>NC_039364.1:219775434-220128463 GCF_003573695.1 Papaver somniferum | reverse complement strand
GCTCTAATGTGTGTGTTGATGAACTTGGGAAATAATAGATTATCTTGCTCTCTTGATTCTCTAGGCTTTTGATAATAAAATAGATTAAATTGTAATTCTAATCGTATATGCAAGCACATGTTTAGGATAGAAGATGAACTCCTTGACCAATATCTTTCTCTCATTGATTACAATCTACTATTTACTTTGCTTTTGATTTACTTTATTGCTTACATAAAAATCAGAAATCCCCCTAATTGGTTACTTTAAGAAATTGAATACATAATAACTACAATTGCCTCTCTGTGGAAACGAATTCTTTCTTATCATATACTTTAGGAAAGTGAAATTATTTTTGACGCATACGACAGCGATCAAATTTTGGCGCCGTTGCCGGGGAGGCATATGGCTAGTTATTAAGTTTTTAGTTTCTTATCATCGTTTCTGCTTTCATATTTGCTTTTTGTTTCTTGTTTCGTTTTTTTTACTTGTTTGTGAGAATTGTTTTTCAGGTACCCATTCCCTGGCTTCTAAAGATTGGAACTATCCAAGGTGCGAGATAGCTACTTGAAGAGGCACAACACTCCAACCAAGTCAAGACACGACGGAAGAACAAGAGTTAGAAGTGGAAGAAGAGTTACAACTAGAAGAAGAAGAAGAGGTTCCTTTCGTAGAAGAACCACTAGTTGAAGAAGAAGAGGCAATGGGTGATGCAAATCGTACACTCAAGGACTTGGCTTCTCACAAGTTGGATACACAACAATGGTGTATTCAAACAAACTCTACTTTCGAGATCAAGCCGGGGTTGCTTAGAGAATTACCAAAGTTCTATGGCATGGTGAATGAAGACCCAAACAAGCATCTTATGGACTTCCACACCATTGTCACGGCCATGCTTCCAGCGGATACTGATGCGGATGGTGCAATGTTGAAAGTGTTCCGATTCTCTTTGGCGGATAGTGCTAAGGATTGGTTGTATTACTTGCCCTACGGAAGTGTCACAACATGGAATGGATTGAAGAAACTCTTTTTAGAGCGATATTTTCCGGCATCAAAGGCTACTCAAATTCACAAGGAGATTTGCAGGATGAAGCAAAATGTGGGAGAATCTTTATGTGAATGTTGGGAATGATACAAGAGATTGGTGGAAAGCTGTCCTCACCACCAATTTAGTGACGCTATGATAATCCAATACTTCTATGAAGGACTCCAAACAAGTGATAGGAATCTTCTTGACGCTGCGGGTGGTGGTGCACTAGTGAACAAAACGGTGGCACAAGCTAGAGAGTTGATTGAGAACATGGCAGCGAACTCACAACAATTTTCAAGTCGTGGTTCAGATGTGCTTCTTAGGAGAGTAAATGAAGTGAGCGAGGTCGAAGAACTTCGTCAACAAATGGGTAACATGACAGCAATGATGCAACAAGTTGCAGCCGCGGTGATACCAAAGTCTCTTCAAGGGTATGAAGACCCCAATGAACAAGCTAATGTTGTCTTTCCAAATCAACAAAGACGGTATGATCCCTACTCCAACACTTACAATCCGGGATGGAGAGATCACCCCAATTTTAGCTATGCCAACAAGCAAGGAGCGGTTCAACAACCTACTTTCAACCGTCCGAGCGGATTTCAACCACAACAACAAAAATTTCAGCAACAACAATTCCCACAACAACAACCTAAAAATTAGGGGTCAAGTATGGAAGAGTTGCTGAAATCTTTTATGCAAATAACGGAGAGCACAGTTAAGGAGTTGCAAACTCAAGTTGGTTCTATGGCTATTGAGTTGAATCAGTTGAAGGCACAAAATGGTGGGAAACTCCCTTCTCAACCTATCAACCCAAAAGAGGGTGTCAATGCAATTACGTTGAGAAGTGGTACACAACTTGTGCAACCCGGATGTTACTGATTCAGGCAAGGTGGAAACACCAAAGGAACCTGTTTTGGAGGAGAAAAATGAGGATTCTCCCCAAACTTCTGAGGTACCTATTTCTAACTCTAAAACTCCGGATTCTACTTATGTTCCTCCTATACCTTTTCCTTGTAGATTTGCAAATTCCAAGAAGGCAGAACTAGAAAAGAAGATTTTAGACGTTCTCAAGAAGATCCATGTGAACATACCACTCATAGATGCAATAAATCAAGTTCCAAAGTATGCAAAGGTGTTGAAGGACTTGTGTACCAATAAGCAAAGGCTCAAAGGTAATGAAGTGCTAAGTGTGGGGGAGAATGATTCGACAATCTTACAACACAAACTCCCACTGAAATGCAAGGATCCCGGTAGCTTTGACATTCCAGTCACAATTGGTAACACCACATTTAACAAAGCTATGTTGGACTTAGGTGCATCCGTTAATGTTATGACTGCATCTATGTATAACTCACTCGATCTTGGTCCTCTTAAAAAGGCTGGAATTGTATTGCAATTAGCCGATCGCTCTAATGTTTACCCAATGGGTATTGTTGAGGATGTTCTTGTACAGGTTAATCAACTAGTATTTCCAGCTGACTTTTGCGTGTTAGAGATGGATGAAGGTTCACCGGACTCATCCATTCCATTGCTACTTGGGCGTCCCTTCATGAAAACGGCAAAAACCATTATCGATGTTGACAAGGGAACGTTAACTATGGAGTTTGATAGAGAAATAATACGTTTCAACATTTTTGAGACGATGAGATATCCTAGTGATGTCCACTCTTATTTCTCCATTGATGTGATGGATACATTGGCGCAACAAATGTTTGAGTTGAATGGTGTTGATACTTTGGAAACCGTGCTCACTACACCCATTGATAATAGTTTGGAGTACGGTGATGAGATTAAAGAAACCATTGGTTCTCTTGACTCATTACCGGAAAAATCTGCACTTAAGAATATTTCATATGCTTCTTTACCTTGCAATGATGAAAAACTTGTGCATTCTATTGTTAAATCTCCAAAGTTAGAATTGAAACCTCTTCCAAGTCATTTAAAGTACTTATATTTGGGTGACAAGGAAGACTTACCTGTGACTATTTCTATTGAGCTTAGTGAATTACAGGAACAAAAACTTCTAAGGGTGCTAAGGACGTACAAAACGGCCATGGGATGGACAATTGCCGATATCAAGGGTATAAGCCCTGCCGTTTGTATGCACAAGATCCGATTGGAAGACGATGCAAAGCCTACGCAACGTCGTTTGAACCCCCCCCCCCCCCCCCCCCATGATGGAAGTTGTGAAAAAGGAGATACTCAAGATTTTGGATGTGGGTGTTATCTACCCCATTATCTACTTCCCCTGGATGGCTACCATTTGGTTGGCCTTTATCTTATTTATGGGTGCCTAGCATTATCCTGGGTATCCCTTATCTACTTCCCCTGGATGGCTATATCCATATTCACTTCCTACAACAACCCTGGAATTTGGAGGATAATCATTATTTTCTTTCTTTCTCATCTCTCCTGAAACCAAGAGAGGCGGCACAAAGAGTGAGAGGTCGCATCATTAGAATTCGCAGAAGATGAAGCTATTATATGTTGGTCAACTTAATAAGGAAGAAGAGTTAGGATCTGATACTGAGAATCACTGAGAAATTGGTGAAGAATAATTCAAAGATTATGTTCTGGTGAGTGGAAACTGAATCAGAGGAAGGTGTTGCTCAAGATTTTGTGGGAGATCTGAAATGGAAGAATCGAAAATGGGTTCTGAATCTGGTGTTAATTTGAGGAAGATGGGCATGGTTCAGTTTTTAGAATGGTTGTTTGATTTAGGGTTTGATGGAGATTGAATCTGAGCGGTAGGAGTTGATTAAGGCTGAGCTTAAAATGGGTTTTAGTTAATTGATTCCAGATGAAGCTTTCCAGGCTCTGGTGGATCTGTGAAAGGGAATTGAGCAAGGAAGTGAGATGGGTTTTTGCTGGTGGCCATGAATTGTTGAAGGGAGAGTATGATTGGAGGAGTCTGTTGTTGGTTGGTTGAAATTGAGTTTTGTTGCTCGAAATATGAATATGGGTTAATTGTTATCATTGATTCGAGATTGAGATGCTGTTATAGAATGAAACACAAGGTGTTGGGTCTGTGGATGTGATAGACTGGTGATTTATGGACATTGGTGCTGGTATTGAAGCTTAAGCTGGTTTGAGCTGAATGATGCAGAGATGGTGTCTTGGTCAAGAATTGGTAGATTTCAGGTGGTCTGCGGTTGCAGTCCAGTGACTGCATTATTGGTGTTAGTTGTTGCCATTGAGGAATTGGAGATGGGGTTCATGAACTGCAGGAGATCGATCTTACGGTGGTACTATTGCCCTGAGCTGAGATGGGATGTATGCTTTGCAGTGAGGATTGAACTTGGAGCTGTTTGTGCTGAGTTGCATGCTAGACTAATTATGGCAGCTGCCACTAAGCTGAGAGTGCAAGTTCTTTTGAAGCTAATGGTGATGTTTGAAGCTGCAAGTTGAAATGGAATGAGGACTATTGGCTCGAGGCTAATGTTTGTGCTTGAGATAAATCGCATGAACTCGTATTGGTGTTTATGAGCTGCTTCAGGTGGAGATATAGTTGTGTTGGTGATGTGTGGTTTGTGAAGAAAGTAGACGGAAATTGATTGTTCAGCTAAATCTGGTGATGGGTTTGAGTGTCTAGGAGGAGATTGTGATTGGGTTTCGTCTTAATTAGCTACTGTTGGGTTTGGTTGCAGTTTGCAGCTGTAGTTGATGTTACAGGAATTATGAGGCAGTACTGTTCTAGGAGACATAGTCGCAGTGGTGTGATTGAATTGCAAGAGATGGTGGATGGAGCTTTGTTTGAAGATGCAGCTGAGTTGGTGACAAAGACAAGGATTTGGTGGCTATTGAGAGGTTATGCTGCAGTTGAACAGGACTTTGTTGTGTCGCAACTGAGGAGAAATGGAATCAATGGCTAGGTCTGAAATTGGCATAAGATGGAGCAGCAAAAGGGCAGTCATGCGCAATGATTGTGCAACACAAAAGCTGGCCAGTGCAAAATGGCTTAGGCCTTGACAGTAAGGACCAAATCAACTAAGTTAACTCGATGACTCATCCTGACTCGGCTGAGCCTTGACCGAGTTGACTGACAATGACCGGTGACCGGGTGGCTTTGCCGATCACCAGAGCTACTTACCGGCGACTTTCCCGACCAATTTCCGGTAGGTTTCCGACCAACTTTTGGGACTTCCGGCAACACTTTTTGAGCAGATTTTCTACTTGGGTATTTCACATATGGACTTGGTGGATATATTGGTATGGTCTTTTGAAGACTTGAACCTAATTTTGGAACAAGAGGAGCTGTAAAAGAGAAGACTTCTACAACTTTTAGGAGGACGTATTATTCTTGGAGCTAAGGAGAGAGCCGCTTTTGTTTACGCTTCTAGGGTTTGCTTTGCTTTCATCTTCTTTATTTGACTATTGATTATGATGAACTCCATAGCTATGAGTAGCTAATTTATTCATTATTGGTTAAGGATGTAGTCCTACATCTACAACTTGTGCTTGATTAATGCATTAGTTTTCTCTCTTGATTATCGTTCAAATCTCTATTGTTTTAATAATCACATGATTGATGTATTGTGATAGGAATTAGATGTTTGGTTAGTTAAGTGGCCAATTATATTGAACTTGCATCCTTTTCCATAGCTATTTTAGGGTTTTTCATCAAGCGATAACCCTAAATACAAGAGCATGATATGATAACGGTTTGTCGTGATACACTCTTGTAATCATATGTAGAGTTTGACCTTTGTCCGAATTGTCATGCGCAATGTATGATAATTACATTGATTAGCCTATTTCCAAAACTTAATGCTCCCGGGAATTGAACTTAATTAGCGTAAGGCGTTAGGTTATTCTTTAGGTAGAATTCACATACGCAGCTCTAATGTGTGTGTTGATGAACTTGGGAAATTAATAGATTATCTTACTCTCTTGATTCTCTAGGCTTTTGATAATAAAAGAGATTAAATTTTAATTCTAATCATGTATGCAAGCACATGTTTAAGATAGAAGATGAACTCCTTGACCAATATCTTTCTCTCATTGATTACAATCTACTATTTACTTTGCTTTTGATTTACTTTTATTGCTTACATAAAAATCCGAAATCCCCCTTATTGGTTACTTTAAGAAATTGAATACATAATAACTACAATTGCCTCTCTGTGGAAACGAACTCTTTCTTATCGTATACTTTAGGAAAGTGAAATTATTTTTGTCGCATACGACAACGATCATCCTTCTTTCACTTTGTGGTTAATTTTTAATAAACCATCAATTGATCGAATTAGGGTTTTGAGTCCAAGGTTCATAATTCCAGATTCAAACGCTAATAATTTTACGATGATCTCGTGGTCAACATTTTATTAATTATACTTGGTTCAGTTGCCAGAATTTAAATTAATATTTTATTTGGTCATGCTACCAATAATTCATCAAATGAGCAACATTCGCTCAGATGAGCAATATTTGCTCAAACCAAGGAATATTGGTTCAACTATCAATACTTAACAATTCATCGAGCAATATTTTCTCACGTTAACTATCGACGTTTATTCATACATTATACCTCTGTCTCAACAGACATGTTCAATTCATGAGTCTCAGAACATTTTCAAATCATGTTCGACTCAACAATACAAGGACTCATCTTCCCATGAAGTCATGAAGTCAGCAACTGACTAACTAATCACGAGGCATCAATTGTGTATCACATGGGGGATATTAACTAGGGTTTTGGTCTGGCGGTCTACGGCACGTGTGTTCATACACACGATGAGAATGTGAGCAAGTCGTGCAATCAGTTGAAGGAGTTAACAAAGTAGTGGATGAAAAATCGACCAAGTCTCCGCACGTTGAGCAACTGGTTTTAACAGGATTTCCATTTCTCCACTCTTTGATTCCATCAACTGTCACACTTCATGGGATCATGGTGTTTACAATTCTAGCAATATAAATAAGTCTCTGAATCATGATTGAAAAGAGGACAATCTTACGTCAAATAGATAACACGATATCAACAACTCAACGTCTGAGCAATTACTCTCAACAGAGCAAAATTCAATCATTCAGAACTGATCTTATTTTAAGAATACACAACACACCTACAATCTTCGATTACCATTGATCTCACACATTTTTCAGCTTCCCTCCTACAGATCGACCCATCCTCTTTTGTGACCGAATTTACTCTGGAACGACCATTGTCTTGGTTTAGGCCGGAGTACTACAGATTGATCTCTCGAATTCAAAGCACTCCCTTCTTGCAGTGCATCTGTGTGAGGTTTAACAGTTCGCTCGGTTCAAGGAGTTTCCTCCGCACGGTCGTCTCCTCAATTTCGTAAAAACCAACAACTCGTTTTGCCCCATCTATAATCACTATCAAGTAATACGGAGTTAATTTTTGTGTAATTTACTTTAAATTATAATAACAACAATTATAATTGCAGAAAACAAAAGTAAATGACACAACAAGATTTTGTTAACGAGGAAACCGCAAATGAAGGAAAAACCCCGGGACCTAGTCCATAATTGAATACCCTCAAAATTAAGCCGTTATACAAAATCAACCTAACTTTGTACAGTTGAGACCAAGCAACTAAATCTATAGTTCACCTAGTTTCTTCAGTATCCCTGCGCTTCCGACATTCAATAAGTGCACGCACTGGAACAATTCCTTTGGTTCGTATTCCAAACTGTAAAGGAACAACAAATCTGTTTGGTAACAACCTATTCAATCTCAGTGATATGAGTTAGACAAAGGCTCTTCTGTTTAATCCAATAAAATCCTTTGTCGGGTTTAGATCAATCTATCCAACAACTACCAAATTAGCAGAGTTTAGATTATGCAATCAATAATAGGATCTTATCAAGATACTAAATACTGATGCCGATCTACGTAACTAATCAATCAAATCTATCAAAGATAAACCGATTATAGTTGGATCTCAGCCGATCAAGTTTTGTGGACACCAAAGATTATGAACCAAAATCAGAAATCTTCTTCGTCTTCAAATCTTCTTAAATCTTCAATAAACACCTGCACACCACAACTTGAATCTCTTGTGATCAATCACATACATAACGGAGTCTGTTAACAATGGATTATCACAAGACGTATTTATATCCACAAACAGTTCTGAAGATCCCGTCGACACTTCGATCTAGTTTGAGTGAATCTTATATCAAAAAAGAAGATTCTCAAGAATAAACAAACTAGGTGCAATCAAATTTCAACAACCGTTAGTCAATCAACTCAAATGGAAAACTAATAATACTGCAATTATCTAGTTTCCCACCAACGGTACTCGTGGAGCTTCTTGATCCCACAGAAGTCTTTAAAAGAGCGGTCGTAAGAGATTTCGCCAAATTAGAGTACTTTCCTCTCCGAATAGACGGATCCACCAGTAACAACACAACAAGGTAGTTTTGCTGGCTCTTAGGATAGTTTGCTCGAAATTGAAACTTGGGCATTCATAGACTAAAGAAGTTTGGACACCAAGAAATTTCCAAAACCGAAAATATTCTCAAGATATGCAATATATTTCCAAATTCGATTTTCATAAAACCTAGAAATTCTCTGTCCAATATTAACCGAAATCCTACTAGAAAATCTCCAATTAGTAAATGCACATTACCAATTTTTATTTTCCAGAGATATGCATTTTAATTGTTGGTAATTAAAAGCATATAAAATTAACAACCTTAATTAAAAGATTCTCAACTTATTTCGGTCTGGGATCTCCTTGAGTTATTAAGGAATATCCTTGAATAATAAAAGATAAGAGTTACTGAACATGTTCAAAGTATGTCAACATCTTATTTCTTTGTAAATCCTCTTTCATATTTACAATCTTGGAACCGATTATACCACACTTCCAAACAAGTTTAGAATTGGTTCATCTGATTTCCAAGTACTATGTGATTGATCAAATCAACACACTAATCATGGGTTTGCGGTTCTACCAAACACAAGGATCGGTTCTACCTTAATATGGTTATTGGGACCGGTTACATCAGTTACCAAATTGGTTACGTCAATTACCAGGATCGGTTACCATGTTCTCATGGTATTACTTGTGATCGGTCACACTAGTTACCAGGATCGGTTACACCAATTACCAGGACCGGTTACACCAATTACAAGGATCGATTACACACTCTTTTGTGATCGGTCACACCAATTACTAGGATCGGTCACACCAATTACTAGGATCGGTTACACCAATTACTAGGATCGGTCACACCAATTACAAATATCGATCATACCATCTTAGGTGATTACTTAGGATCGATTACACTAATAAAAGTCATACCAATACATAAATTAGGCATTGTGACTAGTTTTACCAAGATAAATTTGATAAGCACGCAAGTGCGTCACTTTTATACCCACATTTATACTCGCTAGGTCTCGATAGTTCGCTAATAATTATATTTTAGAGCTTTTACAAGAATTTACAAGTAAAATGCGCTCGCCTCGAAAACTAGCGACTTAGAAACTAAATTGGCGCTTGCAACTTGTGAGCCGGAAAGCCAACAATTCATGGGCCGCATCACTTAAGCCATCCGATGCTAGGAGGTCGAACAAAGAAATTATTTCCCTGCCAAGCATGTGAGCCGCACATGCGGAATTAGGAGGAAAATGGGACGTGGCTTCATTACAGCCACAGTTCATTACCGGCATGTTCGAGCATCGAGCATATTGATTTCTTCACTTTACCAATTTCATTTCAAGCAAATGGAATTCCATTTCCTTTAGTTTTACTACCAACCCAGGTCGGAACTGAAGGGAGAATCTGTGCTTAACATAAGCAAGGAATGAATCACAACAGACGACGAAGAGCGGTGTTGGAGTTCAGATTAGAAGAGGAGTTGAATTTGGGAAGACGAGTAGATGTTGAGATCGAGATTTGGGGAATTTGTGATCCGAAATTGAATCTCTCAATTGATAATCAAGGACAGCAACAATGATAGGAGTGGGTTCTTATAGTGATTTTTGGTCTCGTAACTGATTGGTGTTCATACTGCAGTCTCGTTTGCAGCAACAACAACACGGTGAAGAAGATAGGGTCTGTTGGTTTGAAAAAGATGGGTTTCAATCATGGTGTTAATTACTGAGGCGACGATTGGGTTAATGGCTGGAATCAGTGGGGGTTTGTTGGTTGTTTATTGAATGGAGCTGATGTTCACGGAAACATAACAGTGTATTGAAATTGGGGTTAACGGAAGTTCTTGAGAGGTCTGTTCTGGTATTGCCTGGTGCCTCAGGTCCGTTGGAGGCAACATTTTTGTACAAGGAAGTACTAATGGGAAGCAATAAGTGCAGCGACTATGCATGGCTAATATGAATCAGTTGTAAGGGTTGGTTGGTCGAGCTGGTGTTGTACTAGCAATTGACGATGATGGAAATGTACAGAGGAGTATGTGACTGAATTTGGGATTTTGCATTTGATTGAATGGTTTGGATATCTATTTGTTAGGAAACTTGTATTCTTGTGAAAATTCGAAATTACAGGTGCACCAAGCCTTTAAAGGGAGTTGGATAAACAGTTGAGAGAGTGGTTCAACTGAATTGGATTGGAAGCTCTTGTATCTTGGCTAAGAAGCAAAGTGCAGCGGCAAAGTTCAAACGGGTGGAATTTGACTGAACTGGCTGTTTTTGGAGAGGCGGAGCTTAGAGGAACTGATGGTCAGGGAATAAAGACTGATGTTGTGGTTGCAACTGGTAACCGTTGGTGGTGGCTAGATGGCCGGACTAGGCATTGGCTGGAAGTGGAGTTGGGTTCTGCTGCCTGGCAACTACAGCTGGGTCCATACTAGATTTTCTACATCACCTAGATATACGTTAGTGGACGAAGAAGAGGGGCGTCGTATACTGGGAAGAAACTAGGTTTAAGTTTTCTTTCCTTCGCCGTGCTTAGCTTATTATTTTCTATATCAATTTCTATGGTTTTGGGGAAAGTCATGACTTGCTAAACCGTTGTTAGGGTGAAAGGATGACTTGCTAAACCGTTGTTTGTGTTTATGAACAAGAGTTTTTTCAAATCAAAAGCTTTATTTTATGTTTGAGTATCTCTTATTAGGCTGGTGATTGTTTTTACAGATCTTTTCATGTTTTATGCCAAGTATACTACATAGGTAAGCTATAGACAACCCCATTGAAACCTGATTTCTTATAGATTAATGAACATTCTTCAACTTTGTATGCCATGTATACATAGTGTTTAGGTTGTCTACTTTTAGGTCGAGATCGAACAATCTTTAGTTGATTATCAATAAATCTTAATGATATATCTTCCATGTTTAAGTATCCAGGCGTTGCCGCTTTACATGAGTAAAATAGAGACTCCCGTGATAAATAACAAGTAAACCTAGCCTATGAAGGATTCCCGGATCCTTAACCTTTTCTCATCTTGCTCATCACTTTAATAATTTTGTTTGCATCCGATTTGTTTGTTTGTTTATTAGTATACATTTCAGAAAATCTCCTCTTGAATTGATATTGATTAGGAAGTTGATTGTATTAGTTAGAAGTAACTTAGAAACACTCCCCGTGAGAACGAACCTCATTTGTTGTTGTCTACACTTTCGACACCGTGCACTTGCGGATAAACAAAGTCGGTTTTCCGACCCATCAAGTTTTTGGCGCCGCTGCCGGGGAATCACATGTATTGGTAATCCGAAGATATGCAATGAATAACAATACCAATAAGCCTAGCGATTTTCCTTTCGATTCACAAAACAAGTTCATGAATGCACTTCCTTTAAATGAATGTAAACATTGTTTTCTAGGACGAAATCTTCACCCATACACATAATCACAATAGCATTCATACGATTATGTCGATGTCTTATATACGAAGTTCAAAAGATAAGCGTTATACTTCGTATTGTAATTCCTTAATACTATGTCTACTAGAGTATAATCATTCACAGCTTCGCAGTTATGTTTTCAATATAACACGACTTGAAAGATACGTTGGGAATGAAATAGTTCAAGTCAAAACATTACTAACCTGAAGAGGAAGGATGATGTCGTCGATGTAGCTTGTTGCTTCTTCACATTCTTCAAGTCTTCGAGTAATACTTGTATGTCTCATAATCCTAATCTTTCTAGCCTAACCTGTACGAAGTTATCTCTAGTACATAATCACGCGACTCTTTAATTGAGTTTTGATTCACTAAAATATGACAACCAAACTTGACATACCAATGCTTGGTGGGTTCAACCGAGCTATGCTCTAACAATCTCCCCCTTTGTCAATTTTAGTGACAAAACTCTTACAATCATATGGATAAACAAATTACAAAATTTCATTATACATAGGCTTGATTCCAAGTTTCGACGACACAATACCCTGCATATATTCAATCCATAAAAGCCGCTGAAAACATTAAATAATAAAGCTAATACTCCCCCTAAAGGTGAGATAGGTACACACATCTTTGTTATTTCCCTTTGTAGTCCAAGTAACTACAATCATCATATGATATGTTTCTCCCCCTTAGTCAATGCTTTACTATTTCGTTAGATATAACATTCAAGCACAATTGTACTTTCCTAAGCGATTACAAATCACTTTGTTTACTCCATATATTTCTCCCCCTTTTTGTCACAAAATGACAAAGATATGAGCAAATACCAAAAACCGAAAGGATCTTACAATCTAAAAGAATTGTACAACCTATAAGAGTTAAGCACGAGGGTTTCACATACCACTTTAGATAACCAATATCAAAACCGAAACTACAAGTAATTTGGTTTTAATATGTTATCAAGGAAACAATTGACCGAAGCAATTTTCCCTAATAGTTTAACAAATTGACTAAGAAAACTTAGTTCCCTTGCTAAACCGATTGCACAAGTACAATCGCTTGGTTTGATAAGACCAAAATAAAGATCAGAATTAACTTTATTTTTTTCATCAGGCACTAATTATTCAGACAATAACTTAAACCTTTCACTTTAGACAAGACAAATACTAGGTTAGTTAACTAATATTTCTTGTCAAGTCATTCGATTAGACTTGAATAACCGAATCCTTTACTTTGATAAGTCTAACTAAGATCAGAATTAACTTAATTTCTCTTATCCGGAATCGAATTGGACTAAACAAATGATCATGTATTTTTTTAAGCTATAAACAATACATACAAACCAAGTAAATTAACTTGCACAATTATTTTTCTTAACCGGAAGCAGTTTAAACAAATATAGACATTAAAGCACCGCAGTTGCACCGAAATTTCGTTAAGTCTAAAACCATTGATACCAAACATAAAGAAAGATATCAAACCAGTTTTTCTTAACCGGAAACAATTGAATCACACATGCACATCCATCCATGCATACACACATAATGGACTAAACATCAATTGTACCGAATTTCGTTAAGAAAAAGTAAAATATATGCAATAAACTCATGCTTTTCTTAAACAGGAAGAATGATTAACTAACAAATTCGTTACCTCAAATTTCACATCCTCTTCTCCTTTTCTTTGCATCTTTCTGAGGCGGAATATCATTAAGCGCAAGTTCAAGTTAGAACTTTCCTATTATGTTGTCATCCTCTCGCAAGAACAAAAGAACAACAACAACCTTTACCAGAGAAAGGTTGAATCGGTTTTAACTAATGCAAATAGAAAAAGTTGAAAACCCGAAACACATATGCTTTCATGTTAAACAAAAATTCAACATATTGTGACTTTTTCACATATGAGTTTCAATCGGAACACCTTATGATCCTTTGATAAAGCCTACCAACATGGGATAGAAATTAATCCCGCTAAATCAAAAATCCACACAAACCATAAGGGTTCACACACCATATGAGATCGAATATTAAGGTTATAAAACCGAAATCAAACATCCCATACACATAGCAATAATATAAATCATTTAAGCACAAGCTATGTAATCGAAAAACTATCACAAGAACAATTATAAAATAATAATTCTATTCATAAATAAATAGTTTTATTTATAATAGACCTTACACAATAATCGAAAGAAATAAAAAACTGATGTCTATTTTGTTTGGATTAAGTATTACACCATATAACTTAATCTCTAGTGGTGCTCTTACTGTTCACTGAAGTTTCTTCAGTGTTCAAACTCTTGAAACATGTCTCCAGGGACTTGTCTGCAACCACTTCCTGTTTCTCAAGTTTTTCAACTGGAACCTTCATACCCGCTTTGATGGTGGATTTTCAACAAAGGTCAAAATCGTAAAATCATGATACTGCATGTTTATGACCCGGCTTCAGGAACGCATGTGACGATTCATATTTTATGATCCATGAACCGTTTCACGATCTCTGACTGAGTGAGCATTCCTCTCAGAGCCATGATAAACATGTTTCTCGAAAGGCCTCCCTGACTGAGCGTTCGATGCTGCACATTTCATCATGCCCTCTATGTAGAATAACATGATTGGGCAGTCCTCTGGACATAATTGTTTATCAGAGGGCTCAACGCCTTCAGGACGTCGACGATACTCGTTGTTCCCTGACTACATTGAGAGACCCCCTCTACATGGAAGAATGATTGGGCGATCCTCTGGACATAATTGTTTGTCGGAGGGCTTAACGCCTTCAGGACGTCGACGATACTCGTTGTTCCCTGACTATGTAGAGAGACCGTGTATAGATTCAGGTGTCTCTATGGACATAATTGTTTGATGGAGGGCTAAACGCCTTCAGGACGTCGACGTTGCACGTTGTTCCCTGACTATGCACCTTTCAGAATGAGTATGATGCTTCAACTATCTCATATCTCGATTCTACAATAGATAAATTCTATCGTGACATTCATCCACTGAATTCCTAGAAAATAATCTATTTTTTCTCATTACTCCTTTCCATGGATTAGTAATAGATAACCAATTTATCTCATTACTCTGTTCCCTGAATTCCCCGACTGGATTTCATGGATTAGTAATAGATGCACAATTCATAATTATTACTCCGTTTCATGAATCATTCTCCGTTGAATTTCATGAATTAGTAATAATTACTCAATCGGGCGTCTGGACTATCACTGAGTAAGCCCCAAGAAAATGGTGCAAGTGTACTCAACAATGATGCACGAACGAGCATTCAAAAATATGGGCAAACGAGGACTCCTACACAAAATAGGAGAGAGAAAATAATAATAAAAAATAAAAAAGAGGAGATGTGTGGTTCAAATTTTCTTTTGGTATTTCTGCCGCCATGAATGTAATTTTTTGCTTTTCCCAATCTTTCAAGGGTGATGTCTTTTCTACCGCCATAACCTTCCTTCCTTCAAAATTTTGTTTATGTATTCTTCCTTTGATGTTTTCATGGAATTCATTAACCATCGTTTTCGTTATCATATTACACTCCAATCTTTTGTCATCTTCATTGATTCTAATCATTTTTCTTTTAACTGATTTGTTGATTTATTTAATCACTTTCTTGATTTGAACAATCTCAACAATAGTCTTCAACTTTCGATCTTCAATTCCCTGTTTCTAGCGCCATTATGTAGTTGTAGGAAATCCTACACTACACCCCTCATATGATTTCATTATTATTCAACTCATTTTTAGGTTTACACTCTTAATTTTATTGATCAATCTTTGAATGTTCTTACAAGAAAAGATAAAGGAATCAAGAATGATCTCTGCTCTAGACTTTCTCTCTCCTATTTATTTGTTTCTTACTCAAAAAGATCTCTCTCCTTTCCTTTACAACTGAACGACTATTTATAGGGAAGTGCATGGTGGATGACAGCTAATCTGTCCTTTATTTTCGAATATGGCTTGCGACATTCTCGCAACCTTACAAATGTTAATCTCGCAAACTCTCTAATTTTCGCAGGACCATCACATCTTTCTCATGATTTTAGCTGACGTCGTTTATTATATCATTTCTGAAATTGTTCTACGACGCTGTTGTGTTGTGTTGTTGATAATTTCGCTAAGATATCACTGTTGCGAGATTCTGATCCTACAAAAGTCTTAACAGCATAGTATGTCCTAAAAAAAATCTTGACCACTTCATTGAAGGAACTAAAAATTCGCAACAAGCAGTACACCCATTAATAACTAACGCATTATGTAAAACACAAGGTGGATTGATGAGCTTACTGCAAGCACAAAAATTCACATAAAAATACAAAGAAACACAGATATGCAGATGAAAACAAATTAACTTTGATACGCAATTTAGTACCTTGCCGAATGCTTGCAAGCAAAATTGCATGGAGCGCTCCTTCTGCTAAGTCTACAGGAATATCTCTCCTGCAGTTAGCAACACAAATACTAATGTCAAGCAATTATCGACCATACATATTTTGCTTTAAGACCACAACCATTACATATATCTGCAAGTTCGTAAGGTAAATAGTTGTCGGAGGAGAATAAGACCAGTTATACCTACTGATAATTAAGACAAAACATATTGAATGAATAAAACATCAACCAACCCTTATATACTTCCATAAAAGTATAAATTGTGCATACAGAGTATAAATGACAAAGCAAACAAACTTCTACCGAAACTCTGAATTGTTCATAGGGGGAGGGGGAACGAAGTGGAAGCCTGACTTGTTATTAAATAATGCAAGTAGGTGCTGCAAGCAACAATCAGAGAAGAATGCAGTTTTAATCTGCTAATATTGGTGTTCGATAATTTGTAAAGAAGATATATACCTCGACGACATTTCTGAAATCGTTGCTTATTTCCTGATAACATGGAGAGGCGACCATGTGCTCAGCTCTCCAAGTACGAGCCTATGAAAAACTGTCATGGGAGTGCCTAGAAGTTGATCTCTTAACCAGGGAATGTAATTCTGACACTTGCTCCTTGATCTTCGGTTAACTATCTCTAACATTGGCCAGCAACACTATCCTTGTACATTCTTTATCTTGTGTGACCTGCAAGTCATAAAGGCGTTAATATTAACTATATAATCTAATTAACCAGTCAAAGTTACATGTAAGTACACCAGCAATCCCATAGTTCGACTTCCAGAGAAAACTGAATTGGAGAGGAGTATTGAATTGGAGAGGATTACTCAAGATATTTCCTACTAATACTAACTAGTAATATAACGGTAGTAGGATAGATAAGACGTACATAGAGATATACCTATAAACTAACTTCAATTACATTTCGTATATTACAGTAGATTTATCATCAGAACTCATCAAAATGTTTTTTATGTACAAGCAGATTCTACCTTTTTTTTAACTCGGTCAATAAATAGATTAGAAAAAGCAAAAACTATACAGGTCCTAGGACAAATATAAGCTAACCAAGAGGCCACCTTCTAAACAAGCCTAATTAAAACGGAAATAAACCTCACCCGGCCATTCCACATAAAGCATAGAGATTGGACTCCCCTCAGAAAACTCAAAAATGTCTTCAGCTAGCAAACAAGCTTGCTTTGCCGAAGCATCAGCTGAAAAATTAACTTCTCTATACTTATGAATATAACGAATGTTGGAATAAAAATTCCTAGCTAATCTCCACTTCTGCCTTAGTTGCCATGGCAAAGCATCATTCTGGAATGCTTGAATGCAACTCATCGAATCAGACTGCACGCAAAGTTTCCGCATGATCCACCTCTTAGCCAATATAGCCCCATAAATAACTGCGCACACTTCAGCAAAATAGTTGGTCTGCAGCCAAGACCAACACTCAAAGCCCCCAACACCGCTGCATTTGCATCCCGAAAAGTAACACCAGCACCAGCAAGGCATGGATTACCAAGAGACGCACCATCACAACAAATCATTATCTCATCTTGAAAAGGGGGATCCCACCTTACTTCAATTGGAGAAGAGACCTTGCACGATTTATGCTTCACCTTGAAATAATTCAAGATGCGTAAATCCTCCATATTATTGTACATATGTCCCTTCAATCGAATTGAGTTATCACGGATTACTTGATAAACTCTACCTTTAAAGCCTAGCCAACGCACCTCCTTATCTTCAAAATAAACTTTGTTGCGTAGCCTCCATAATTCCGTAGAGATTGCTAAATTAGCAACCAACCACAGATCTTTAATCATCCTGCTACGCCCTTTAGCAGCCTTGTAAGAAGCCACCAAATCTTCTCTTGGTTGCAGATTAAAAATACGTGCCGCCCAAGCCCAAATTCTTTTAGCAAATCTGCAATGCCCAGTAATATGGCTAAGGGTCTCACAGTCATGTCTACACAACCGGCACATCGAAGGCATACTCCTACCAGTCTTCTTAATAACATTATCATCACTAGCACAACATTGTTTAGCCCAGACTTTCCAATATTGAGCACTCAAAGTAGGATGCACAACCGGTCTGGAAAACAAAGTTGTAATCGGCAAAACTTCAGCAAGTTCTCGAATGGAAGCCTTTGCAGACTTCACTGAGAAAATCCCCTTGCTATCTAGATCCCAGACCTTATAATCCTCACCACCACCAATAATAGGCAGATTATCAACATCAATATTAAGCCGAACCAGCAAAATTCGCAAGTTATGTGGAATAACCCAAGCACCATCGACAATGATATCACTAACCTTAGCCTTAAAATCATTAGGGCCTTTGGAAGTAATACCCAATCTTCTTGCAATCGAAAAATCATCCAACCAATTGTCAAAAAATAAAGAAGTATTTGATCCGTTACCTATAACTGATCTAGTGTGATGTTGCACAAAATCATAAACCCATATGATCCCAGGAAAAACCGTGGAACCCAATTTGTAATCAATCAAAACACCATTCAATTTGAAGTACTTTGCCCTCAAAAATCTAGCCCAAGTTTTATTTGAATCACGAATAGAGATCCATAGCTTCATAAGCATAGCTTTGTTGACATCTATCAACTTCTTAAGGCCAAGGCCGCCTTCACGCCTAGAACAACATAGGCTGTCATATAAAACCGTAAAATACTTACGTTTCTCCGCATCGCCTGACCATAGAAAATTTCTAATGGCCCTCTCCACCTGCTTATGATATTAGCAGGCCATTTATAAACAGACATAGAATGAATAACATAACTTGCAATAACTGATCTAATCAAGACCAACCTAGCTTGAAAGGAAAGAAGTTTTCCCTTCCAACCAGCCAACTTATCCATAATCTTCTCTACCACTTGCCTGACATGAATATGCCGCACAATGCCAGGTTTCAGTTGAATACCAAGATATTTATCCGGAAAAATAGCTCTTTGCATACCCAAATAGTTCGCAATAGCAATGGCCATAGAGTTAGTGCCACCACCATAATAGAATTTACTCTTCGCATAGCTTACGCATTGGCCAGAAGCTTGCGCATAAACACTAAGCATACTCTTCAAATTTTGCAAACTATGAAAATTACCTCTGCAGAAAATAAGGATATCATCCGCAAAGAGAAGGTGTGTAGGCGCCACACCCTTCTTATTAACCATGCTATGCATACTTCGATTAGCAAATAACTTAGAGAGATTGCGACTTAAAATATCTTCAATAAGCACAAAAATCAAGGGAGAAAGAGGATCACCTTGGCGCAAACCTCTAGTGATGCTAAAGAAACCTTCAGGACTGCCATTTATCAACACAGAAATCCGTGCAGAGCTAAGAATACTATGAATCCAAGAGCACCAGGTTTCAGAAAAACCATATTGACGAAAAACTTCAGCTATAAACTCCCAACTAACCTTATCAAAAGCTTGAGCAATGTCAAGTTTCAGGCCAACATTACCAAAATTCCGTGGCGTACTAATCTCGTTAATCAATTCAGACGCAAGAGCTATATTCTCATGAATGTTTCTTCCTTTCATAAAAGCAACCTGTTCTTCAGAAATCAATCTATTCAAAACCGTACCAAGCCTGGTAGCCAAAAATTTTGTAATGATTTTGAAGAAAAAATTACTCAAACCAATAGGCCGAAAATCTTTAATTGCATCAGACCTAGAATTTTTTGGAATGAGAACTATAAAGCTTGAATTAATTCCATTTGGAATTTTTCTCATCAACCAACAATTTTTAATGGTACTAAGAAGATCATCAGCAATAATATTCCAACAATGCCTGTAGAAAGAACCTGAGAAACCATCTGGGCCAGGCGCAGAATCTGCTCCCAAGTCAAAAACAGCTCTTTTAATCTCCTCTAGAGATGGGATAGCATCCATAAAAGAACACTCAAAAGTAGAGATTCTTTCATGGGAAATGTCAAACAGCTTAGGATCAATATCAACAGCCCCGCCATTAAATTTCTTCTTATAGTGATTGACAATGTAATCTTTAATTTCATCATGCAAAACCAAAGTAGAGTTAGATGAAATCCTAAGTTCGGATATTGTATTTTTCCTCCTCCTCATACGAATGTTATTATGGAAAAACCGAGTGTTTTGATCACCATCCTCCAATCATGTAACTCTCGATTTCAACTTGAGCATTACTGCAAAATCAGTTCGCACTTCATCAACCTCCTTCTGAGCATCCGCCACCTTAGTGAATTGAAATTCATCTGTCAGATCTAAATCAAGAAGATCATTCTCAGATTTAAGTCTAAGTTCAGCTTGCTTCAAACGAAATTGAACATCTCCAAAAACAGTTCTATTCCAATGCTTCAAAACCTCTTTCAAACGCTTTAACTTTCCAGAAAAAACAAAAGGAGGCGCACCATAAAAGGGTAAATTCCTATTGTCTTGCACCAATTGCATAAAGCTTGGATGATCCAACCACATCTTCTGAATTCTAAATGGAGCTCTAGCCGGCCTTGGACTATCAAAAGCATACCTAAAAAGAGGGGAATGATCTGAGCAGATTCTAGGCAAAACTTTGCACCTCCAATTCTCATATTTGTAGTTCCATGCATCATTCACAACCGCCCTATCATTCCTTGAAACAATACGACGATCCCACTCTGACAATTATACCAAGTATATTTTTTACCAATGGAGTCCGCTTCCACCAGGCCATTATCAGAAGTCCAACTTCGAAATTCATTCATAAAAATACTTAAAATTGAACTACCGCCCTTCTTTTCATCCAAGCGAAGAATACAATTAACATCCCCAAGCACCAGCCAAGGCACAGACACGAAACCCAACCCCAATTGTTGACAGAGAGTCCTCCTTGCAACTGGATCACAAGAAGCATGTACAGCCGTAATCCAGTCACCATCAAAATTTAAAGTAATAGCTTGCTTAGAAGAAGATAAGATACCTGGCCTCGCCAAAGAATTTCTCCACAAGACCCATATATTACCCTTTTCACCAACAACCTCATTTGTGATAACATCTTCACTAAAATCATCCAATATTGACGACCTAACAAAACGTGTAGTGCAAAAAACTTTCGGCTCTGCAATACAAATAACGTCAGGTTTGTGCAAGTGATAGAGCTCCTTCAACTTGGCCCTTGCACCATCTTTGGCCAAGCCTTGAGCATTCCAGTAAAAGACCCGCATTAATTAACTCTATCACGTGGAAGGCTTGCCGAACCCTGTTTCGATTTGCTCTTAAGTCTAGTTTCAACATGGCTAGTACCCTCCGCTGGTTTAGCAGTAGTTAGCTTTTGGTTGCTTTGGTTTTGTAGTACCAGCCTTCTTAGCTAAAGCATCTTGCTTCAATTCTTCAGCAGCCTCTTTCTTCTCACGCTCCTCCTGATCCATAATAGCACTCCATTCCATCTTTGAAACCTCAGCATCAACAGGATTAGAGCTTGATTGTGAAATATCATGGGGAATTGGCTCCTCGACCTCATTATTAGTACCCTCAGTGCCAGTTTCAAAACTGTTTGATAACACTAGATTATCCATAGACTTTGCAGGTGATGATCTTCTAGATGTTTTAGTTGCCAGACTAAAACCATCCTCGTCAACAGGTTCCAAAACAAGAGGAGAACCTGTAGCTATGTTTTCCACACGGTTTTCAATATTATCTTGAACCAAAAAGGTTTCATCTTGCTTTCTCTTCTCAAGGGCCCTTTTTCTAAGATTATCAACCCTACTTTGCGCCATTTCTTGTTCAATCCTGGCCACCTCAACATCTCTCTCCAAATCAATTTTTTCACCTTTAACTCCTCCAATTTTTTAATAGCATCTAATTCTTCCTTATCCACCAAATCAACATCCACGGAAGTAGGCATTGTTTGAGGAGAACCTGAAGCACCATCGTTGTGCATAACGATGGCACCATCATTGTGCGGAGAGGCACCATCATTGCGCACCGAGGAAGCATCATCATTGCGCATCGAAGTAGCGCCATCATCACAATCATTGCGCTTCTCAGAAAACTCACTACTCTGAGTTGTAGGAACACTAGCTGACGGATTGATATGATGAACAGGGCCACCCACATCACTTGGCAATTGACTGTTAATATATCTATGTGTTCCAGCAAACATCTCAGTGATTGGAACCTTCTTTGTTGGATCAATTATCAAAAGCGTAGTTTTTGGAGGAACCTGACCAGTATCACCAGCCGATTTAGGGATATTTTCTTTGGGAATTTGTTCCTTCTTCCAAAAACTTTGAAGATCATCAATCTGATCCTCAAGTTGCTTCTTAATCACCGGGTCTTTTTCAGCATCAGCTTGTTCTTGGAGATCCTTGCGTTTTTTAACTCGGCATTCAACATTAATATGACCAATGGATGTGCAATGATCACAAAAGCTAGGACGATTTAGGATATCATATTTTTGTTCAAAAACATCATCACCATCTTCACCATTAATAATAATCTTACCAAGAGGCTTTGAAAAATCAATATCAATCAAAACCGCAGCAAAATAACCATATTCATAGCTTAGGGTTCGCAGATCAACCGCAACTGGCTTGCCCAGTCCTCTAGCCATCCTAAACAAAGATTCTTCATCCCAATATTCCTATGGAAGAGCTTTAAATCGAACCCAAACAGCAACCCTAGTTACCTTGTCTGATTCAGGGTCAAACATTGACGTCCATGGCTGAAGTTTAAGTTGTTGATCATTAATTTTCCACGGACCATCATAGCTAACTCTTTTGCGATCATCTTCATTGTCCAACTTGATAACAAAATATCCCTTAACCCATGGAATAAACTGAACGGAGCCACCCAGCTTCCATTGGTTCAATAACTCTCTTTTAACAGCTTCAAACTTTAGGGTTCTAAAATCTAAACGACCAACTAAGCTAAACTCCCAAACAGCCTTGATTCTAGCGTGAGTTTCACGTGGAATCGTAATAAAAACTTCACCAGTGGATGTTCTAGCCAGTGGATGTGATATAGAATCCGCATCAATCTTTGATATAACATGATTCCGAGCATAGGATCTGTTTCCATCACCCGCATCCTTATTGCCATCTTCAACAGGTTTCCTGGTAACGGATGTTCTAGCCAGTGGATGTGATAAAGAATCCGCATCAATCTTTGATATAACATGATTCCGAGCATAGGATCTGTTTCCATCACCCGCATCCTTATTGCCATCTTCAACAGGTTTCCTAGTGTTACCAGAACTAGGGTTAGGATTAGCAGCTACCTTCGGCTTATAGAATTGTGATCGATCAGCGTTGTTAAGGAAACGACCTTGAGCGTGATATTGAATCTTAGGTTGATCGCCTAAATTAGGCGGAAAAGATTGATTTTGCGCCATGAAGACGCAAAATCAAAAGAAAACGCAAACTGAAAAGAAAGGGAGAAAAAACCGGAGCTCTTTCCCGTCCAAACCTAGGTTTTGCTTCTTTTCTTTCTTTTTTTTTTTTTATGTACAAGCAGATTCTACCTAATTATTAATAAAGGGATGGTCTTCATTTGTATAATCCATGAAACCAAACAGATACACAAGCCATTCCTGCACACTAGATATGCTATAGCCAAATTCCCAAACAATAAGGAAATTAGCACGACGGCATGTGGATAACTATAATGGAGGAGAAAAAAATGAAACAAATAGCACTAAGACGCTTAAGTTCATAACAACTTTGGCAGCGCATGCCAGTCTGATCCTGCGACATATCAAATTATCTTTATTTTCTCTCAAAAGGAAATGTGGTAGTATTACTTACCGGACCTTCAACAGTTAGCACCAGGACCATGGATTTACATTTCCCTTTTGCTAAAATAAGATACAGCTCATAATATTTTCACACAGTAACTCATTGTATATATTTCCACGACTTGATGTGAAAAAAATATAGCATACATAACCTTTGGCAAGTGACATATACATATACAAAATAAATAAAAATGAATATGGTGGTCGTGACTTACTTCCTTCATATTATCAACATGTCTTGGTCTTTTTTGACAATGTAAAGACATTCTTTATTTTAATTAAACAAATAAATGCAAGTGTTACCAAGTTCATGTAACAAGAGACAACAATACTAAATAAAGTCATTAAAGCAATGTGTTCCATTGAAACACAAAGTAAGCATCAAGCCATTATTCCTCTTTTGGAACCAGGGACAATACCAAAAAATTAGGCTCCTTTAGAAAACATCACCATATTAGTTTAATAGAGCTCATAGTGAAGAGAGCAGTGGCAATTAAAACATCGAAATGCACTAGACAGGGTCAAACAGACCAAAAGAAGAAAAATATCCTTTCCATACAAGTTCAAGTCTGCATGTCTGGCTGCCGTATGCAAAACTTTCTACGTACTCTTTATCTGACCCATACTATGGGTCTATATGAGGTCCATCTATTTATTGTAGCCTAGACCCTTTTATGAAGATGGAAAGAATAAGAGTTCCAGTTCCCAATCTAAAATGACAAAGTGAAACACAAATATATGCACCGGGGCTACCTGCATGACCTCATTTAAAATGAAAATAAAAATTAGCTAGCATGTGTCTCTCGGATACAGGTAGCGAACATTTTCCTCCACTAACAGCAATAACACAGTGTACACTACACATACATAAATTCAAAAGGCAACCATATTCAATTGTTTGTACAAGCTAGCTACACATAAGATAACACTTTCTAAAATGGAAGCATCAGGTCCATAATTAATGAAAAACAAGTGCATTTAATTAGCATAGAACAATCCAAGATCAGGTCATACAAATCTTGTAACCAACCATTCTTAAAGGTGACATATACTATTGGGTTACGGCTAAAGATGAGCGCTACTTAGTAATTTTCTATTTGATTAGCATAATCAACACCTAAGTCATATCATTTTTAAGTAGAAATGATATCCCACCTTGTGTCAGTTCCAAATTGGTTGAATGGTCACAAATTATAATTAGCCAAATCTCAAACTACAACAGAATGCTCAAAGAAATGAACATGAAATTCATACTAAGAAATGTCCTCTTCTTTCAGGAATTTTGACGAAGAGTAGCTATGCTGTTTTCCCTGATTGGTTTGAGCTCCTCTCACAGCTTCTCCACCTGCAAATTCGAGTTTGGATACAAACCCAACAATTTTGGACATCTATAAACCATAACTATTCAACCCGATGAATCAACAACAACAACACCATTTTCTTGGCTAGTTTTAAGAGTCCCATGAATCTTCCATTCCTTCTCAACTTTGAAATCATCTCACTAAACGCTTGATAATACACATCTCACTAAACCCTTGGACTTTAATACTGCATTGTAAAGGCAGTGATTTTTATTCAGAAACTGTAAGGAAAATCCAGCATAAAAAGCTTGATTGTTATTGTCCTTGCACATCATACATCATCAACGCCTAACTATATATATTTACTTTGAACGAACACGTAGAAAAAGAAGAAAAGAGTCTGTCATTGTTTACTTATAGGATCCTCCTCCATAATTGATAATACACATGCAAATTGTATACTTACCTAAATAGACCCGTGAACAACAATGAATTGAATGCAGAACAAACAAAAACTCAAAACAGCATAACTGAATAGACAACGGTCACCTCACATGTAGATATTCATGAATTCTAATAGTCGCCTTATTAGCCTCCTCCACATATTCTCTACCAAGAAAGAAAAAGAGAAGAACTTTCAATAAACCCACAACAGATAAACACCAAAACATCAGTTTCTCAAAGAATCAGTGTACCTATCGGGATGAGTATTCCAACAAAGTTCTGCTGAATCCACTACGGAGCATACCTAATACGTACCTGAATATGAGTACTCAATCAATATGAGTACCCCCAATCTCATCCATGGCTCGAATAATATCGACATTAGAATCTGATACATAAGAAAAATTCTCCTGACCAAATATTCAAATTCAGATAAATTTACATGACAAAAATAATATATTGCATTTTTTATGTCCAATAGAAGGCATACCTTTCGATAGCTTCATCAACGAAGCAATGAAAACCATTCAGATTTTAAGACTTTGAATCCATAAAGACCCCTATCTTCATTCAGAGAAGTTATAGGTGAAAATAGAAAAGGAAACACCTTACTGCAAAAAACAAAAACGAGAGAAAATAAAGTGAAATTAAATCGTTAATAATACAAAAAGTATATCAAATTTACCAAACAAGAACAAGATTCGTATTACTCTGATGATTTCAGGAGCGAAAAGACTAGATCCAGGGTTACAATGTTTGATTTCTGTTAATACATGCGTCCTGATTTGAGATAGGGGTTTTAATGAAGTTATGAATTGTGACAGTGAACTTCTGGAATAGATTTAATGAAGGTTTGTCTTCAATTTCTGACTTAGATTTTGAACTTAATTATTGAGAAAAACTGGATTTCTATTCTAGGGTTCTTCGAGGCTTTGTTGAATTTGAGGATGAGAAAAAAAAATAATAGACTTTGTCAATATTGAACTGTTGATAAAACAAAAGGCTTTATGATTTAGGGATTGTGATGATGAAAAACGATGAAAGAGATATTATCTGTGGAAGAAGAAGGGGATCTTGGTCTGTGAACAAGATAAGAACTGAAGAGAGAATGGTAGATTATAGCCTGAAACCGGGCCTACAGAAACTAGTTGCTCCAACAGTAGTTCTTATACTCCAATAGGGAGTACTGGTTATTTACAAAAATACCCCCTAATATAACGACTGTGGGCCTGTGGCTGAAACAAGTTTATTTTTTCAAAACTAGTCAAATAAAACCAAGGTGACCAAACATGTGGTACAAAAAATCCAGCCATATTATTTTTAATAAATGAAAACCATTTAATTAAAAAGTGACACAAAAATTCCAGGTCAAATAATAATGTGCAAATTTAGTTTTTATTACTTTAAAAAAAGCCAAACATACCCTTTTTACCTTGTCTTCTTCTTCTTCTCTCCTTTCTTTTTTCTATTTATGCGGTCTTCATCTTCCCACCACCATTAACACCAGCAGCAACAAATATCTCTCCATGAACACCATCGCAATACCTCCGTCACCACCAACAACAACACCTCCGTCACCACCAGCAGCAACACCTTCGTCTCTTTTTCTTCTATTTCTATTCAGATCTATCACCAACAGTAGCTCCGCCACCATCAAACCAACCGATGTGTCCAGATCCGCCACCAACAGAACCTCCGTCTCCTCCATTAACACCATCATCACCTCCTTCTCCTCCATTAACACCATCATCACCTTCTTCTTCTCCGTCTACAGATTTTCCATCAACAACACCGCCTCCTGTTATATTTGTTTTTCCCACCAGTACATCAGATCCGCCACCAACACTACTTCTACCTCCTCCTTTTATCATCTAAAACCACCACCAATACCTTCAAATCGGCCACCAACAACACCTCATCTACAATCAACACCAGTACCTGCAGATCCGCTTCCAACATCACCTCCGCCTCCTCGTTCAATCCTCTAAAATCACCACCACCACCTTATGATGTTTTCATCACCAGCAAATGATGATACATCTTCAAAGTCGAAATCAATATTGTATTGGGAAATGACAGATTTATGATGAAACCAAAATTGGTTTCATCAAATTCTGACAGTTTTGGTTGGTGAAAACAGTAAACTAATGATGAAACCAAATTTGGTTTCATCATAAACTTGCCTATTTTCTGTCATGAAACCAAAGATTTTAATGATGAAAATTAAGTTTATGATGAAACCAAATTTTGGTATCACCTGATTTTTGTCTAGTTTATTCGGTCTGACTTGGAAGACGGCATGTTTGGTTTCATCATTGAAGTTATGTTGGTGAAATGACAATATGTGGTTTCGGTTGTATGTACAATGGTGGTTTTGATTATATGTGTGTATGAATTGGGAGAATGTGTATAGCAGGGTCTGGTACTGGTACTCCAGGTATTGATGAAGAAGTTTTGTTGGTAGTGGTGGCCTTAACTGAAGTTATGGAAGTGATAAAGAATGGATTAACTGAGTAAGGGTGGTGCTAATGCAATGAGAGTTGTAGTTGAGCTTCAGGTGTTGCATAAAGGACTGGTATGGGTTACAATTAAAGAGGTGTATGTCTGCATTGTTAAAAGTGTAATGAATTGGCTGAAGTTGATGAAACCTAATTAGGTTTCATCGTATTTTTTTCATTTTGTTGAATATTAATATCTGTGAAGCCAATTTTTGATGGTGGCATACAGGTGGATTATTTTTTGTTGAAACTGGTTGTAGTTGAGGGGGTAATGGTAGTGGTGGTTGTGGTGCTGGTGGTTGTGGCAGCGATGGGGGTGGTGCAGTTGACGGTGGTGGTGGGTTTCATCTTATTGTGGATTGTTTTTTGTTGAAAGTAGTCTTAGTTAAGGAGGTAATGGTAGTGGTGGTTGTGGTGATTATGGTTGTGGTGGCGATGGGGGCGGTGCAGTTGACGGTGGTGGAAGGTTTCATCTTATTGTGTTTCATTTTTTCTTCTTCTTCTTTCTCCTTTCTTTTATGATGAAACCAAAATTTGGTTTCATCTTATTTTGGTGAAACCAACTTTTGGTTTCATCATTTTTCTGGTGGTGGCGCGGTGGTGGTCGGTGGATCCGGCGAAGGTGGTCGGTGGCGGCGGCGACGACGGGCGGTGGTGGTGTTGCTGGTGGTGGGTTGTTGTTCGTGGTGATAATATAATGAAATTTAAAGGTTGGGTTGATTTTTGTTTTTGTTGGGGTGATTTAAATAATAGAAGGGTAATGTAGACAGTTTATGTTAAATGGGGTTTTTGTGAACATTTTGTTTTGGTGGAGTTTTTGTGCATGGATGTGACACCTTTGGGGTTATAACTCGCGGACCGTTAATTTTTATTAAAGTTACCACTGTGTTTGACAGCACGTATAATTACCACAAGTCCAAGGAAGTTGTTTTTTTAAAACCCAGGAAGTGGTTAAAAATCCATTTTCCACTAGTGGTAACAATACTTCTCGCCCTGGTCCGTATATCATCTATGACACGCAAGATAGCTCCCACTTGCATTGTCAAGAAGTAGCTGCGTTTTGGATCCTTGGTGACAACAATGTGACCATACATTTTCCACAATTTCTCATACATATCAGCATACCTTATAGGAACGCTAAATCTACCAACTGATGTATGATATGAGAGTGATTTGCCGAATGGAGGCTCACAAATAACCCCTGCATTAGGGTGTTCATGCACTATTATGCGGTTCTCAATTACCGGAGCAACTTCAGCAATTGTGGGAACAACTTCTTCTATTATTGGAGCAACTTCTTCCATTATGATTTCAGTTTCTTCTACTAAAGTGGTAATGACTTGAGCATCATTCTCTTCAACAACTTCAGTGACAACATTTTCATGACCCTGAGGTGCAAAGCTGGTAACACCACCACTTTCATTCACCGTATTGTTCAAATCGTCATAATTGGTTCCATTATTCTCAACTTCGGCATTTGGCACCTAATACAAAGATTACATGAGATCAAAACATGGAAACCAAAGGCAATCATAAAATCCAGCATGTAAGTGAACTAACATTGTCTAAGTTCTTTACTATACATCCAAGCATGAGCAAATAGTGTGAAAGTCACAAAACACGTTTTTCAACAAGCTCGTCTGAAGAGATTTTATACTACCCTGTATAAGAAGACGAACTGGGAGCAATTGGTAAGGAATCTAAGGTTGAGTAATATATCATTCTCTTCGTATGGATGTTTTATATGACATATCAAAATTTCATAGAAATTCGATAAACGAGCGAAGAGTTGTGGCCAAAAAATTGGACTACATGCCAGCTGAAAAATTTCTGAAGGTCTCCTGAAAGTTTACTGTTTAGCCGATTTCGGCCCCTAAAAGTGCTCAAAACTTAAAAATCTTCTTTGAAAAAGCTTGGAAATTTCCTGGGCATAAGAAAACATGGGTAGATCGCGAAATTCCGACATCGGACGAAGATTCTACATCATTTTTGCTAAAAGACTGAGTTCTGAAATTTTCTGATGATGTATTTTACTAAAAAAAAATTCATCCATTCATATGGATTATCATTCATTCGTTCACAAATCAGCAATATTATACTTCTATGAAAAGAATACAAAATGAATACTTACTTGAGGGGTTTCTAAATCACTCGAAGGATTAAGATGGTCGCATCAACATTGAGAGCACCATTGTCTTCATTCGGTCCTGATTCTTGAGGATCCTCCTTATCACTACCATTCGAAGACGAATGAATAGCACGACCATGTTGGTCTTCCACGACAATGTTCTTCTGGGTATATTGACAACAACCATTATTATCTTACTCAAGAAGGATCATGATTGATTATACGAAGAAATACTTACATCCACATCGTCTTCGTCTTCGTCACTGGGCTCTGGATCAATTGGAACAAGACGGAGACCGTCAATACTTGATGGAGAAAAATTTTGGAACAGAAACAAACATTGGTTTCATGATCCTAATTATGCGGACAAAGAAAAGCCACAGAGAAGGAATATTAACAACTCACCAAAGAAGCGACTGGGACTGCACATTATTCGGTATCATCTTATAATTCCTCCTACTTCTGCCTTCTCCACCCTGGGGACTTTCTTGCACTTCTGAGAAGTCTACCTGAATTCGAGACCTCACAACACGTCGCCCTACAAGTTAATGAAATAGTTAAGATGTTATTATCATGTCTTTGCTGAAATCATAAGGAGAATACTTACCTGTGAACATTCTGGAGGCATTTTTCTTTTATCACCAGTAGAAATATGCTTCAATATTGGTCGATCAGAGATCATATCAGCAGGAGGAAACTCTCGTATCAGAGACTTAACATCCATCGCAAAGTTATACAAGCGGTCAAGTTGTTGGCGCCAGAAGTCTATATAACCTAGAGTTACATAAGTAGCTCGGTCGGAACAGGGAAACAAGTAATCATTTACTTCCACATGTGTGCAATCTAAATGAGCCTTCAGATGCTCAACCGATGGATTATTCATTCGATGACCTGGAAAACACTGATCGAGACCCATTTGCCGAGCTACTCTGTCGATGTTGTATTATTCTACCTGTAACTTCCCATGCATTACTGACACTAAATAACTAGGAGTGCAACTCAGTATAAAGGATTTCTCTCCATCACTCAGACCGATGCCATATTTTAACGTGGCATTTTCTTCAGCAGCATTGAAAGTGATCAATTGTGAGAAGAAAGGAGGAACCGACATCCAGGGGCGAAAGTTAAACTCAGACTTGATGTCCAAAACGCTGGTGAGACGTCCCTTGTGTCTTGGTTGCTTTGTAGACCAACGCATAATCCTGGCATTATCTTTCTCAAGGAATCGGAGCATATTTCTCAAAGTGTTCCCACACCAAAGCTTGGAGAAACATCGTATTAGCATATGTTTCAACTTTCATGAAGCCGTTAGAAACGCTGGAGTCTATGACTAAGGAGTCTAAATTGGAAAACAGCGAACCCAAGAACAGACTACCGACAGGAAGTTTCTCACCTTTAGCTATTTTAATAGCAAAAGGAATCACAAATGGCTTCAACAAATGTCCACTATCCTTAAGAACGTCTCTGGAGCCACAAGCATAAGAAAGCAACAATGGTTAACGTACCATCGAGAGGTTCTTCAGGAATTCTATCTCTCGGACACCAGTGCTTCAACCATCGAGTATAGCAAAACTTGGGTGACTTGTTGAAATCATGCATCGTAGCTTTCAAAATGTCAGACATTGCAGTTTTTCTAGGCTGAGAGCTCTTCAGGGAAATTACCACTAATTGGGAGATGCAATAAAGCAATTACATCTTCCAAGGTGATGGCGAATTCTCCCCATCTGCATATGAAAGTATGAGTAGAAATGCACCAACGAGCAAGCAAAGCCATCATACCTCGTATATCGTGATGGATAACTAACTCTCCAGCTGCTTGAATGGCTCGTGTCACCTGTGCACGATCCATCATATTCCTTACACGGCTGTAACCCAGCATATGTCTTGCCCATCCATAAAATCCATCAAAGGCTTTCGGGAAAGCTTGAATTCCACATGTGAAGCCGAATAGTGTTTCCGTTGCAAACAGAACCGAATTATCGTCTGAGGAGATACCAATTTAATTTGTTCTGTGTGGTACTCCTAGGATTTATGAGGAGCCGAAACGAGGAACCTGAGGGACATACTTCATGTCTATACAGAAACACGAAGAACTCATCTTCGGTATTCAGAATGTTCTTGATTTTATGAGTTTCTTCTTCTTCCCTAGAGGTCCCAGAATCATCATCTCTGGAAGATACATCTGTAGCATCCTCACTGGAAGCTTCCTCCCTAGAAATATCATCTCTAGAAGTGCCATCATGTGAATCAGTCATCTTCGCAAAGTTGCTGTAACATTCATATGCAAATTTCATCAGCACAAAATCTCACTTCAGTGTCTACAAAATGGTAACACTTAACTCTTACCTGTTTACAATTCCACTAGCTGTAGTGATTATCACGCAAAATCTTTAGAATTTATTCGTTTCCTCAAAACTGCAGAGGCGAATAGAAAAATTCATTATTTGAAATCATAACATGATTTCATAAAACTGTGAGCAATTCACGAAAACTCCTACCATATGAACGATTCACATAATTTCTACCATGTGAGCAACTCTCACCGGGTGAACAATTGTTGGTTTTTGTGCATACACTGACAAATCACAAAATCCATATAAACAACATTTTATCAAAAATTGTTTACTTCTAGCAATTGCTGAAAACTTGATTTTACATGAATTTTGCATTAAAAAAAACGTGAATAAGTCACGTAAATTCAAAAAAAAAATTAATTATTTTCGTGAGATAATAACTCACGTAAACTCAAAAAAAAAAAAAATAAATACGTGACTAACTTATGCACAAAATTTATTTTGCTCAAACGAGTGTTTGTTCGTCAAATGAGTCTTTTTCCATTTTTGCAAAGGTCCACATATTCCAAAGTAAATTTTGTTTCTATGAAAGATGACAAACAAAATTTTATCACTAGATGCAGGTTTATTTCAAAAATATCTTGGGATTATTGTTTATTACTTTAACTACGAACGAACATACGTTTCCTGGAAGTATTTGTATGAAAGTTCATGCTTTGAAATTAAAATTTTTATTTTCATGAAACCTCATAAAAAAAATTTCTCTACTGCAGTCTATTCAAAAAATATACATATACATATCTCTTTCATGTTAAGGATTATTGTACGTTTCCAAATCCGGCGGACGGGCGACTGTTTGTTAAAAACAATTTTTCCATAAAACCTATACATACATGTGCACACATGGAATTTTATTTTGAACAATTCATGAATGAACAACAAAAAAAATCGCACATGGTCGGTGCCGGCCGGAAGTTGATCGTCGATGATCGGGAACGCTGGCGACAGCTTTCCGGTGAAATTTTTCTCCTCCTTCCTTGCTCGGACGTGAAGAGATCAGGGGAGGGAGGTGGTCGGTCATCTTAGAAAAAATAAATCAATTAGGGTCTCTTCCCTTTTATATCAATTTTATTTCCAAAACCTAATAAAACATGGATTTTCTTTTTTGGGCTCGGATGCATAAATGTTAAACCGACCAAAACTGGACTTCCAACCGTACAAATCAGCAGTGTTTCATCTCTCCGTGATCACGGGATGACACTCTATCATATCATCAGGTTCCTTACCTAAGCATTTGCTCGTACATGACAAAATTGGAGCAAATCAAGGATTATGAAAATACCTTCGTACGAGCGAGTTTAACTGCTTATCTCGTCAACTGGAAAATCACCATCCAATGCTAAATGCGAAACATGACTGTCCCTCACTAAGCAGGGGATTTAATGTTGATGGTGGATTTTCGACAAAGTTCAAAATCGTAAAATCATGATACTGCATGTTTCTGACCCAGCTTCAGGAACGCATGTGACGATTCAAATTTTATGATCCGTGAACTGTTTCGCGATCTCTGACTGAGTGAGCATTCCTCTCAGAGCCATGATGAACATGTTTCTCGAAAGGCCTCCCCGACTGAGCGTTCGATGCTGCACATTTCATCATACCCTCTATGTAGAATAACATGATTGGGCGGTCCTCTGGACATAATTTTTTTCAGAGGGCTCAACGCCTTTGGGACGTCGATGATACTCATTGTTCCCTGACTACATAGAGAGACCCCCCTCTACATGGAAAAATGATTGGGCGGTCCTCTGGACATAATTGTTTGTCGGAGGGCTTAACGCCTTCAGGACATCAATTATGTAGAGAAACCACGTATAGATTCAGGTGGCTCTCTGGACATAATTGTTTGCTGGAGGGCTAAACGCCTTCAAGACGTCGACGCTGCACGTTGTTCCTTGACTATGCACCTTTCAGAACGAGTATGATGCTTCAACTATCTCATATCTCGATTCTACAATAGATTAATTATATCGTGACATTCATCCACTGAATTCCTAGAAAATAATCTGTTTTATCTCATTACTCCATTCCATGGCTGATCCCCGACTGATTCTATGGATTAGTAATAGATAACCAATTTATCTCATTACTCCGTTCCCTGAATTCCCCGAATGGATTTCATGGATTAGTAATAGATGCACAATCATAATTATTACTCCGTTTCATGAATCATTCTCCACTGAATTTCAAGAATTAGTAATAATTACTCAATCGGGCGTCTGGACTATCACCGAGTAAGCCCCAATAAAATGGTGCAAGTGTACTCAACAATGATGAACGAACGAGCATTCAAAAATACGGACAAACGAGGAATCCTACACAAAATAGGAGAGAGAAAATAATAATAAAAAAAATAAAAAAGAGGCGCCTAGGGACTAGGCCCACCGGCCGACCGGTCACGCCGCCGTGGTCGTTCCCCCACGCCTCTCCCTTTATTTTTTCTTATTTTATTATTTTCATAAACTCATGAAGACTCCTTCATTCGAGCAACTTTCCTTGTTTGGGCAAAACTCACGGTTTCTCCATATTTTAACAGTTTCATGAAAAATAATAAAATAAGGAAAGGTGTCGTGGGACCATGCTACCTAGCCGGCCAGCCATGCCCTAGCCATGGCCGGTCCCACACCTTGCAATCCTTTGTTTTCATAATTATTATTTCCCTAATCTCATGAAACTCATCCGTTTGAGCAAAAAACCCTGGTTTCTTCATATTTTCTCAAATATTGCTCAAACTATGAAAAAACCAAAAAGTAAAATGGTCACATGACCGGCTAGGCTATTCACGAAAAATATTAAAATATTATTATTTTAATATTCTCAAAATATTGATCAAACGAGCAAAGTCCTACATGCTCATTCGAGCAAAATCAAGAATTTCAGTCAAAGATCAAACTCTTCTGAAAATCCAAGATATTGCTCTAACTCACACCAGAAAATATCAAAACTCTCAGGACTGAGAGTATGAGACACACATTATGGTGAAACTTCCTTGACCGACCAAGGCTTTCCCTAAGGCTTGCAAGGAGCCGGTCCCACATATTCTTATAATTTTAACCTAATTTGCTCAATTGCTCATATTGGGTTCAAACTTTTTTCAACCAACTTGGAATTTGCTCAAACGATCATCAGCTGGTCCCACGACCACCGAGGGACGGTATCATGCTCCCTTGACCAGTCCCTCACTTCTCCATAATTAGGTTTTATCACCTAATGCTCAATCGAGCACTATTTCAATAAATGATTAAACCTGCATTTTATCATCATTCCACAAACTGGTCAACTAACTATGGTGCATGCTCTCACGAGCACCTGGGAACTACATGGTCTTCCATTATGCCATGTAGCCGGTCCCTCCTTCACTCATGATTGATTTTCAATAAATCATCAATCGATCAACAATCGATCAAAATTAGGGTTTCGAATTGAATGCTCTACAAATCACGATTTTGAGCAATTTCAAACACTAATAAATTTATGTTGACTCAGCAATCAACATATGGATTAATTATATAATATTTGGTAGGCTACCGATATTTTAATTAATATTTTATTGGGTCACGTTACCAATAATTCGTCGAATTGAGCAATACTTGCTCGGTTGCTCGAATATTGATCCACCTATTAATATTCAGTAATTCATCGAATTGAGCAATACTTGCTAAGTTGCTCGAATATTGATCCAACTATCAATATTCAGTAATTTGTCGAATTGAGCAATACTTGCTCAGTTGCTCGAATATTGATCCAACACTTAATATTCAACAATTCATCGAATTTACAATATTTGCTCAGACGAGCAATATCAACATCATTCAATAACTATAACATGTTCAATCCACGAATTACTGAGCATTCGTCAATCATGCTCAATAACAAAACTTAGACTTACTGTCTAATCAAGTCAACGACTGAGTAATTCAAATACACGTCTGCTTTGCAGACTCCACGTTCATGAGACATCAATCACGTCACATGGGGGATAACAATTGGGGTTTTGGTCTGGCGGCCTACAACACGTGTGTTCATCCACGACGAGAAATATGAGTAAGTCGTGCAAGCGGTTGAAGGAGTTAGCAAAGTAGTGGGTGGACGATCGATCAAGTCTCCACACGACTTGGAACTGACTTTACCACGATCTCCCACTTTCCCACTCTTTCACTCAAGAAACCGTCACACTTACTGGGATCAATGTGTTCACTATTCTGACAATATATATAAGTCAAAAATCGATGACTGATAACAACATTCGTCTACACAATCCTATCGATCGAAACTTATTCACATAACTCAAAAGTTCATATACTTGCAGAAACCTTCAATACATCCACAATCCTTGATCATCATTGATCCCACAATTCTTAACTTCCCTCCTACAGATCAACCCATCTCCCTCTTTGTAAACGAATTGACTCTGGAACGTCCATTGACTTGGTTTAGGCCGGAGTCCTACAGATTGATATCTCGAATTCAAAGCACTCCCGTGCAGTGCATCTGTTTGAGGTTAAGCAGTTTGCTCGGTTGAGGAGTCTCGTCCGCACGATCGTCTCTTCACTTCCCTAAAAAACCAGCGAACCGTTTTTCCCCATCTACACCCTCAATATCAGCTTTGGTTTCTTCAATTATATCCTTGAGCCAATCTTGATGACGAACCGTCATCATGAGGTTGGTTCTTAGTTCTTCAAAGCCTTGGATATAGTCAATCATATTATCAGAACGTATCCACTTGGTCTTTGTTGGATCTTGAAGGTTGTAAGCCAACAAACATGACTCATCTTGAGATCTAGTAGAACTATCAGAATCATAATCATACATGATTTTTGATATGATTTTCTTATTCCTTTCGATATTGATTTCTTGACAATCCTTAACCTTTTGAGATTTCTTCTTATTGACCTTTATAATACTGCGAGTTATTGGAGGCATGCTAGGTATTTAAATAAGAATTTATCATGGTTTCTTAATATAGGCAAGAGATTGTATTCTCTTAAGAAGAGATAACACTCGGATCGAAGGTATTAGGGAAATTTCGAAAATATAAATACAGAATATAATTTATTTCCTTTTTCCGAAAATCTCATGCTGGAAGGATTTTTAAAATTCAAAAATTTCCAATAAAGCCTAATTTTGGAAAATCATGATAAACACGAACACTTTTTAGACAAAAGTGGATTCGCAGTTATCCATGATTGGCGGTCCTCTGGACATAAAATAATAATATGTAGAATAACATGATCGGGCGATCCTCTGGACATAATAATTTTTCAGAGGGCTCAACGCCTTTGGGACATCGGCGATACTCGTTGTTCCCTGACTACATAGAGAGACCCCGCTCTACATGGAAGAATGATTGGGCGGTCCTCTGGACATAATTGTTTGTCGGAGGGCTTAACGCCTTCAGGACGTCGACGATACTCGTTGTTCCCTGACTATGTAGAGAGACCATGTATAGATTCAGGTGGCTCTATGGACATAATTGTTTGCTGGAGGGCTAAACGCCTTCAAGACGTCGACGATGCATGTTGTTCCTTGACTATGAACCTTTCAGAACGAGTATGATGCTTCAACTATCTCATATCTCGATTCTACAATAGATTAATTCTATCGTGACATTCATCCACTGATTTCCTAGAATATAATCTGTTTTATCTCATTACTCCGTTCCATGGCTGATCCCCGGTTGATTCCATAGATTAGTAATAGATAACCAATTTATCTCATTGCTCCGCTCCCTAAATTCCCCGATGGATTAGTAATAGATGCAAAATTCATAATTATTACTCTGTTTCATGAATCATTCTCCGCTGAATTTCATGAATTAGTAATAATTACTCAATCGGCGTCTGGACTATCACCGAGTAAGCCCCAAGAAAATGGTGCAAGTGTACTCAACAATGATGCACGGACGAGCATTCAAAAATACGGACAAACGAGGAATCCTACACAAAATAGGAGAGAGAAAATAATAATAAATAAAAAAGAGGCGCCTAGGGACCAGGCCCACCGGCCGACTGGTCACGCCGTCGTGGCCGGTCCCCCACGCCTCTCTATTTATTTTTCTTTATTTTATTATTTTCATAAACTCATGAAGACTCCTTTATTTGAGCAACTTTCCTTGTTTGGGCAAAACTCACGGTTTCTCCATATTTTCACAGTTTCATGAAAAATAATAAAATAAGAAAAGGTGTCATGGGGCCGGGATACCTAGCCGGCCAGCAATGCCCTAGCCATGGCCGGTCCCATAACTTGCAATCCTTTGTTTCCATAATTATTATATTTCCCTCATCTCATGAAACTCATCCGTTTGAGCAAAAAACCCTGGTTTCTTCATATTTTCTCAAATATTGCCTAAACCATGAAAAGGCCAAAAAGTCAAATGGTCATATGACCGGATAGGCTATTCACGAAAAATATTAAAATATTATTATTTTAATATTCTCAAAATATTGATCAAACGAGCATAGTCCTACTTGCTCATTCGAGCAAAATCAAGAATTTCAGTCAAAGATCAAACTCTTCTGAAAATCCTAGATAGCTCAAACGCACACCAGAAAATATCAAAACTCGAAGGACTGAGACACAGACATTATGGTAACACGGGCATGCTTCCCTGACCAACCAAGGCCGGCTCTAAGGCTTGCAAGGAGCCGGTCCCACACATTCTTATAATTTTAACCTAATTTGCTCAATTGCTCATATTGGGTTCAAACTTTTTCCAACCAACTTGGAATTCACTAAACGACCATAAGCTGGTCCCACGACCACCAAGGGACGGTTTCATGCTCCCTTGGTCGGTCCCTCAATTCTCCATAGTTAGGTTTTATCACCTAATGCTCAATCGAGCACTATTTCAATAAATGATTAAACCTGCATTTAATCATCATTCCACCAACTGGTCAACGAACTATGGTGCATGCTCACACGAGCACCTTGGCACTACATGGTCGTACATTATCCCATGTAGCCGGTCCCTCCTTCACTCATGATTGATTTTCAATAAATCATCAATCGATCAGCAATCGATCAAAATTAGGGTTTCGAATTCAATGCTCTGCAAATCACGATTTTGAGAAATTTCGAACACTAATAAATTTATGTTGACTCAGCAATCAACATATGGATTAATTATATAATATTTGGTAGGCTATCGATATTTTAATTAATATTTTATTGGGTCACGTTACCAATAATTCGTCGAATTGATCAATACTTGCTCAATTGCTCGAATATTGATCCAACACTCAATATGCAACAATTCATCGAATTTACAATATTTGCTCAGACGAGCAATATCAACATCATTCAATAACTATAACATGTTCAATCCATGAATTACTGAGCATTCGTCAATCATGCTCAATAACAAAACTTAGAATTTCTATCTAATCAAGTCAACGACTCAGTAATTCAAATACACGTCTGCTTTGCAGATTCCACGTTCGTGAGACATCAATCACGTCACATGGGGGATAACAATTAGAGTTTTGGTCTGGCGGCCTACAACACGTGTGTTCATCCACGACGAGAAATATGAGTAAGTCGTGCAAGCGGTTGAAGGAGTTCGCAAAGTACTGGGTGGACGATCGATCAAGTCTCCACACGACATGGAACTGACTTTACCACGATCTCCCACTTTCCCACTCTTTCACTCAAAAAACCGTCACACTTACTGGGATCAATGTGTTCACTATTCTGACAATATATATAAGTCCAATATCGATGACTGAGAACAACATTCGTCTACACAATTCTATCGATCGAAACTTATTCACAGAACTCAACAGTTCATATACTTGCAGAAACCTTCAACACATCCACAATCCTTGATCATCATTGATCCCACAATTCTCAGCTTCCCTCTGTAGATGATGGTTTTTAGCTTAGGGTTCAAATCGTAAAACCTTGCATCAGATGTGACGTCACTCTGCAAGGAAACGGTGATGCGAGTACTAACCTCTCCACCGACACATTTATTGAGTCGCTCAATACACTTTTATCCATAACACTCTGTAAATTCTTGCACCTCGCCGATACTAGACTCACTGAGTACTTTCCTGTGCTATGTTCCCCAGCAGAACCCTTAAATCGGTATGGCATGACGGATTTATGTTCACTCGCAGCGGAGTAGCATGAACCTCCAAGTACCAAAGTTAAGGCCATTGCACGAAATGCTCAGACAAAAAGCACACTGCATTATGTAGATAAATATTTTGTGCGCTAGCATACAAAATCCAGCCAATTACTGTGATAACTCACAAAGAACTCATAAACCCGACTAATTTGCAAAATTAGGATTTCGCGCCCCGCGCAGTATACTAGACCCCGTTGGTCGAAACCATGCTTAGCCAAGCTAGACAACCAAATCCGCCACATCGCACCAAAAGTGCGGTCGCGCCCTAGCACGCCGGCCCTCTTTCCATCGACCAATCAGGTTGCTTCAAATCCGCTACCGCGCGTTAAAAGTTTGGTCGTGCCCTAAGCTTGCTGGCCCCCTACTTTCATTGACCAATCAGGTTGCTCCAACCTTCCACGGTCTCAAAAGAGGTCGCTAGCTTCCCAAAACACGCTAGCGTCCCAAAACTCGCCGGCGTCCCAAAACTCGCCAGCGTCCCAAAACACGCTAGCTTCCCAAAACACGCTAGCCTCCCAAAAACGCGTCAACTTCCAAAACGAGCCAAACATGCCGCACGCGCATACTACACGCACTGATTAGGGTTTCAACACGCCAAACCCTAATTTGGGAAAGTTGCTACAGACATCCCTCCTGAATTCTTCCTGAGTTTTACTTTCGGGCTGTTTTCACCTCCCGGACGAGCTCAAAACCTAAATATTCCCGCGTGGGGAGATAGTTTTTCGTGCAGAATGGAGGGGTGGACCATCAAAATCCGAGTCCGTACGAGAATTCTACAGCGATTCTAGGGTTTCGGCATACCAAACCCTAATTTAGACAAAGCCGCTAGCGCTTCCCTTCCAAACCGCAAGCGCTTCCCTCCATGTCGCTGGCTGCCAAACGGAAGGTTGCAACAATCAACGACCATCCTTCCTTCTGAGATGCAAATCTCAGCTGTACAAGTTCGTCACCGAACCGGCAAGCCTCTCAATTTTAACTTGCCAAACAATAGCATCATGTTACACGTTTTCCACGAAAACACTCGAGACATCAAAACATGTCACAAACTGGGGGATGCTCAGCAGGGTATTGGTCTGGCGGTTTACAGCGTGCGGCGTGCAATACGCCCGTTACAGGAAAGTGTCATAAAAGTGAGGCGGTTAGTAAATACAAAAAGTAATAGTGAAACGTTTCCTTCATTATGGAAACATCAATTCCAGGCGTTACCCGTTACCGCTTTCTTCCATTACTCAACCGTTTCCACTTCTTACGAGGCTAGAGTACGTTTCGTTGCGACTTGTATAAATAGGTCTCACCTATTTCTACCAAAAACAAGTTTTGGTCAGGAGAATAATACACATCCAGAAATCACCTGGTAGCTTTCCACTCAGCTCGCCAGTTCAAATTTCGGATACAAGTCGCAAAACACCCACACTTACAGAATCAACTATTTTGGCCTCAACACTTTCTTCGCTTCCCTCCCTAGGAACAACCCTTCTCCTTCACTTTGTGACCGAAGCAAGCCTGGATCGGCCATTTCTTGGTTTAGGCCAGAATTGTACAGATTGATCTCTCGAATCAAAAGTACTTCGTGCAGTACATTGTTTTGGGTTTAGATTTGTTTCTCACCCTCACTCACACGAAATTACCGAAATCAGCAGAAACAGTTTTCACCCACAAACAATTGGCGACCACAGTGGGAGATTAATACCTCGGTTACAATATCAATCTCCAATTCCCGATTTCATTCTTCAACCCAGATTCTAAGATGGTGAAAGTAAACGACCTTCTCGGGGATCAATGGCTCAGTCACCAAACGGCTCAGTTAACAGTTATCGCACGACAAAGGGTGACTGGGGACTTCTAAGATGGTGAAAGTAAACGATCTGCTCGAGGATCAATGGCTCAGTCACCAAACAGCTCAGTTACCAGTTATCACACGACAAGGAGTGACTGGGGAGTTCTCGCGGTCAGGACGGCGTCGCCCATAAAACTATGGCGGGCATGCCTATGGCTAGGGTTTGCACCAACAACAGAAAGAAGAAACACGGAGATACATACCGGGAATATGTTCGTCTGCTTTATTGATACCACTCTGCCGGTAGCACTAAGACAGGGAAGCAAAGCCAATAATACGCGCCAGCAGCTTGCATCTTTTCCAGCGCTAACAGCTTGCGTCCTTCCAACGCCGGCAGCTTGCATATTTTCCAGTGCTAACAGCTTGCGTCCTTCCAGCGCCGGCACCTTGCATCTTTTCCAGCGCTAACAGCTTGCACCCTTCCAGCGCAACTTCTCCGCTCATAGACGATTGCACCCACAACTCCGTGTCCCAAGACGAGCCAACGACATTGACGGCTCACCAAGCCAAGATGGCGCGCGCCGAGCCAATGCTAGCGGCTTTACTTCAAAACCAACACCAGCGGCTCCATGTCAAGCCGACGCCAACAACTCGCGTCCTAGCCAGCAGCGCCATGGGCCATTCCTTAGCCGGCCGGGGCAGCGCCATCCCCCTTTCCAAATCCAGCCAGAGCACCTTCTCATGGACCAAGTTGCAGTTCCACCGCTACCGATCAGTAGCCAAAGTTGCAGCGCTGACGCCAACACTCAATGGCCAAACCAAATTTAGGCAAAGCCGCGAATGCAAGGATCACATATTCTTCATGCCTCCTAACAGAGTGACATTAATACGCCACCTGTCAACACCAGCGACGTAGAAAATGTCCCTTCAGGCGTTACACCTCCGATCACCAGAGCCAGAGCCGCTTCCGCCACTCCTAACGTTTCTTCAAGTGTGATAGCTCCAGCCGTCACCATAACCGCTGCTACTCCACTATCAGGACGAGAGACTTGAGGAGCCAGAAGAAGCCGATCTCCTCTTACCACTGTTGATTTGATGGAAAGACAAAAGGTTCTCGTAAGGCTCAGACAGACATGACTATAACTCAGAAAGAGATACCTATCTTCCTCAAGACACTAACGGAACGGTTACCACAAGAGTCACGTCCACCCCTTTTTAACATCTGGCGCAAGCACTTCAGCAGGATGCGCCTTTATAGGTGAAGCGGCTCGCGTTGCTCCTAAACGCCCAGTAGAAAAGAATCAGCAATCCAATTTCATCACACGTGAAGATCAGGAACGACTTCTCCAAAAATTGGGGCAAAGAAAATCAGCAACCCTCCTGAGTTCACAGAGACCCTCTTCCCGTCAGGAGCTGCATGATTTCTGGGGACTTCGCCCACAAAATCGTGCAGTCTATGATGAAACATTTATGTGAGATTCTGTATTTCTCCAATACGCAGCGTCAAGACATATTTGCAGCCCTCAATCGCACTACATCAGGAAAGCAGCTGTTTCCAGCCAGGGAAGCCGTTCCCGAAACCCAACCTCTCTTGGAAAGCACGATTGATAGATGAAACTGGGACTCCTAACCACTGTTCACTTGAAGGATGTCGAGTTTTGACAGCATGCTGATTGACGCGGCCTCCGACTTTAACATTGTAGCCGTCAAGGCTCAGAGAGTTGCAAAGGAAAATCAAACAGAAGAAGCATATTCTTTCCAATAAGTTGAAAAACACGACTTGCCGACCAGCACTATTTATGTCGTCTTCTTATATGTTATATCGCATCAAGTCGTTTTTCGAAGTCAAGGGTTAATAGCACCCTCACTTGAGTTTTCCCCAGGAGACGATTCTCTCCAGAATTCGCTCCTCTTCAATGTTCTCCAGCAGCGGCTCCGCTTCAACGCTCGCTCTAGCAGCCGCTCCGCTTTAGCGTTTTCCCATAAACTGCTATAGGATCCTAAGTCGAATCCTCAGCGTTTTGCTCCATATGCTTCAACGCCTCCTTCCTGCCAAGGATCGTGCCGTAGCCGCCACTTCTTCCTGCCAAAGATCATGCCGTAGCCGCCACGCTCCTTCCTTCCATAGTTCGTTCCCATGGTCACCATGCTCCTCCCTGTCAAGGATCGTGATCACGACCAGCCAAGGTTCATAGCTGTGGCCACTTTTTGATCCATCTATCCAAAGCTCGTGGTCGTGGACAGTTTACTCGCTTACGCATCCAGCCGATCCCGTTGCTTCCATGGACGCCCATGCAATTCCTCCAACCTATTTTGTTTCCACAACAACATAGTCTATTCGGATCACATGTGCTGCCAAAAACTGCTGCTGCTCCTTTGTTGATACCAGCCAGAGCTTCACCATAGCAACAACCGCTACAAAGAAACATGTAAACCACACTTGGGGACTGAGGCTCTACACGGGATCCCTTCACTGTCAAAGCTCAGAAGACACGGACAACCGAAAATCATAGCCATGACAAGGTCATCTACTCTTCAAGGACGTAGCATAAGAATATCATCACCTCTCTGTCTACAAGGCGCCTGCAACACTTTACGAGGCCGCGGCGGATCCCAAACCTTCTCATAGAAAACAACTTCAGAAGCTAAAAAGTGTGACTGGGGACTGCTCATCGCAGTCCATCCCGACGACCATCAAAGACTCATGAGATAACTCCAGAGACGCGGCTGAAACATTTTCTCGAAGAAACAAAGGTAGCCACGATAAACAACATAACTCTCTCATTTCTACCTCTTCGCTCTCCAGAATATTTCGTCCATGTGATATTCTGAGCATCCCAGCGTCACATCCAGAAGAGTACAATAAGCTTGTATTAAACACCGTAGACGTGGATTCAAGGCGATGCGATGAAAGTAGGCTACACATAGGGACTACCAGCATGGGACGCTGTCACTGCCCTCAACCAGGTTATTTCTTATTTCAACATCATCACTGTCGAAGTCCTACCGCATGAATTTCTCAACACGAAGTCGTACACGCGCATCAAAAACCCCAAAAGTACGCCACAAAGATACTTTCACATATCCGGCCACACCATCAGATCTAACAGTATAACTCGGCACTTCTCACTGCATCCCATTCCATACAATCGTCCAAGGTTCAGAAGATGGTTCAAAGGATGTCATTTGGAACGAAGTCCTCGAGGACTTGATAGCAGCACATCGGCAACGGAACATTTCTCAAATCATCTACTTCACCCAATGGTTGCGGAAGATTTCGACCATACAAGCATCCACAGTATATCATCATCGCAATCAAAAGTCTAAGTACCAAATAACCTAAAGTCAAGGATGAACCAACAACGCAACCACAATCTCTAAGATTAGCCCTGACATTATTTCATACATCCATACCAAGAAGTGCAATGGAGTTTGGTAAATTTTGAAATCCACTGGAGAGGTCAGATACTCATCCTTCTGGAGTCAGAACCTTATTACACATTCTGGAGAAGATCGATGGAACTTTTGGGTGGATACATGCGAGAGCACCTACCTTGAGTTCTCCTGGATCGCATTGATGATGATTTGGAGATTGCTTTGTTACCACTAATGCTCGCTCTACCACCGCTAACAAATGACGAAGAGGATCCAGATACTACAAATAAAAGCACAGAACTGGACGAACAACAAAAACAGAAGAGGGTCGATACCCCTTTTCATACGAACGCAATTTCTAGAGTTTGAACATAATAAGGATTCCTTACTTCCATGAACCGGAATGGATGAATGGGCGCACCATACTCATGCTCCATAGCCGAACAAGTAGTGTGCCAATATCTCCGCTCCATGACCGAACCAACAGCGCGACAACACGAAGAACACCAATCGCTCAACCTGCAACTCTCCATGACTCCAGCACTCTGTGGTTAAGTTAGCGCCAACGCTCCAGCATTCTGTGATCCATCGTGCAAGCCTTCCAAGTGCCATTTCCACCATCCCACGGACTAAAGTCATTAGCGTTATCATCACCGCTTGGTAGCCAACAGTCCGCGGCCAAGACAATGCCAGACGCGCAAGCCAGATGCACATGCCATACGCGCTTACCATACGCGCAAGCCAGACGCGCTTACCAGACTCGCAATCCAGACGCGCATGCCAGACGCGCTTACCAGACGCGCATGCCAGACGCGCTTACTAGACGTGCACGCCAGACGCGCTTACCAGACGCACATGCCAGACGCTCTTACCAGACGCGCATGCCATATGTGCATGCTAGACGCGCTTACCAGACGCACATGCCGCACGCACATGCCAAAAAGCATGTGCAAGCCATGATAGCCACAATACCACACCCTGTCCAGCACCAACATCTTGCATCTTGCATCCTTCCAGCGCTATCTTCTCTGCTCGACAACCGTTGCACCAATAACCTGCGTCCTTCTCAGCGCCCAAGCCTTCCGCGTCCAAGCTGCGTCCAAGCCGCGCCAATCCAAGTCGCGCCCAAGCCAGGTCAAGCCGCGCCAAGCCAAGTCGCGTCCGAGCCGAGACAAGTCAAGCTAATACCGGTGCCAACATCCCATGGCCAAGATGAATCCATGCAAACTCCGCCAGCACAAGGATCACAGATTTCTCATGCCTTCCACTAAAGGTTAGTTGAATTTCCTTGGCGATCTCTTCACGTATTGCTCTCTCGATTTTACTCTCGCCTGTCACCATCTCATGCTTACCCCGCAACAATGCCACTGTCACGTGATAAGCAGGGGACTTAATGTTGATGGTGGTTTTTATCTTAGGGTTAAAATCGTAAAACCTTGCATCAGATGTGACGTCACTCTGCAAGGAAACGGTGCTGCGAGTACTAACCTCTCCACCGACACATTTATTGAGACGCTCAAGACACTTTTATCCATAACACTCTATAAATTCTGGCACCTCGCCGATACTAGACTCACTGAGTACTTTCCTGTGCTATGTTCCCCAGCAGAACCCTTAAATCGGTATGGCATGACGGATTTATGTTCACTTGCAGCGGAGTAGCATGAATCTCCAAGTACCAAAGTTAAGGCCATTGCACGAAATGCTCAGATAGAAAGCACAGAACATTCTGTAGATAAAGATTTTGTGCGGCAGCATACAAAATCCAGCCAATTACTGTGATAACTAAAAAAAAACTCATAAACCCGACTAATTTGCAAAATTAGGGTTTCGCGCCCCCGCGCAGTATACTAGACCACGTTGGTCAAAACCATTCTTAGCCAATCTAGGCAACCAAATCCGCCACAACGCACCAAAAGTGCGGTCGCGCCCTAGCACGGCGGCCCGCTTTCCATCGACCAATCAGGTCGCTTCAAATCCGCCACCGCGCGTTAAAAGTGTGGTCGTGCCCTAAGCTTGTCGTCCCCCTACTTTATTGACCAATCAGGTTGCTCCAAACCTTCCACGGTCTCAAAAGAGGTCGCTAGCTTCCCAAAACACGCTAGCGTCCCAAAACACGCTAGCTTCCTAAAACACGCTAGCGTCCCAAAACTCACCAGCGTCCCAAAACACGCTAGCTTCCCAAAACACGCTAGCTTCCCAAAACACGCTAGCCTCCCAAAAACGCGCCAACTTCCAAAACGCGCCAAACATGCCGCACACGCATACTACACGCACTAATTAGGGTTTCAACACGCCAAACCCTAATTTGGGCAAGTTGCTACCAACATCCCTCCTGAATTCTTCCTGAGTTTTACTTTCGGGATGTTTTCACCTCCCGAACGAGCTCAAACCCTAATTATTCTTGCGTAGGGAGATAGGAAATTCTTTTCCGTGCAGAATGGAGGGGCGAACCATCAAAATCCGAGTCTGTACGAGAATCCTACATAGATTCTAGTAAAGGGCGCTAATTAGGGTTTCGGGATACCAAACCCTAATTTAGACAAAGCCGCAAGCGCTTCCCTTCCAAGCCGCAAGCGCTTCCCTCCATGCCGCTGGCTTCCAAACGGAAGGTTGCAACAATCAATGGCTATCCTTCCTTCTGAGATGCAAATCTCAGCCGTAAAAGTTCGTCACCGAACCGGGAAGCCTCTCAATTTGAACTTGCCAAACAATAGCAACATGTTACACATTTTCCACGAAAACACTCGAGACATCAAAACATGTCACAAACTGGGGGATGCTCATCAGGGTATTGGTCTGGAGGTTTACAGCGTGCAGCGTGCAATACATCCGTTACAGGAAAGTGTCATAAAAGTGAGGCGGTTAGTAAATGCAAGAACTAATGGTGAAACGTTTCCTTCATTATAGAAACATCAATTCCAGGCGTTACCCGTTACCGCTTTCTTTCATTACTCAACTGTTTCCACTTCTTACGAGGCTAGGGTACGTTTCGTTGCGACTTGTATAAATAGGTCTCACCTATTTCTACCAAAAACAAGTTTTGGTCGGGAGAATAATACACATCCAGAAATCACCTGGTAGCTTTCCATTCAGTTTGCCAGTTCAACTTTCGGATACAAGTCGCAAAACACCCACACTTCCAGAATCAACTATTCTGGCCTCAACACTTTCTTCGCTTCCCTCCCTAAGACCAACCCTTCTCCTTCACATTGTGACCGAAGCAAGCCTCGAAATACCATTTCTTGCTTTAGGCCAGGATTGTACAGATTGATCTCTCGAATCAAAGTACTCCCGTGCAGTACATTGTTTTGGGTTTAGATTTGTTTGCACTCACACGAAATTACCGAAATCAGCAGAAACGGTTTTCACCCACAAACACCCTCCTACAGATCAACCCATCTCCCTCTTTGTGACCGAATTGACTTTGGAACAACCATTGAATTGGTTTAGGCCGGAGTCCTACAAATTGATATCTCGAACTCAAAGCACTCCCGTGCAGTGCATCTGTTTGAGGTTAAGCAGTTTGCTCGGTTGAGGAGTCTCGTCCGCACGATCGTCTCTTCACTTCCCTAAAAAACCAGCGAACCGTTTTTCCCCATGTACACCCACAAGATCAGCTTTTGTTTCTTCAATTATATCCTTGAGCCAATCTTGATGACGAATCGTCATTATGAGGTTGGTTCTTAGTTCTTAAAAGCCTTTGATATAGTCAATCATACTATCTGAATGTATCCACTTGGTCTTTGTTGGATCTTGAAGGTTGTAAGCCAACAAACATGACTCATCTTGAGATCCAGTAGAACTATCAGAATCATAATCAGACATGATTTTTGATATGATTTTCTTCTTCCTTTCTGTATTGATTCCTTGACAATCCTTAACCTTTTTAGCTTTTTCCTTATTGACCTTTATAATACTGCGAGTTATTTGACGCATGCTAGGTATTTAAATAAGAATTGATCATGGTTTCTTAATACATGCAAGATATTGTATTCTCTTAAGAAGAGACAACACTCGGACCGAAGGTATTAGGGAAATTTCGAAAATATATATACATAATATAATTTATTTCCTTTGTCCGAACAACTCATGCTCGAAGGATTTTTAAAATTCGAAAATTTCCAATAAAGCCTAATTTTGGAAAATCATGATAAACATGAACACTTTTTAGACAAAGGTGGATTCGCAGTTATCCATGAGTGGCGGTCCTCTGGACATAAAATAATAATATGTAGAATAACATGATTGGGCGGTCCTCTGGACATAATGGTTTGTCAGAGGGATCAACGCCTTTGGGACGTCGACGATACTCGTTGTTCCCTGACTACATAGAGAGACCCCCCTCTACATGGAAGAATGATTGGGCGGTCCTCTGGACACAATTGTTTGTCGGAGGGCTTAACGCCTTCAGGACGTCGACGATACTCGTTGTTCCCTGACTATGTAGAGAGACCGTGTATAGATTCAGGTGTCTCCCTGGACATAATTGTTTGCTGGAGGGCTAAACGCCTTCAAGACGTCGACGATGCACGTTTTTCCTTGACTATGCACCTTTCAGAACGAGTATGATGCTTCAACTATCTCATATCTCGATTCTACAATAGATTAATTCTATCGTGACATTCATCCACTGAATTCCTAGAAAATAATCTGTTTTATCTCATTACTCTGTTCCATGGCTGATCCCCGGCTGATTCCATGGATTAGTAATAGATAACCAATTTATCTCACTGCTCCGTTCCCTGAATTCCCCGAATGGATTTCATGGATTAGTAATAGATGCAAAATTCATAATTTTTACTCTGTTTCATGAATCATTCTCCGCTGAATTTCATGAATTAGTAATAATTACTCAATCGGGCGTCTGGACTATCACCGAGTAAGCCCCAAGAAAATGGTGCAAGTGTACTCAACAATGATGCGCGGACGAGCATTCAAAAATACGGACAAACGAGGAATCCTACACAAAATAGGAGAGAGAAAATAATAATAAAAAATAAAAAAGAGGCGCCTAGGGACCAGGCCCACCGGCCGACCGATCACGCCGCCGTGGCCGGTCCTCCACGCCTCTCTCTTTATTTTTCCTTATTTTATTATTTTCATAAACTCATGAAGACTCCTTCATTCGAGCAACTTTCCTTGTTTGGGCAAAACTCACGTTTTCTCCATATTTTCACAGTTTCATGAAAAATAATAAAATAAGGAAAGGTGTCATGGGACCGGGCTACCTAGCCGGCCAGCCATGCCCTAGCCATGGCCGGTCCCATACCTTGCAATCCTTTGTTTCCATAATTATTATATTTCCCTCATCTCATGAAACTCATCTGTGTGAGCAAAAAACCCCGGTTTCTTCATATTTTCTCAAATATTGCTCAAACCATGAAAAAGCCAAAAAGTTAAATGGTCACATGACCGGCTAGGCTATTCATGAAAAATATTAAAAAATCATAATTTTAATATTCTCAAAATATTGATCAAACGAGCAAAGTTCTACTTGCTCATTCGAGCAAAATCAAGAATTTCAGTCAAAGATCAAACTCTTCTGACAATCCAAGATATCTCAAACGCACACCAGAAAATATCAAAACTCTCAGGACTGAGACACGGACATTATGGTGACACGGTCATGCTTCCTTGACCGACCAAGGCTTGCCCTAAGGCTTGCAAGGAACCGGTCCCACACATTCTTATAATCTTAACCTAATTTGCTCAATTGCTCATATTGGGTTCAAACTTTTTCCAACCAACTTGGAATTTGCTCAAACGACCATCAGCTGGTCCCACGACCACCAAGGGACGGTTTCTTTCTCCCTTGGACGGTCCCTCACTTCTCCATAATTAGGTTTTATCACCTAATGCTCAATCGAGCACTCTTTCAATAAATGATTAAACCTGCATTTAATCATCATTCCACCAACTGGTCAACGAAATATGATGCATGCTCACACGAGCACCTGGGCACTACATGGTCGTACAGTATCCCATGTAGCCGGTCCCTCCTTCACTCATGATTGATTTTCAATAAATTATCAATCGATCAACAATCGATCAAAATTAGGGTTTCGAATTCAATGCTCTGCAAATCACGATTTTGAGCAATTTCGAACGCTAATAAATTTATGTTGACTCAGCAATCAACATCTGGATTAATTATATAATATTTGGTAGGCTACCGATATTTTAATTAATATTTTATTGAGTCACATTACCAATAATTCGTCGAATTGACCAATACTTGCTCGGTTGCTCGAATATTGATCCAACTATCAATATTCAGTAATTCGTCGAATTGAGCAATACTTGCTAAGTTGCTCGAATATTGTTCCAACTATCAATATTCAGTAATTTGTCAAATTGAGCAATACTTGCTCAGTTGCTCGAATATTAATCCAACACTCAATATTCAACAATTCATCGAATTTACAATATTTGCTCAGACGAGCAATATCAAAATCATTCAATAACTATAACATGTTCAATCCATGAATTACTGAGCATTCGTCAATCATGCTCAATTCAACAAAACTTAAACTTACTGTCTAATCAAGTCAACGACTGACTAATCAAATACACATCTGCTTTGCAGACTCCACGTTCGTGAGACATCAATCACGTCACATGGGGGATAACAATTAGGGTTTTCGTTTGGCGGCCTACAACATGTGTGTTCATCCACTATGAGAAATGTGTTTAAGTCGTGAAAGCGGTTGAAGGAGTTAGCAAAGTAGTGGGTGGACGATCGATCAAGTCTCCACACGACATGTAACTAACTTTACCACGATCTCCCACTTTCCCACTCTTTCACTCAAGAAACCGTCACACTTACTGGGATCAATGTGTTCACTATTCTGACAACATAAATAAGTCCAATATCAATGACTGAGAACAACATTCGTCTACACAATTCTGTCGATCGAAACTTATTCACAAAACTCAACAGTTCATATACTTGCAGAAACCTTCAACACATCCACAATCCTTGATCGTCATTGATCCCACAATTCTCATCTTCCCTCCTACGGATCAACCCATCTCCCTTTTTGTGACCGAATTGACTCTGGAACATCCATTGACTTGGTTTAGGCCGGAGTCCTACAAATTGATATCTCGAACTCAAAGCACTCCCGTGCAGTGCATCTGTTTGAGTTTAAGCAGTTTTCTCGATTGAGGAGTCTCGTCCGCACATCGTGTTCACTTCCCTAAAAAACCAACGAACCGTTTTTCCCCATCTACACCCGTAAGATCAGCTTTTGTTTCTTCAATTCTATCCTTGAGCCAATCTTGATGACGAATCGTCATTATGAGGTTGGTTCTTAGTTCTTCAAAGCCTTGGATATAGTCAATCATACTATCAGAACGTATCCACTTGGTCTTTATTGGATCTTGAAGGTTATAAGCCAACAAACATGAATCATCTTGAGATCCAGTAAAACTATCAGAATCATAATCAGGCATGATTTTTGATATGATTTTCTTCTTCCTTTCTGTATTGATTCCTTGACAATACTTAACCTTTTGAGCTTCCTCCTTATTGACCTTTATAATACTGCGAGTTATTGGAGGCATGCTAGGTATTTAAATAAGAATTGATCAGGGTTTCTTAATACATGCAAGAGATTGTATTCTCTTAAGAAGAGACAACACTCGGACCGAAGGTATTAGGGAAATTTCGAAAATATATATACATAATATATTTTATTTCCTTTGTCCGAACATCTCATGCTGGAAGGATTTTTAAAATTCGAAAATTTCCAATAAAGCCTAATTTTGGAAAATCATGATAAACATGAACACTTTTTAGACAAAAGTGGATTCGCAGTTATCCATGATTGGCGGTCCTCTGGACATAAAATAATAATATGTAGAATAACATGATTTGGCGGTCCTTTGGACATAATGGTTTGTCAGAGGGATCAACGCCTTTGGGACGTCGACGATACTTGTTGTTCCCTGAGTACATAGAGAGACCCCCCTCTACATGGAAGAATGATTGGGCGGTCCTCTGGACATAATTGTTTGTCGGAGGGCTTAACGCCTTCAGGACGTCGACGATACTCGTTGTTCCCTGACTATGTAGAGAGACCGTGTATAGATTCAGGTGGCTCTCTGGACATAATTGTTTGCTGGAGGGCTAAACGCCTTCAAGACGTCGAAGATGCACGTTGTTCCTTGACTATGCACCTTTCAGAACGAGTATGATGCTTCAACTATCTCATATCTCGATTCTACAATAGATTAATTCTATCGTGACATTCATCCACTGAATTCCTAGAAAATAATCTGTTTTATCTCATTACTCTGTTCCATGGCTGATCCCCGGCTGATTCCATGGATTATTAATAGATAACCAATTTATCTCATTGCTCCGTTCCCTGAATTCCCCGACTGGATTTCATGGATTAGTAATAGATGCAAAATTCATAATTATTACTCTGTTTCATGAATCATTCTCCGCTGAATTTCATGAATTAGTAATAATTACTCAATCGGGCGTCTGGACTATCACCGAGTAAGCCCCAAAAAATGGTGCAAGTGTACTCAACAATGATGCGCGGACGAGCATTCAAAAATCCGGACAAACTAGGAATCCTACACAAGATAGATAGAGAGAAAATAATAATAAAAAATAAAAAAGAGGCGCCTATGGACCAGGCCCACCGGCCGACCGGTCACGCCGCCGTGGCCGGTCCCCCACGCCTCTCCCTTTATTTTTCCTTATTTTATTATTTTCATAAACTCATGAATACTCCTTCATTCGAGCAACTTTCCTTGTTTGGGCAAAACTCACTGTTTCTCCATATTTTCACAGTTTCATGAAAAATAATAAAATAAGGAAAGGTGTCATGGGACCGGGCTACCTAGCCGGCCAGCCATGCCCTAGCCATGGCCGGTCCCATACCTTGTAATCCTTTGTTTCCATAATTATTATATTTCCCTCATCTCATGAAACTCATCTGTTTGAGCAAAAAACCTGGTTTCTTCATATTTTCTCAAATATTGCTCAAACCATGAAAAAGCCAAAAAGTTAAATGGTCACATGACCGGTTAGGCTATTCACAAAAAATATTAAAAATATTATTATTTTAATATTCTCAAAATATTGATCAAACGAGCAAAGTCCTACTTGCTCATTCGAGCAAAATCAAGAATTTCAGTCAAAGATCAAACTCTTCTGACAATCCAAGATAGCTCAAACGCACACCAGAAAATATCAAAACTCTCAGGACTGAGACACGGACATTATGGTGACACGGGAATGCTTCCTTGACCGACCAAGGCCGGCCCTAAGGATTTCAAGGAGCCGGTCCCACACATTCTTATAATATTAACCTAATTTGCTCAATTGCTCATATTGGGTTCAAACTTTTTCCAACCAACTTGGAATTTGCTCAAACGACCATCAGCTGGTCCCACGACCGTCAAGGTATGGTTTCATGCTCCCTTGGACGGTCCCTCACTTCTCCATAATTAGGTTTTATCACCTAATGCTCAATCGAGAACTATTTCAATAAATGGTTAAACCTGCATTTAATCATCATTCCACCAACTGGTCAACGAACTATGGTGCATGCTCACACGAGCACCTGGGCACTACATGGTCGTACATTATCCCATGTAGACGGTCCCTCCTTCACTCATGATTGATTTTCAATAAATCATCAATCGATCAAAATTAGGGTTTCGAATTCAATACTCTGCAAATCACGATTTTGAGCAATTTCGAACACTAATAAATTTATGTTGACTCAGCAATCAACATCTGGATTAATTATATAATACTTGGTATGCTATGGATATTTTAATTAATATTTTATTGAGTCACATTACCAATAATTCGTCGAATTGACCAATACTTGCTCGGTTGCTCGAATATTGATCCAACTATCAATATTCAGTAATTCGTCGAATTGAGCAATACTTGCTAAGTTGCTCGAATATTGTTCCAACTATCAATATTCAGTAATTTGTCAAATTGAGCAATACTTGCTCAGTTGCTCGAATATTAATCCAACACTCAATATTCAACAATTCATCGAATTTACAATATTTGCTCAAACGAGCAATATCAAAATCATTCAATAACTATAACATGTTCAATCCATGAATTACTGAGCATTCGTCAATCATGCTCAATTCAACAAAACTTAAACTTACTGTCTAATCAAGTCAACGACTGACTAATCAAATACACATCTGCTTTGCAGACTCCACGTTCGTGAGACATCAATCACGTCACATGGGGGATAACAATCAGGGTTTTCGTTTGGCGGCCTACAACATGTGTGTTCATCCACGATGAGAAATTTGTTTAAGTCGTGAAAGCGGTTGAAGGAGTTAGCAAAGTAGTGGGCGGACGATCGATCAAGTCTCCACACGACATGTAACTAACTTTACCACGATCTCCCACTTTCCCACTCTTTCACTCAAGAAAGCGTCACACTTACTGGGATCAATGTGTTCACTATTCTGACAACATAAATAAGTCCAATATCAATGACTGAGAACAACATTCGTCTACACAATTCTGTCGATCGAAACTTATTCACAAAACTCAACAGTTCATATACTTGCAGAAACCTTCAACACATCCACAATCCTTGATCATCATTGATCCCACAATTCTCAGCTTCCCTCCTACGGATCAACCCATCTCCCTTTTTGTGACCGAATTGACTCTGGAACATCCATTGACTTGGTTTAGGCCGGAGTCCTACAAATTGATATCTCGAACTCAAAGCACTCCCGTGCAGTGCATCTGTTTGAGTTTAAGCAGTTTTCTCGATTGAGGAGTCTCGTCCGCACGATCGTGTTCACTTCCCTAAAAAACCAACGAACCGTTTTTCCCCATCTACACCCGTAAGATCAGCTTTTGTTTCTTCAATTCTATCCTTGAGCCAATCTTGATGACGAATCGTCATTATGAGGTTGGTTCTTAGTTCTTCAAAGCCTTGGATATAGTCAATCATACTATCAGAACGTATCCACTTGGTCTTTATTGGATCTTGAAGGTTACAAGCCAACAAATATGACTCATCTTGAGATCCAGTAAAACTATCAGAATCATAATCAGGCATGATTTTTGATATGATTTTCTTCTTCCTTTCTGTATTGATTCCTTGACAATACTTAACCTTTTGAGCTTCCTCCTTATTGACCTTTATAATACTGCGAGTTATTGGAGGCATGCTAGGTATTTAAATAATAATTGATCAGGGTTTCTTAATACATGCAAGAGATTGTATTCTCTTAAGAAGAGACAACACTCGGACCGAAGGTATTAGGGAAATTTCGAAAATATATATACATAATATATTTTATTTCCTTTGTCCGAACATCTCATGCTGGAAGGATTTTTAAAATTCGAAAATTTCCAATAAAGCCTAATTTTGGAAAATCATGATAAACATGAACACTTTTTAGACAAAAGTGGATTCGCAGTTATCCAGTGTTTGTCACACACGTTTTGATATAAACTATACAAAAAATGTGCTCTTATTTTTATGTGCTTCTCATCTCAAAACTATGAGCATGAATAAGGATGAGAGTGCACAGTCTCCATACAATTAGATTGTATCGGAGTAAGCCTTTTCTTGCTTACAGTGAGTATCAGAAACATAATTCATGTTCCTCTTTGGAAATTTCTGTCCAAAGTATTTTCTCCCAATAAGATGATCCTTCCTTGATCTAAACTTATGATCATGTGGAGAAATAGTACTGATGTGAGAATTTTCAGAGATATACAGATTTCTCTTAATTCTGTCAATGAGATTTTCATAAGATTTTCTCATTCTAAGGACTTCCTTATGATGTACATCAGCATGATTACTTGAAACAACTATTGGAAATTCCTGATTGTTTCCTTCGGCAGAGATTCTCTCTTTCCCTTTCTTCTGGAATTGTTCTTCATGTAAACAAGGACTGTTTCGACATGATTGGGGGGGAACCTTTTTCCAGAAGCGATTATCAACTCTTACAACAGATTGTTTTGAGTTGACTTTGTTGGATTGAGATATATTATGTCTTTCTATTGAGGAATGATCTTTCAGTTTTTTAAGACAAGAAACTTCTTTCAATACTTTTACCACTGTATTTTGAAGAAGTATAAGTTTCCTGTCAAGTGACTGAAAGTTGTATTCCTTAAGATTGATTTCATGGAATCGTTTCAAAGTTTCCTTTGGACAAGATTTCATTTGATCATCAGTAGATATTGAAGTTGGTTTCTCAACCTCTTCTGTTTTGATGTAGTTAGGCAGACTACCATCATCATGATCTGTTTCAGACGTGACTAAACCGGTTTTATCATAGTCTATAAAAGTCGAACAAGGAATCTTAGTTTCTTCACTATCAGAAGAAATTAAAACAACATCATCAGTCAGAGTCACGGGATGAGTCTCTTGTTCTTGAGTAAGAGATTTACCAATGACTTCTAGTTTGACAGTGAGATCCATATTCTCTTTGGCTAGAATATTTAGTTGAATGTATTTTTCTCTGATCTCATTCTTAACATCCGTGTACACAAAGATCTTATTGGCTTTAGGAGTTTTACCAACTCTTTATCAGAATCTTTCTTTCCACCAGAGATAGACTCAGATGTTTTCATAACTCCTGGATCATGAGTTAACGAAGTTGTAACATCTTCAACATTTGAGTATTCATACTCTTGCATAACATTAACTGAATCAGACATATATTTAATTCTTATAGGTTGGATCGCACCAAACACAGATTGTTAGATATTTTCGTGTTTGCCTGCTCTGATACCAATTGAAAAGATGAGGGTACCCAAATATACCACAATCTTAAACTTTTCCACTTATAAGTCCTCTTACAGAAAGTGATTGTCTATAGACTAAGTCGAGACAATACAACTAATTGGTATTCACACTTTGTGTGATCGTATATGGATACGAGATCGAAACAATACAACAATCAAAGTTTGATTACTTGATAATAGGTTCAGACTTAACCAAACTCTATAGGATCACTATCAAGTAATACAAAGTTAACGTTTGTGTAATTTACTTTAGATTATAATAACAACAATTATAATTGCCGAAAACAGAAGTAAATGACACAACAAGATTTTGTTAACGAGGAAATCGAAAATGCATAAAAACCTCGGGACCTAGTCCAGAACTGAATACTCTCAGAATTAAGCCGTTATACAAAATCAACCTAACTTCGTGTAGTTGAGACCAAGCAACGAAACCTATAGTTCACCTAGTTTCTTCAGTATCCATACGCTTCTGACATTCAATAAGTGCACGCACTGGAACAATTCTTTTGGTTCGTATTCCAAACAGTAAAGGAACAACAAATCTGTTCGGTGACAACTCTATTCAATGTCAGTGATATGAGTTAGACAAAGGCTCTTCTGTTTAATCCAATAAACTCATTTGTCGGGTTTAGATCAATCTATCCAACAACTACGAAAGTAGCAGAGTTTAGATTATGCAATCAATAATAGGATCTTATCAAGATACTAAATATCAATGCCAATCTACGCAATTAATCAATAAAATCTATCAAAGATAAACCGATTATAGTTGGATCTCAGTCGATCAAGTTTTGTGCACACCAAAGATTATGAACCCAAATCAAAAATCTTCTTCGTCTTCAAATCTTCTTAAATCTTCAATAAACACCTGCACACCACAACTTGAATCTCTTGTAATCAATCACACACAGAACGGAGTCTGTTAACAATGGATTATCACAAGACGTCTTTAGATCTACAAACAGTTCTAAAGATCCCGTCCATACTTCGATCTGGTTTGAGTGAATCTTATATCATAAGAGAAGATTCTCAAGAATAAACAAACTAGGTGCAATCAAAGTTCAACAACCGCTAGTCAATCAAATCAAATCGAAAACTAATAATACTGCAATTATCTAGTTTCCCACCAATGGTACTCGTAGAGCTTCTTGATCCCACATAAGTCTTTAAACGAGCGGTCGTAAGAGATTTCGCTTAATTAGGGTACTTTCCTCTACGAATAGACGACTCCACCAGTAACAATACAACAAGGTAGTTTTGCTGGCTCTTAGGATAGTTTGCTCGAAATGCAAACTTGGGTATTTATAGACCAAGGAAGTTTGGACACCAAGGAATTTCCAAAACCGAAAATATTCTCAAAATATGCAATATATTTCCAAATTCGGTTTTCATAATTCCTAGAAATGCTCTGTCAAATATTAACCGAAATCCTACTACTCCAATTAGTAAATGCATATTACCAATTTTTATTTTCCAGAGATATGCATTTTAATTGCTGGTAATTAAAAGCATATAAAATTAACAACCTTAATTAAAAGATTCTCAACTTATTTTGGTCCGAGATCTCCTTGAGTTATTAAGGAATATCTTTGAACAATAAAAGATAAGAGTTACTGAACATGTTCAAAGTATGTCAACATCTTATTTCTTTGTAAATCCTCTTTCATATTTACAATCTTGGAATCGATTATACCACGCTTCTAAACAAGTTTAGAATTGGTTTATCTGATTTCCAAGAACTATGTGATTGATCAAATCAACATACTAATCATGGGTTTACTGTTCTACCAAACACAAGGATCGATTCTACCTTAATATGGTTACTGGGACCGGTTATGTTAGAGCACTGCTCGGTCGAACTTGCATGCGTTGCTATCTCAAGCATGTTTGTCAATGTTAGTGATCAAAACTATAAGTCCTGATTTCTAGCCTATTTATAGATGTCTCGGACTAGGACATAGTTTGTGTAGTTGAGCTTAGACTTCACGGCGCTTATCACTTGAAGACGAAGAACTACTAAGGAGAGCTTGTGGAACTTCATCGACAAAAGGTATGTGGAGACTTAAACTCATCTATCACTTGGAAAGTCTATTTCTACTTTATCTCCTATATTGAGACATAAGTCGTATTACGATATAGTTTTCTCTATACACATTTGAGATTTCGAGCTGAGTATATCTCGCTTACATATTTCTCGAAATATGTGTTGGTAAGCTTTCGCTTCGACCAAGTTCATTTTATACATTAGAAAATTGCCGAGTAACATCTTACATGGTTTGTGTGATACAATCATTTGGTGTAAGACTTGGAATGTTTCAATAATGATTATTTCAATATCTTGAAAATTGCTTTGATGCTAATAGTGTGTGAAAACGACTATTGTCATTATAGAAGAATATTTCAATGATTGAAATAAAGAGTTTAGAATCTTGTAACCAGCTTTGGATATAAACATAGTGTGTTCGCACATTAGTGTATAAGTCCACAACCGGGAGCCTAAAGTATACATACTTGTGTGTATACAAAAAGGTTGTAGGAGACTGGGTAAGTATGCGTACCCGTACGCATACTGGCGGAATTTCACGTTCGTGAATTTCTGCGAGTTTGAAAACCAAAACCAAACTCATCTGGTTACTTAAAGTACGCGTACCACGTACACATACTGGCGGAAAGTTCACGTCCGTGAATTTCTGCTGAGTTTGAAAACTAAAACAAACTCAAATCCGGTTACTTAAGTACGCATACCCGTATGCATACCTAAGTAGGTTACTTTCTAAAATCAGTTGTACTTGAGCCTAAAACATTTATCAATAAGGAATGCAATTTTTGAAAATCGTGGCTATAATGTTCATATATTGATTCGAGTGAATCAAACCGATTTTGCTTCAATTGTGTTCTTGTATAAATCCATGAGAATATAGCAATTGAACAACTCTTTAACTAGTTTCATTTGAGTCATTTAAACTAGTTATGGTTAAGATTATGAGAGTAATCATATGGCTAACCTTGGTTAACTATTTGTGAACCAACATGGTGTACACATTTGGGTGTGGTTACATAAACCTAAATGAGGGTACATTTCATTTGTGTGTAACAAGCTAAGTTCGATCTGACGGTTGAAAGATATTAGCTTGGTTGAATCAGGTTTTTCATCTAACGGTGAATATTGAATGCTTTGTTACCAAGGTAACTTGGATTGCAAACCCTGATTTGAAAACTATATAAAAGAGAACTCTAGCAACTGGGAAACCTAATCCCCACACCTCATGTGTGCTACTAGTTGCATAACTAGAGTCGATTCTCCTTTAACCTTAGGTTTCTTCTCGAGACCCTGTAGGTTAACGACTTGAAGACTTTATTGGGATTGTGAAGCCAGACCCAACTATTCTCTTTGTAGTTGCGTGATCTGATCTTGCTGTTTCTAACGTGATTGAGTGCAATTGTAAAATTGGCTTGAGATTTATATCTCCGATAGGCAAGATAGAAAAGTAATCACAAACACCTTCTTCTCATCGTTTGTGATTCCACAATAACTTGTTTCGCTAGTCGATTAAGTTTATTGTGAGGTGACTGATAATACTAGGATGTTCTTCGGAAATATAAGTCCGGTTTATCAATTGGTTCATGTTCACCTTAATTTATCAAAAGACGGAACAAAAACTCTTGGCTATTTCTGTGGATTACAGATTTATTCAATCTTATTGACTTTTCTGTGTGAGATAAATTTGTTTATCAAGTCTTCGACTTTGGGTCGTAGCAACTCTTAGTTGTGGGTGAGATCAGCTAAGGGAATCAAGTGCATAGTATCCTGCTGGGATCAGAGACTTAAGGAGCGCAACTGTACCTTGAATCAGTGTGAGACTGATTAGGGTTCAACTACAGTCCAGTCCGAAGTTAATTGGTAGCAGTCTAGTGTCTGTAGTGGCTTAATACAGTGTGGTTTTCAAATTGGACTAGGTCCCGGCGTTTTTCTGTATTTGCGGTTTCCTCGTTAACAAAATTCTGGTGTCTGTGTTGTTTCTTTTCCGCATTATATTTTGTTATATAATTGATTGTGCGTTAAAGATCAATCAATTAGAATATCCAATCTTTGGTTGTATATTTACATTGATTGACACTTGAACATTGGTCTTTGGTACCGTTCAAGTAATTTCTCTTATATTCAATCGGGCTCGCAGATTTCTATTTGCTGATTGCGGATTGAATTAAGAGTTAGAGATATTAAACTCTTTGATATACTTTATTCTAGATTGAGTTTGACTGTCTAGTTGATTCTCTAGAAAGTGTATTGGAGTAAGTCCTCTCAGATTGGGTGTGGTTGTTAGACCCCCGCATTTTCAGGTTATATCAGTTACCAAATTGGTTACGTCAATTACCAGGACCGGTTACCATATTTTCATGGTATTACTTGTGATCGATCACACCAGTTACCAGGATAGGTTACACCAATTACCAGGACCGGTTACACCAATTACAAGGATCAATTACACACTCTTTTGTGATCGGTCACACCAATTAATAGGATCGGTTCCGCCAATTACTAGGATCGGCCACACCAATTACAAATATCGATCATACCATCTTAGGTTATTACTTAGGATCGGTTATGTTAGAGCATAGCTCGTTTGAACCCACTAAACGTTGGTATGTCAAGTTTGGTTGTCATATTTTAGTGAATCAAAACTCATTTAAAGAGTCGCTTGATTATGTACTAGAGTCAACTTCGTGTAGGTTAGCTTGAAAGTATTAGGATATGAGACATTACAAGTATTGCGAAGACTTGAAGAAGTGAAGAAGTAAGAAGCTACAACGACAACATCATCCTTCCACTTGAGGTTAGTGATATTTGACTTGAACTGTTTCATTCCCTACGTATCTTTCAAGTCGTGCATATTGAAAAAAAACTGCGAAGCATGAACACTCTAGATAGACATAATATTAAGGAATACAATACGAGGTTTATTGCTTAACCATTAAACTTTGTAGATAAGACATCGACATAATCGTTTAAATGCTATTGTGATTATGTATGGGTATGAGGTGAGGATTTCATCCTAGGAAACAATGTTTTACATGTGTTTTAAGGAAGTAAATTCATGAACTTGTTTTATGAATCGAAAAGGAAATCGCCAGGCGTTATTGGTATTTTTATTCATTGCATATCTTGTGAACAACCAATATGTGTGATTAGTATAACCGCTCATGACTTGTTTGTGTTCTTGGTAAAACTATTCACAAACGCCCGACTTATGTATTGGTATGACTTTTATTAGTGAAATCAATCTTAAGTAATCACCTGAGATGGTATGATCGAGTTTGTGATTTTGTGTGAGACCGACTCTGGGTAAAGGGAAACCGATCCTAGTAAGAGATGCAACACATCACAAAGGGGAATCGATCCTTGTATGAGGTGCAACATGGTTTAGAAGAAAGGGGAATCGATCCTATGGACATGTGCAACACGGTTTTAGGCAAAGGGGAACCGATCCTATGGACATGTGCAACACATTCAAGTTAGATACCATATATACGTGGGGAGCCAATCCTAGTACCTAGTCAACCGAATTTTGGAAAGCTAGTGTGACTATGCACAGTAATCACATGGAGGTAGAACCAAAACTTGTTTTGGTAGAACCGTTAAACCCATGATTTGTGATTGAGTGTTCTTGATCAATCACATAGTTCTTGAAAGTCAGATGAACCAATTCTAAACTTGTTTGGAAGTGTGGCAAATCGGTTTCAAGGTTGTAAGTATAAAAGAGGACTTACAAAGTAAGGATGTCGACATACTTTGAACATGTGATGTAACACTTATCTTTAATTGTTCAAAGTTAAACCTTAATAGCTAAAGGAAGAAAATCCCAGGATCGAAACATAAATAAGTTAAGAATCTTTTATTTAAGGTTTTTAATTTTATTTTAGGAAAATGAGAATTAATAATGTGCATTTACTAGTTGAAGATTTTCCAAAGAGATTTTCGGTCATTATTTTGGACAGAGCATTTCCAGGAATTACGGAAACCGAATTTGCAATATATTGCACATCTTGAGAATATTTTCGGTTTTGGAAATTCCTTGGTGTCCAAACTTCCTTGTCTATAAATACTTGAAGTTTGCATTTCTAGCAAACTAATCCTTCGTGACAGCAAACTTCCTCGGTTGTGTTGTTACTGGTGAAGCCGCCTATTTGGAGAGGAGAGTAACCTAATTAGGCGAAATCTCTTACGGACGCTCAGTTTAAAGTCTTCTTTGGGATTGAGAAGCTCTACTAGTACCGTTGGTGGGAAACTAGATAATTACGGTTTATCTTGTGTTTTCGATTGATTTGATTGACTAACAGTGGTTGAACTTTGATCGCACCTAGTTTTTTTATGCTTGAGAATCTTCTCTTCTGATATAAGATTCACTCAAAGTAGATCGAAGTTTCGACAAGGATCTTTAGACTGTTTCTAGATCTAAAGACGTCTTGTGATAATCCATTGTTAACAGACTCCGTTCTGTGCGTGATTGATCACAAGAGATTCAAGTTGTTGTGTGCAGGCGTTTATTGAAGATCTAAGAAGATTTGAAGACAAAGAATATATTAAAGATTTCTGATTTGGGGTTCATAATCTTTGGTGTGCACGATACTTGGGTCGGTATAGAGGATCCAACTATAATCGGTTTATCCTTGTGGTAGATTGGATTGATTAGTTGTGTAGATCGGCATAAATATAATTCTTTATGATTAAAAGTATTGATTGTAAAATCTTAACAATTACCTTTGGTAGTTTAGAATAAGATAGATCTAAGAACCTGACGAAGGAGTTTATTGAGATAAACAGAAGAGCCTTTGTCGAACTCACATCACTTGGTTGAAGAGAGTTGCTACCAAACAGATTTGTTGTTCCTTTACTGTTTTTAATACGAACCAAAGGAATTGTTCCTAGTACGTGACTTATTATAGGTCGGAGGCGTGGGAATACAGATGGAACTAGGTGAACTATAGGTTTAGTTGCTTGGTCTCAACTATACGAAGTTGGTTTAATTTTGTGTAGCGGCTTAATCCTGAGATTATTCAATTCTGGTCAAGGTCCCGTGGTTTTTCTGCATTTCCGGTTTCCTCGTTAACAAAATCTTGTTGTGCCATTTACTTTTATTTTCCGCATTATAATTAAAGTAAATTACACAAACGTTAATTTTATTTACATGATAATCAATCATATTGTGTTTGGTTTAGTCCGAACCTTTTTATCAAGTAAACATACTTCGTTGTTGTATTGTCTCGATCTCGTATCCATATACGATCACACGAAGTGTGAACCGATTAGTTGCATTGTCTCTGAAAATGCTGGGGTCTAATGACCACACCCAACAATTCGTTTGGAAATATGAGAGGACATACTCCAATACACTTTCTAGAGAATCAACTAGACAGTCAGACTCAATCTAGATTAAAGTATATCTAAGAGTTTAATATCTCTAACTCTTAATTCAATCCGCAATCAGCAGATAGAAATCTGCGAGCTGATGGTTTTTCAAATAGTGATTGTAGTAGTGGTAAAAACTGGGTCTTTTCAGACTTGTGAAGAAAACAATTTTTATAGATTTAAATTAAACAGGCAACTAAATAAAATAATTCAAAGTTTTGGAGAAAAATACCAAGACTAGGATTCCACCATTGACCAAATAAATAGTAAACTCTAAATAATATTCATGCAATTCTATCTTTAAAAATAATTTTAATATTTGCCTCAAATATATTCTTGAAGTAATAGTTGTAATGAAAGAGTATAAAACATCAAAAGTATTTAAAACCCAGCATGCTTCATCAAATTAATTCACAACTATTCAATAAGAACTAATATTTCAATTCAATCCCATGCAAATAATCAAATAATAATATTGCAAATAAATAGTAAAATTAGAATTATACCAATTAATGTGGAACAATGGCTTCCTCCGTCGCCTTGGCTAATGGGTTTAGCTCCTCATCCCAAAAACATAATCATAAGATGTATCCATGGCTTAATAATGTGTTTTTATTGATGAAAATGGTGTAAAAAGAAGTTTGCAACGCTGTATAAATGTTACAGCGTCACTGTTACAAAGTGGAAGGGTCTTAAAAACAACGATAGTAGCACTAACTGCTGTACAACAACGACAGTTGGTTTTGATACTATGACTATTGAAGAACGACAGTTCAGAAGCGTCTGTTCTTCGTCTTCTTCAACTGTGCAGCAGCAGAAAATATTTTCTCTGGAAGTTTTTCTCACGCCTCTCCTGGTCTTTCTTTTGCTCCCCAATCTCTCCTGATGTTTTCCAACCCTTCTTATGACTCGAACCAACACTTATATAGCTACCAAACCCCCAAAAATCTCGAGTGAATCCGACTTCTTCTTTTTCTCTCTTCTCTGCGCTGTTGAGAAAATATCTCTCTCTGATCTCCCTGTACGCGTTTGTTAGCTATATATTTGCGACCAAACTCTTATCAAGACTAGAACAGGACCAAGTAAAAGTCTAACTAGCGTGAAACTCTCCCTGAATCCTTTACCCATTCTCTGTACATATCGGGAAGATACGTATCTCTGTAACAACTCTGTTTATCCAGCCCATTTCGATTGATAAAAACGCATGTACCAACTCTGTTTAGTCCATTAACATCCAGCCCAAACGAATTTGGTGATCGAATCTGTCCCAAAGGGCCCCAAAATTCCAACCCTGTTTGCTGTTCGTGAAGCATTTCATTTCCCGCCAAAATTTTCTTTTGAATTTGAGAAGATGACCTCCCCTTATCTGTGGCTGGTCTCCCTTTAGCAGCTGCCTGGATATAGGTCACCCCTTAGTAATTAGGTTACCCCTTATCCAAAATCAAGGGTCTGTATAGCAAGTGTCCTCTGGGGCATTTTCCGCACTTTTTCGGGGTTCCTCCGGGGTATTTCTGGGTGTCTCCAACATACTTCTGGGGTGCTTCTGGTAGTTATCAACGGAGGTCCAAATGCCGCATTTTTAGCCAATTTCGCCACAAAGCCTTATTCTTCCAAAAACACCTACAAATACATAAAATAACTGAATAAGTACAATATCGAGCACTAACAATATATACAAATGAGCTATATTAGACACATAAATGCGTCTATCACGAGCCTGATTGAATATAAGAGGAGTTACTTGAACGGTACCAAAGACCAATGTTCAAGTGTCAATCAATGTAAATCAACAACCAAAGGTTGGATATTCTAATTGATTGATCTTAACGCACAACCTGTGATATTTCAATTATATAACAAAATATCATGCGGAAAAGAAATAACACAGACACCAGAATTTTGTTAATGAGGAAACCGTAAATGCAGACAAACCCCGGGACCTAGTCCAGATTGAACACCACACTGTATTAAGCCGCTACAGACACTATCCTACTACCAATTAACTTCGGACTGGACTGTAGTTGAACCCTAATAAATCTCACACTGATTCAAGGTACAGTTGCGCTCCTTACGTCTCTGATCCCAGCAGGATACTACGCATTTAATTCCCTTAGCTGATCTCACCCACAACTAAGAGTTGCTACGACCCAAAGTCGAAGACTTGATAGACAAATCTTTCTCACACAGAAAAGTCTATAGGATTGAATAAAGATGTCTCCCACAGAAATACCCAAGAGTTTTTGTTCAGTCTTTTGATAAATCAAGGTGAACATGAACCAATTGGTAAACCAGACTTATATAGTTATGCAACTAGTAACACACATGAGGTGTGGGGATTACCTTTCCCAGTTGCTAGAGTTCTCCTTTATATAGTTTTCAAATAAGGGTTTGCAATCTAAGTTACCTTGGTAAAAAAGCATTCAATAATTACTGTTAGATGAAAAACCTGATTCAACCAAGCTAATATCTTTCAACCGTTAGATCGAACTTAGCTTGTTACACACAAATGAAATGTACCCTCATTTAGGTTTATGTAACCGTACCTAAACGTGTACACCATGTTGGTTCACAAATAGTTAACCGAGGTTAGCCATATTATTACTCTCATATCAACCTTATTCATCTTAACCATAACTATTTCAAATGACTCAAATGAAACTAGTTAAGAGTTGTTCAATTGTTTAGAAAACACATTTTAAATCAAATCGGTTTGATTCACTTGAATCAATCATGAACATTATAGACACGGTTTGTAAAGATTTCATTCCTTATAATTTAAATGTTTAAGTCCATGAACTGACCGATTGACAAAGTAACCAGCTTAAGTATGCGTACGGGTATGCATACTTAAGCAACCGGTTTTGAGTTTGTTAAGTTTCCAAACTCAACATAATTTTTCGGTTCAAAAACTTCCGCCAGTATGCATACGGGTACGTATACTTAAGGTGACTAGTTAAGAGTTTTGCCAAAACCAAACTCAGCAGAAATTCTCGGTTCGAGAACTTCCGCCGGTACGCATACTTAACCTGTCTCCTTCACCAATTTCGTATACACACATATGCATACTCTTGGCTCCCGGTTTATGGACTTATACACTAATGTGCGAACACACTATATATGCTTATATCCAAAGATGGTTACATCATCAACTCTTTATTTTAATCATTGAAACATTCTTCTATAACGACAGTAGCCGTTTTCATACACTATTAGCATCAAAGCACTTTTCAAGATATTGAAATAATCATTGTCGAAACATCCCAAGTCTACATCAAATGATTGTATCACACAAACCATGTAAGATGTTACTCGACAATTTTTTCATGATATAATATGAACTTGGTCGAAGCGAAAGCTTACCAACACATATTTCGAGAAATATGTAAGCGAGATATACTCAGCTCGAAATCTCAAATATGTATAAAGAAAACTATATCGTAACACGACTTATGTCTCAATATAGGAGATACTAGAAATAGACTTTCCAAGTGATAGATAAGTTCAAGTCTCCACATACCTTTTGTCGAAGAAGTTCCACAAGTTCCCCTTAGTAGTTCTTCGTCTTCAAGAGATGAACGTCGAGAGATTTAAGCTCAACTACACTATCTATGTCCTAGTCCGAGACATCTACAAATAGGCTAGAAATCAATACTTATGGTTATGATCACTAACATTGACAAACATGCTTGAGATAGCAACGCATGCGAGTTTGATCGAGCAATGTTCTAACAGTCTCGACTTAGTCCATAGACAACCACTTTCGGAGAAAGAACTTATAGGTAGGAAACGTTTTAGCTTGAGGTATATTTGGGTACCCTCGCCTTTTCAATTGGTATCAGAGCAGGCAAACACAAAAAGATCTAACAATCTCTGTTTGGTGCGATCCAACCTATAAGAATGAACTCAAGTTCTCATGAATCGACTTCAATTAACGTACCGCCAAGATTTGACGGAACAAACTATCTATGGTGGAAATCTTCTATGAGATCTTTTCTTCAATCACGAGACTTTAATACTTGGTTATTAGTCGTCGATGGTTATATTCGTCCAAAGATAGAAAATTCAGAAACTGAGTTTAAACACTTAGTAGATTTTTCAAACGAAGAAAAGGCGCTTGCAAGGCAAAATTCATATGGTTTGAATGCTATAATACATGCTGTAAGTCGTGATTTACAACATCATGTATCAACATGTCAAACTTCGAAAGAATCTTGGGATAATCTTCAGATCTTATTCGAAGGAAACACTTCAGAGAAAGAAGCTAGACTTCAAACTCTTACGTCCGATTGGGAAAATCTTCAAATGGATGACAACGACAGTTTTGAATAGTTTCATCTTAAACTCTATGAGATAATTAATGCCTCTTTCTCTCTTGGAAATACTATCTCTGAAAAAGTTTTGGTGTGCAAAATTCTCGAATCGTTGCCACCAGGATACGGTTCTAAGAAGCATGCAATCATAGAAGCAAATGATCTATCAACTCTCTCACGAAGCACACTCGTTGGAAAGTTAAAGATCTTTGATCATGAATCACAGTCTATTCAAAATAAAGGAATTGCTTTTAAAGCTGAAAAAATTTCGAAAGCTCCAATGGAGAGGAATAGACATATGGATGATTCAGATGAACAGATTGCAGAAAATTCTGATGATGAAATTGAACAATCATTATCATTGATTACCAGACAATTTTGAGATCTCTTAAAAAAAAGAAATAAGAGATTCATAAAGGATACTCACCGATCTTCTCGTCCACATGATCGAGTTCCTGTCAAAAAGGATCATGAAGAAGATGATGAATATCAGCCGCAATGCTTTAAGTGTAAAGGGTTTGGTCATATTGCTAAAGACTATCTGAATCTTAAGAAATACACTGGAAGCAAGGCTTTGGCTGTAACTCTAGATGAGACCTCTGATTCATCTGATTCTGAAGAAGAGGAAACAACTAATATTGCATTAGTTGTCAATCTTATTTCTTCCTCCTCCATTAATGATTTACCCATTTTAAAGATGGACATGTCTTCCGATGTTATTAAATCATCTAATGATAAAGGGAAAAATAAGACAAGATGCAAAAACTGTATTAAAAACAGAATTGCTAAAAGTTGCATAGGAAACCCAAGTCAATCTCAAGATACTTCGCTAGTTCGAGGTGACAATAAGAGAATTTCTCATACGATACTAGATCAAGGATACTCTGGTTGTTCGAAATCCCATAATGAGAGAGAATCTCATACTAATACCACTTGATTGGTATTAGAATTCTTTCCTCACCTTGTGTGCCGAATTGAGTGAGGAAGAAGAAAATCAAGGAACTTATGTGTAGATTACGGGAATAAAATATAGTATTTGAAAATATTTGATATGGAGCATGCTTGAGATAGCAACGCATGCGAGTTCGACTAAGCAATGCTCTAACAATCTCCCCCTTTGTCAATTTTAGTGGCAAAACTATTAATACATATGCAATACAAAAAATAAATAAATTAACTTTTGTAACTCCTATTCCACATGCCTAATCTTCAACATTACTCGAAATCTTCGTCACTTCCAAGTACTCCAATGATCCCAAAGGTTGTAAGTTTAGTATCATCGTTGTTGAAAATTCGTAGCTATAACAACAATAAAACAATAGTTCTCAATCATTGTTATACAGTGTCATAGTATCATTACACATCGTCAAAGTTCAATTGTATCACAACTTCAACAACAATACTATGGTGATATGTATCACTCCCCTTTAGTCAATACTCCATCTCACATGGAAACCACTCCCCCTTACATAATGATACGAAAACCATATGTATTTGTAGTGTGAACTACATATTAATTCTTCCCCTTTTTGTCAATAAAATTGGCAAAGGTACAAGAACGGGATCCTAATGAAATTTCCGAAAGAGACATTTCTTGACCAAAAGAAAGAAAAAATATCAACTTGTTCTTTAGATGCAACCATAAAGCCGAAGCTAAATGCATTCATCAAGGAGTTTATAAAGATACAAGATAACCCCTATAATATTCCACAACCGCACTCCCCACAAAGATATGGCAATTAGGCGCAAGTTCAAAAGAACTCTCCCCCATTAAATGTCATTCCCAAAAGAACAACAAGAGCAACCTTAATTTCGAAAGAAGAGAAGGATTTCTTTGGACATAACAAATCACATACAAGTATGAGTTTGAATCCAAAATACTCAATTAAATTAACCACAAGAGAACCCATGATTAATTTAATCGAAAATTTTCAACATAAGTGAACTTATGGAGACTCAAAAAAATATACAATTAGATTAATCACAAGAGAACCCATAATTAATCTAATCGAAACACACAACCAAACTAATCACAAAAGTAATCAATTTAATTGGTCATGCTCATCATAAGAAAACTGATGGAGCAACAACTAAATAACCAAACAAGATGATTAATTTAGTTGAATATGCTCGACATAAAGTACCTCACGGAACAACAACAAAGTTAATCATAAAAATAATCAACTTGGCCGTTTAATGCTCAACATAAGACACTTTACGGAGCCTCACAGTAATACATAAAAATATGGATCAGGGAAGATTAATACTGCGGAATACACAAGGATTCATTCTATTTTCCATCGCTATTCGCATAACGACATTCAATAGACATAATCCTTGCAAACAAAAGATTTTAACCTATCTTCCATCAATAATTGACATAATAGGCTTAACTTTTGTATTTGTCAAAAGTCTATTCATTCTTTTATCAATACATGCATATCGACATACGAAAGACTTTACTTTTGACAAGGTATGGGACAATCATAGTTCACGGACGTAAACACACATATCCCATAACAATATTGCAATATATAAAACCATAAAGATTAATACTGCAAAAATCATCTTCCAAACAAGTTTAGAATTTAAACCAATAATCTAAAAACATGAAGATGAAACCGTTGGACATAGCAATGTGTAATCACAATAATGACTATTCCAAACTCTAGTAATCCTTCTCAAAAATAAGAATAAATTCTCATAAGAAGTTTCCCAGGCAACAAGACAAACTCGTAATGCACATACAAGATGATTTGTCCTTATAGGGTAGAATCAATCTTTTTCGCATGGATTTACACCAACAATAGCTACCAAAGGCGTATAAAAAGATTTTCTTCATCAAAGAAGAACATACAAAGTCAATAACGACTATGCACCATAGTTCACAAAGGATGATTGTGAACATTCAAGAATTCCATAGCACTGCGTACTACTTTCCATTCTTGAACTTCCTTCTTTGTGATTCACCAACGACATTCTTGTAAAAGCTACAAATTATCTTAAAAGAGTAGTACTCCAGGAATCCAAGTGACCACGTTCAAGAGAAGTGGAACAAGTGCAACGAAACATAGCAAAATACTCAAAAACAAGAGACGGGACAAATATCAATCTTAACTCATCCAAATTCAAGGTTTCTCATCTCCATTTTGAAGAGAATTCAACGAGGAAAAGAGTGCAAAAATAATGAGGTCAATCCAAGTTCGGACGAAGAAGTTACGGCCAAAACAAGTTTACCAAATATCGACGTCAAGTATGCATACGGGTTTGCAAACGAATTTTCGCAGTATGCAGACAGGGTTTGCGAACTTAAACCCCTGGATTTTGGTTTTAAATGATGTTATGCATACTTGGTGTATACACATAATTCATCACTCTCCACGTGTCCAGGTAATTACGCGTGGAGAACCCACAGCATGGAACATCAAGACACGATGCCACGTATCAACACCCAAGAAGCATCTGTCATCAGTATATATTCATCACCGAACTAATCCGATGGCTAGGAATCATGGAGCACTGAAAGAACGAGCCACCGTGAAACATTGAAGAACACCCAAGGATTCACTTTATTCCATCTCGATAAGGATCTAAGATCAACAGCGAGGGTTAGTCTAACTGACACGGATGTGATGGGAGCCACAGACAGCTGTCTGGTGCGTGCAGGAAGCCCAACCACCCGCATTAAACACTCTAGACATAGGGTACGTGTCAATCAACCTGTGGAGGAGAAAGAGGTGACCCATTGTCACCAAGCATGACCGGTGGGGGCATCGGTTGAAGACGAAGATACCAGCGGGATCAGCACAAAGAATAAGAAGATTAGGTGGCAGTCGACCTTAACAGTGGACCTCACGTGCTATCCCTATAAATACCCCCCTCCACTAAGAGAGAGGGGGTCAACCAGTTTTAGTAACTAGAGAAGAGGATATGAAAGAGAGATAGGAAGAGTAAGTATGAATCATATTTCCCCTTTAAGCATCGTTATTCACTTAAAGTCATTCGACTATCTTTGTAACTCCCCAATATATAGTGAAACACCAACCCCGTGGACGTAGGCCTCAGTGCTGAACCACGTAAATAATTGTGTTATTTACATTTCAGCACCCTACGTTCTGTTTTTATTATTATTATTATGCTTCATGATACATGCATCGTAACTATGTAGAACGGCTGAATCAATCCCTCCCGACTAGACAATGACGAGTCCGAAGACTCTGAGTTGATGAGTCATCGTATTTGGTACCATTTCACATCTGTTTTATTTCTTATAATGCTTTTATTTACAAATACGAATATTGGTTTGTGAACACGTGACCACCATCGTAATTTATGTGTTCACAATCTGGCGCTAGAAACAGGGACTTTGTCCAGGTAAAAGATTTTATCTTTCCTGTGATTTTACCCTCTCTTAGGCTCTCAACGCTATTCCATGTGAAATAGTGTCTTGAATATGTCTCCGTCGTTTTGTTATATTTATTTTCGAAAACGATATTTTCAACAGCCAAAACCCATCAGATCTAGGTTTTTTCTCAGATCTAACCTCTCCCCGATCTTCAAACCGTTTATCTTTCAAACTTTGCTTTGGATCTATCAACTTTGGATTCACGAGCCTTGGATCAAACGTTTATTTTGGAAATATTTTCTTTCAACTCATTTATAAATGCTTTCTTTGGATCTAATTCGTTTAATCTGAAGAGATTTCCCTTCGGGGTGTATCCTCTATGGATCCGTGCTTTCTTCGGACTTATAAATTTTTCTAATCCATTTAACTTTGTTCACTTAAAACAAGTCTTACGTTGTCATCAATTTTCAAACTGGACCTGGGGTATTTAAGAGATCCAATACCTCTGAATAGGGGAATAATAGCTGGGTTATGTGTTTCTACCTTAGGCGTCAAGGTTATTTTCGTCAGAATAAACTCTGCTAACGGAACCTCTATGGATCATGTTTCTTCGTCTACATTTCATCTTTTGCAGAGATATCAGAGATGGAGAAAATCAAAGATGTGGGAAAAGAGAAGGCCTCATCAACAGAAACGCCGAGGACAACACCGTATATGACCCAAAGCAAACAGAAAGGTAAAAAAGTGAAGGCATCAACCCAGAAGGTGGATACAGTGGAAATCACCTCACCACTAAATGCCAACGAAATAGCAGCAGTAGCGGTCAAGGCTGTAGCAGCGAAAGTTGATGCAGCAAAAGAAGCAACAACTTCTCGTATCCATGAACAGCGTGAAGGATTTGCAGAGTCAACAATGCAACAACCAGCCTTCGGGATGCCGTTTACCAATGCTCAAAATCAAACTTTACATGTCACCCTACCCTTGTTAACAACAAACCAACCAGCGTATCTTCATAACGAACCACCAGTAGGGACCACCGATCCGCCCATACCCCTAATCCAAACGGTTGATGAAGGTCATACCATGGTGGATGGGGGGCAAAGGCAGGTTGGAACCCCAAATCAAGGATCAAATCATTCAACCCAGATAATGGCAGAGCTTGAGGAACTGAAGAAGAATCAGAGGGTATACGCAGAGGCTGTAGCGCTGTTGGCACGTGAAAACCAAGAACTCAAAGAGAAGATGGCTCAGGTCTTAGGAGATGCGCAACAACATGACGAAGCCAATTCAAAAGCACCAGAGCCAAATCATGACCGAAGAATGATCGTGACAAACGAAGCCAATCCCAAACCACTAAATCGAAGAGCTGCAAGAGGAAATAGATCTTCAAATCCGGACTATACTCCCGAAGATTCAGACTATTTCGATAGTGAGAACCGAAGAGCGGGACGAACCTCCACAGAGGATGATCACAATCGCGCTATGGAAGATATTTGTGCAGAGATGATGGCTGAAATCAAGCAATTGAAGGCAAAGCAAGAAGGAGGAAGATTAGAAGAGGTAATGAGAGAAGCTAACACTACGCCACTGACTCCGCGCCTATCCAAAGCACTCATACCGAAGAAATTCCCAATCCCAGCGTTCGAATGCTACGATGGATCCAGCGATCCCGCGGCCCATCTTTGATATTATAATCATATGTTATCTCGATGGGATCAGGAGGATGTGGTCCTATGTAGGTACTTCCCTTACAGTCTGAAAGGATCGACCCTATCTTGGTTCGATAACCTTCCTCCCAGCTCCATCAACTCCTTTGACCAGCTCACTAAGAAGTTTTTGAGGACTTACATGTACAACAAGGCTGTTCACGCCGGGATGAACAAGTTATTCTCGTTGGAAGTCAAATACAAGGAGACAACAAGAGAGTACACGGATAGATGGCACAAGATCTGTCAAGCTATAGGAAATATTGATCCAGTGGTCAGCATCAGCTGCTACAAGTGGGGATTGGATATGATGAGCTCGCTGTTTGTCGAGATTCACGGGAGTGTGCCCACGACTGAAGGAGACCTTCGAATAATCATTGAGAAACATGCTAGATTGAAAGAAATCCAGCGGGAGAATCCTAGATCCCAGACTCAAAATTCCAATCGAACTAACTCAGCATAGCAAGCTAGCGGATCAAAAAAAGCTAGTTCAACCGAACGTCCAACCGAAGATAGGAGAGGACAAAGGGAGGATCGTCGACATGATGATCGAAAATTTGAAGATCAAGTCTATACTAAGCTAAACACAAGTTATGCTCGGATCTTAAGAGAATTTAAGGGACGGGAAAACTTGGAATGGCCATGGTCCAAAGGAAAGCATCCCCCAAGATCCGAAAAGTCAAAGAATGCGAATATCACTGCTTCAATGGGCACCAGACCGAGAAATGCAAGAATTTGAAGATAATGATCCAAAAGCTCATTGACGCGAGAGATCTCAAGCAGTATATACGAAAAGCAGAAACCGAAGATAGGGCTAAGCGAAGAAAGCAAGTTCAATTTCCTAAAGGAAACCGAACAGTGAATACCATTTCATGTTCCGAAGCTACTGTACCTTCACTAACAGCTCAGATAGGAAAAAGGCTACGGAAGCAATTTGAGGATTACTGCGAGCTATACAAAATCGATGGAGTATAAGTGGACGAACATGAGTAATGGATGAACGCGCGTGTGACCTTCGACTCTGAAGATATCGAGGAAGATATGGAAGATCATAATGATCCTTTGGTACTCACATTGCCAGTAGAGGGTTGCAATATCAAGAAGATCCTCATCGATGGTGCGAGCTCTGTTAATGTTATGTTCTATGATACGTTCAAACGTACGGAGCTTAATGACGAACAACTAATGTCATCATATTATACCATCTACGGATTCCACGGGGCATCAACGAAGCCCTTGGGGGATATTGTTTTGCAAGTAGACGCGGGACCAATGAAAGTTGATACTCGATTCAGCGTAGTAGATGCTCCCTTCCCTTACAACACCATCATTGGTCGAATATGGGTGCACAAGCTCAAAGGAGTAGCGACGACTTATCATCAATACCTTAGGTTTCCTACACCCGAAAGGGTAATGGAAATAAAGGGAGATCAGGTCACCGCACGAGAATGCCAAGCTATGCAAAATCAACTCAACAATGAACAAGATGAACTGCGGAAATCCCGAAGAAACGAAATAAAGAAGCTGCCAAGGAGAAAGCCATTGACCTTTATCTTGAAGAGATCTCAGGAAAAAGTCTGACAAAGGAGGGAAATGTTTTAAATGCTGAAACTAGTACCTCAGCGGCTAAGGGGCTGAAGAGCCTACCAAATAGCAATTAAAGAACGTCCCTCTCCTAGGGGAACCAAAGCCAACATTTACGTCTTTGGAACCTGCGAAAGAGATCAACATAGGAACTGAAGAAGATCCGTATATGATTAGGGACCTCAATGAATAAAGAAATAGAGGTGGCATTGATCAAGTTACTAATAGAATATGCAGAAATCTTCCATGGAAATTAGGAGATATGCCAGGGATCGACCCAAAGATAATTCAGCATGAGCTCCGTATTAAACCATGCACGACCCCCTTCAGGCAGAAGGTACGGAAGATAGACCCAGAGTATCATCAAGCCATCGAGAAGGAGCTCTGCAAGTTATTAGAAACAAGATTCATCAAGGAAAGTGAAGTATCCAACATGGATCTCGAACATGGTCATCGTACCAAAAAAGAACGGAGGAGTAAGGATATGCATCGATTTCACCAATCTTAACAAGGCATGTCCAAAGGATAGTTACCCGCTCCCCAGCATCAATCAACTCGTAGAAGCCGTCGAAGGATACGAAGAAATTTCATTTATGGATGGATATTCTGGTTATATTCAAGTAGCCCTGGCAGAAGAAGATCAACAACATACGACATTCTACACCCTGCACGACCTCTATTGTTACACCAGGATGCTCTTCGGACTGAGAAATGCAGGGGCAACATACCAGAGGATGGTTGATGCAATTTTCAAACCATGGATTAGGTATACGCTGGAAGTCTATGTTGACGACATGCTCGTGAAAAGCAAGCTACACAAATACCACCATCAAGACTTGAGGGACATCTTCGAAGCTATGAGGAATCACAACATGAAAGTGAATCCAGAAAAGTGTACGTTCGGCGTCACGTCAGGAAAATTCCTTGGGTACCTGGTAACGAAGAGGGGCATCGAGGTAGATCCTGCCAAAATCCAATCCATAGTAGAAATGCCATCTCCGAAGAATTTGAAAGAAGTCCATAAGCTCAACGGATCCTTAGCTGCACTGGGTAGATTCATATCCAGATCGTCGGACATGTGTAAACATTTCTTCAACATTCTCAAAAAAATGAGCAAATTTGAATGGACGACAGAGTACGAGGAAGCTTTCCAAAAAATAAAGGAATATCTAGCCGAAATCCCGATCCTACAAAAGCCTGATCCCGACGAAGTTCTGGCTCTTTATACAACAGCTACGGAGGATGCAGTCAGCGCAGTGTTGGTGAAGACAAATACGAAGATAGAGCAACCTATCTACTACGTCAGCAAGACTCTCAATCCGGCAGAAAGGAATTACACGAAGATCGAGCAACTTATCCTGGCACTAGTATGGGCAACCAAAAAGCTAAGGACTTACTTCTTGACCCATTACATTCGTGTTCCATGCAAAGCACCATTGGAGGATGTTCTCAAAAGCGCTGGGAAGGTAGGAAGGATATCAAAGTGGAACACACACCTTGACCAATTCAACATCATCCATGAAATCCAACATTCCCAAAAATCGCAAGTCTTAGAAGATCTACCCCTCGATAACGACGAGGAAGTAAGGGGCATGCCAGAAACCGAAGACGGGAAAGACCCAATTGATATTCTCGAGCCCTCGAACCAGAGACGATGGGAAATCTTCGTCGACGGATCAAAAAATAGGGAAGGGGCAGGCATAAGCATCGGAATCACCTCTCCTACTTGGGACAGGATTGTGCACGCATTAAGGTTAGAATTCAAGGGGCATACCAACAACATCGTATAATACGAGGCCGTAGTACACGCTCTTCGTCTGATAATAGAGATGGGATTGACGGAGATACGCCTGACAAGTGATCCACAGCTAGTCATACGACAAATATGGAAAGAGTACAACGTCTACGATGAGACCTTGTCAGCGTACACGGCTTTAGTACAGACACTGGCAACCCAAATACCCAACATCAAATTCCGGCATTTATGCAGAAAAGAACTCAGGCACACCGACGCCTTAGCCTATATATCATCCATGTTAAAAGATGAAAGCGTGGAGGCAATCAAGGTAGCTAGGGTATACGAACCTTCGATCATTCCACAACAGTCCTTCGTTACAAATCGTGAAGACGATGTAGGGGAGGACATCGCTGATGATGATGTGGGGGAGGATATTGCTGAAGATTTCATTGAAGATGACATCGTGACAAGGGCAAACTGATAGACGCATTTATGTGTCTATTTTGTTCTCAATATTCTGTATTGTTAGACTCGATTAAGTACTTATTGTGTTATTTTGTGTTTTTGTAGATTTTTTTTGAGAAATAAGCCTTTGTGGCGAAATGAGCTCGAAAAGTAGTGTTTTACACCCCAGGATAATGTACCGGTGGCACCTCAGAAATGCACCGGAAGCGTCCCAGAAATGTACCGGAGGAACCCAGAAAAATTACTATTTCCACCCCAAAATTACTATTTCCACCCCAATTGCTAAAGGGACACCCGTACAGGATTAGGGGGAGGACACTTTTCTTCTCATAATTCAAATTTCATTTTTAGCGGGAAAATATATTCTCTCCCTGGCAGATTTTCAAATTTATTTTCGATGGATTTGTGGAGAAACTAAATTGCTAGAATTAATTGGGTCATATCTATTGAGTATAAAAAGATTATTCTGAGCGTTGGAATGAGTTAAATTTGGCTAGAATCCGCTAACTTTTAATCGAGAGTTAAACAGGGAAGATACGCTCGAGTTCTCTGTGAGAGGAATTTTTGGGAAGTTTTGTGGACTAAATGGGGAAGATATCTGATCTTCTTAAGTGTTTATGCAACTATGGAAGTATTACAGCTCATATGCGCAGGCAGAGGGGATGGAGAAGATCATATCTCGGCTGACAGTGAAGAAAATGGAAAAAAATATTTTCCGAGTAATGGAGAATTATATGGAGTGAATGAGCGAGATTCGATGGGTATGTTGGCTATTAATAGGTTCCTTGGAGGTCAGAGAAAGGTTGTCGAGAGTTTGGAGGCTTGAGGAGAACTGAGGAGCAAGAAATCACCATGAACAGCAAGCTTCTTGCTGTTGTTTTATGCTGCTGATGAAGATGAAGAACACGAAGAACAGACTCTCAGAAACCGTCGTTCTTCAACAGTGACAACGACAGTGGCTCGTGGGTCATAGGTGTGGGTCTTAGAACCATAGCGACAACAACAGTTAGATTTTATCGTTTATTCTGGATGCCTTTTGTGCGTCGCAGATTACAGTTTCACACCATTTTCTCTTCTTCTCTTTATTGTAAACACCAATTGAGCTTAATAAAATATTTTGAGAGGTATTTCACCATGATGAGCTAAACCCAACATTGGGACAACGGAGGAGGCGATTTTCGTCATTCTGGTAAATTTAATTTATTATTTTTATGACTTTTGCATTGATTTAAAATTGAAAAATGATTTTGATTAATTAGTTATCATTTTATTTGATGCGGCATGCTTGCTTAAATGTTTGATGTCCCATGCTTATGATTTATAACTAATATTTTGAGAATCTATATTGGCAAAATAAGAGTCCTTACATTTTATGTTTTGAGCGATAATTGTTAAGGATAAATAAAATGTACCATATGCATGAGAATTGGCCAAGTCCTTAGTCCCAGTAACTCTCTACCAATTTGCCAATATTTGTATATATATTTATTTTCTAAAAAAATTATCCTTCACAAGTACGAGAGTTTGAACCTCACTACTACAACCACGAAAAATATTTAATCATTTTGGCGCCGCCGACGCGGAATTGTGTTTAGGCAGAATTTTTTTTTTTTAGATTTATTTTTCTTTGTTCGTTTTTACGTTCTTTGGGTATTTGTCTATGTGATACAGGTTTTGAGGCTTGGATCGAAAAGAAAAAGAAGAAGAAGAAGTTGCCAAAGATTTTTGGCGATTTCATAAAGACTAGGAGCAAAGCTTAAAGCAAAAAGAACGGAAAGAAGACGAAGGATTTTTTTTTTATTATTATTTTTTTAGATATTTTTTTTTATTAATTTTTTTTTTAGAAACTGTAATTAAAGTTTTTATTTTTGTAATCTTTTACTTTTGGACATTATTTTTTTTTCCGGACATTGAACATTTGACATTATTTTTAAAACCCTACAGAAGGGTTATAAATTAAAAAAAAAATTAAATACAAACTGTTTGCAGGGAAGGACGACGATTACTATATCGTCTCGGTCCCTCGGGGTCGCACACTGACACCGGAGTCAGTGGCCCGAGTCGACTACAGCGGTTCTTCGCCCGTCTGGTACGGGAGGTAAACTTCTAAACACCCGCGAATCTCCTGCAAGCGGGTTTACTGTTTGCCTTAAGGTGAATATATGCTGAGGACTTGAATACGGCTGTTTTAAATTCCTAGTAAAGGGCAAGGCCTGGCCAATACAAGATAAGGGTTCGGATTTCATCACCGTTCTCTTCTTGCCCGCCTTGGAAAACGAAACCTAACGCGAATCCAAGCTTTAAAATTTGGAATAGAACGAGACCGATAGGGTAACGATCTTAATAGGAAACTCGTTCGAAAAATATTGGTTGCTCTGTAAGCACACTTCAAAGTTCATGATGGTTTCTGTGAGTTGAATGCGTGACTGCGCCGCCTTCTAATGCGGTGAGGCCTTGGGTATCAAAGCTCTACTAAGCTTCCCTCGCCTCGATTCAACTTACATTAGCTCGGATTGATTCCAGAGGGGTTTGCTCAAATTGCAACGAATTCCCTTTCGAAAGATAGAAGCTGGTCTAGAAACAATCTAAGTGGAGCCATCATGATTTTTGTTTGCTAGATTTTATAGGTTTGATTTGGTCGAGTCAGCCTTGTTTGTGATTGTGTAGAATTCCCTTGCAATTAAGAATGTCGAACTGGTATGATAGAAGCCAATACAATGAGTATCGACCTGAATTTGAATATGGACATCATCCTTTTTATGGCCATGTTGGGAATAGTGGTTGGGAACGCCATCCTTTGGAAGGATATGGGTCATACCCTGGTGAGCCCAATTACTATCCACACATGCATCAGTCTTACGAGCAAGAAGATTATAGTACGAGTTCTTCGTCTCTAGAGGATACAATCAAACTATTGAAAAGTAGTCCTTTTTATGATCCCTCTGTTCCTATTCCTCCTTTATAAGAGTCCCTCAGGAAGTTAGCTGAGTCGACGCTTAAGTTAGCTGAGATGAATAGTATAATTATAGACGAAAGAACTACAATAATGAGTGAACCTTCTTTAGAAGACCACCTCAAGCGGATAGATGAGACGAACGAAAGAATTGCTCGAAATTACTTGAATTTCCAATATAGTGTATCCAATAATACCCTTGAGAATGAAGATAGTTATTCACATAATCAAGATGACGAGGTTAGAATTGGTAACACTACTTGTTTTGATGAGGTTCGACCTTTTTCATGTTATTATAATGAGGACTGTGATGAGGATAGTATTGATGAAGAATCTGAAATATGTAGGCATAGTGATCAGGAGTCTAGTAATCCAATTGAGCTGTATAGTGATTATATTATTTCTAATTCAAATCCAAATAATTTTTATGATTATTCACCTATTCAAAAGGACGAGGATTTGATTAGGGATACCACCGTTTTAGACGATGTAGATTTTCCATTTGATTATGAAGCCGATAGTGGTTTAGAGGAACGGGTTCATTTCGAAAATAATGTTTTAGAGTCTCGCGACTTAGAAACAATAGTCTTGGAAGAAGAAGATAGACCCGTAGAGATGAGTAAAGATGCACTACCTGATAATAACTTAGAAGAATCTCTTGAATATTTTAAGGACTCTGAAGATACGGAAATTCAAGAAATAATTAGAGGTCTATCTAGAGACACTGAAAACTCTAATTTTGGGGGTGATTATCACTTCCCTAGTGCCTTACCTTTAACTCTCAGAAATTCCCCACACTTAGGACTTGATATCTGTGCCTCGACCATTTTACAAGATTACCTTCATACTCGTTTTCCCGAGCCTAATGATGTCCATGAAGGAGTTCAGTCGTTAGAAACCCATCCTCTGGTTGATGTGGTTTGCCCAGGCTATGATCCCCATATTGACTTTGTTTTCCCACCAAATAGATTTCTTCCAACTGTGGGAACGTTTATATTCCAAATGTGTCGAATATTAAGTTGTGAGACTAAACCTAAATGCTTTAGGAAATTAGAATCGACACATTTGCTTAAGAATGACCACTACTCTCATTTTGGTCAATTATGTAAGTCAAATCTTATTGACTTAGAGGATCCTCAATTATTTAGGTTATTATTGTGCGCTTCTAAGATCATATTTGAGTTTTTCCAGACTCTAGGACCTAATAATTTGGATCCAACCTATGAAGAAACGCATCCAATGAAAATATTCTATTTAGACCCTTTCATAGAACCTGAACCTGAACCACAATTAGCAATAGTTATCAGGAAACTAGGTAAGGGCATGCTAGTGTTGTTCATTTCGTTGGTTCACTGCAATTTCCTTTTTTCAGCTCTTTTTGATTTTAAAGACCCACAGTTATTCCGGCTACTGTTATACGGTTCGAATTGACTAAACCTTTCCTAGGTCTGGCTGAAGACTTTAAACTTAGCACTTCTTGGGAGGTAACCCAATCTCATGCAACACGGTAATATCCTTCCTTAACTCTTTTTGCTTCAAATGGTAACAGTTTCTCCTTGTTCATGCTTTTAGTTTCATCTTTAGAACATTGAGGACAATGTTAGATTTAAGTTTGGGGGTATGGGAGAAACTTTTTAGTTGCAGTAAATAAACTCCAGAGCCTAGAAATTTATGCGTATTTAGGATGGCACTAACCAATCTAAGTGGATGGAAGCATTTTGGTTGTAGGAGTTGAGGAACCAATCTGATTAGATGGAAACATCTAAAGAGTCTATTCATAAAATCACATAGCTCAGGTGTTAGAAATAACATGATAGTTTCACCATATCTCGTTGAGTCCTTTTCACTTCTATTTTTATTTTATTTTGTTTTTAAACTATGTACTCTAAGTGATTAGGTGGGGCACACGATTCAAGTTGTTACCACTGCTAGGGTGAATTAGAGTGACTGAGTTACTAAAAAAAAAAAAAAAGACCGGACCAGTTAGACCAATCGGAATAAGTATTAACACTTGGATAGCAATATGCGTGTGTTCTCCCTGTTTCCGTCGCCTAAGCAAGCGTGGAATGCAGGACCCGTGGGAACTATCGTGTAATCTGCTGATAAGAAGCATGCGCTTGGATCAAAAATATCTATTCATGCCGTTAAGTTAAAAAAAAATGGTTATTTTTCTGTGTAGTCAACTACTGGTTCCCTTGTATTTGCCAGTTTGTTGATCTAGATTTAAGTTATTGACCTCTGGTTCCCTTGTATATGCCAGTTGTGTTGATATTAGTCAGACCGGTATCTCAGTCCATTAGGATATGTTCATTCTGGCAGTGGCCTTCAGACAGATATGGGAAACGCCGTTCACTTAATAAACATCAAAACCATCTATGTTTTTCTATATCCATCTCTTAATCTTTCCATGTGATTAGTTTGACTCCGAATATGATGTCCATAGTGCAACTATCTGAGTAGATCTCTGTCACTTATATATGAATTTTAGTATGCTTGAGTGCAAACTCGTGTACTTCAATTGGAATTTCGCATCAGGGTACTTCCTCTTGTAGTCAATAAGTATTCCAACCAAGGAGATTCTTTAGTGCCTTCCAAGGTTCGTTGTAGATAGCTAGGATCTGGAGTATTAAGGTTTTGTGGGTATATCTCTTGTAAACCCTCCCGAGATTAACTCGGTTTTATTTTTTTATTTTTGCTCGAGGACTAGCAAATAATAAGTTTGGGGGTATTTGATAGACGCATTTATGTGTCTATTTTGTTCTCAATATTCTGTATTGTTAGACTCGATTAAGTACTTATTGTGTTATTTTGTGTTTTTGTAGATGTTTTTAGAGAAATAAGCCTTTGCGACGAAATGAGCTCGAAAAGTAGTGTTTTACACCCCAGGATAATGTACCGGTGGCACCTCAGAAATGCACCAGAAGCGTCCCAGAAATGTACCAGAAGAACCCAGAAAAATTACTATTTCCACCCCAAAATTACTATTTCCACCCCAATTGCTAAAGGGACACCCGTACAGGATTAGGGGGAGGACACTTTTCTTCTCATAATTCAAATTTCATTTTTGGCGGGAAAATATATTCTCTCCCTGGCAGATTTTCAAATTGATTTTCGATGGATTTGTGGAGAAACTAAATGGCTGGAATTAATTGGGTCATATCTATTGAGTATAAAAAGATTATTCTGAGCGTTGGAATGAGTTAAATTTGGCTAGAATCCGCTAACTTTCAATCGAGAGTTAAACAGGGAAGATACGCTCGAGTTCTCTGTGAGAGGAATTTTTGGGAAGTTTTGTGGACTAAATGGGGAAGATATCTGATCTTCTTAAGTGTTTATGCAACTATGGAAGTATTACAGCTCATATGCGCAGGCAGAGGGGATGGAGAAGATCATATCTCGGCTGACAGTGAAGAAAATGGAAAAAAATATTTTCCGAGTAATGGAGAATTATATGGAGTGAATGAGCGAGATTCGATGGGTATGTTGGCTATTAATAGGTTCCTTGGAGGTCAGAGAAAGGTTGTCGAGAGTTTGGGGGCTTGAGGATAACTGAGGAGCAAGAAATCACCATAAACAGCAAGCTTCCTGCTGCTGTTTTATGCTGCTGATGAAGATGAAAAACACGAAGAACAGACTCTTAGAAACCGTCGTTCTTCAACAGTGACAACGACAGTGGCTCGTGGGTCGTAGGTGTGCGTCTTAGAACCATAGCGACAACAGCAGTTAGATTTTATCGTTTATTCTGGACGCCTTTTGTGCGTCGCAGATTACAGTTTCACACCATTTTCTCTTCTTCTCTTTATTGTAAACACCAATTGAGCTTAATAAAATATTTTGAGAGGTATTTCACCATGATGAGCTAAACCCAACATTGGGACAACGGAGGAGGCGATTTTCGTCATTCTGGTAAATTTAATTTATTATTTTTATGACTTTTGCATTGATTTAAAATTGAAAAATGATTTTGATTAATTAGTTATCATTTTATTTGATGCGGCATGCTTGATTAAATGTTTGATGTCCCATGCTTACGATTACTAATATTCTGAGAATCTATATTGGCAAAATAAGAGTCCTTACATTTTATGTTTTGAGCGATAATTGTTAAGGATAAATAAAATGTACCATATGCATGAGAATTGGCCAAGTCCTTAGTCCCAGTAACTCTCTACCAATTTTTCAATATTTGTATATATATTTATTTTCTAAAAAAATTATCCTTCACAAGTCCGAGAGTTTGAACCTCACTACTACAACCACGAAAAATATTTAATCACAAACGAAGATGAGGATTTTACCAAGGAAGTAGATTGGAGAACTGAGATTCACCTCTACCTCAAAGAAGGTACGTTGCCTACAAACCTGAAGCAAGCCAGGAAAATACAATCGAAGGCAGGAAGGTACGACCTTCGGGATGGAATTTTGTACAAAAAATCTTTCCTCGGACCATTGTTACGATGCTTATCAAGATAGGAAGGACATTATATCTTGAAATAAATCCACTATGGGGACGCAGGAAACCATAGTGGGATGAGGTCACTGGCGGTTAAAGCAAAAATGCAGGGGTATTACTGGCCACGGATGATAGGAGATGCTGCCAGGATGTCCAGAAGATGTGAATAATGCCAGCGGTTTGCTAAGAATATCCATGCTCCTGCAACGAAGCTAAATTCCGTAGATAGTCCATGGCCATTCTCCAAATGGGGAATAGACATCGTTGGACCCCTGATCGAAGGGTCAGGGAAAAGACGATTCTTAATCGTAGCTACAAACTACTTTAGCAAATGGGTAGAGGCCAAGGCCCTATCAAGGATCCGCGACTCAGACGTGTTCACTTTTATCTTCCAAAACATCATCTGCAGGTTCGGAATCCCTGCAGAAATTGTCTTCGATAACGGCAAACATCTGCAGGGAAAGAACATAGATATGTTATTTGATACCTTCAAAATCAGGAAGAATAAGTCGACCCCGATTTATCCTCAAAGCAACGGCCAAGCCGAAGCCACAAACAAGACTCTTGCGCTTATCCTCAATAAGAAGCTAGATGAACACAAGGGTCGATGGTGTGAAAAACTACACAACGTATTATGGGCATACAGAACAACTCGGAGGTCCGCCATAGGGGAATCACCGTTCCTTCTCACTTATGGAACTGAAGCAGTCATCCCGACAGAAATATCATGCCAACCATAAAAACTGAATCATAGTAAAAGAACCTCACAACGGACATGATGCTAGAAAGGCTCGATGACCTGGAAGAAAGAAGGGAGACGTCACTACAGAGGATGGAAACTACAAACGAAGATTAGCAAGGGAATACAACAAGAAAGTTAAGCTTAGAAACGTTGTAGAAGGACAATATGTGCTTCGAACCATACCCCAATACCAGCGAGAGGAAAAGTGGGGTAAGCTAGCACCGACATGGGGAGTACCATTTGTTATACAGGACATTGCAGGGAATGGATCTTACTACCTGCGCAACCTAAAAGGAGAGGTCCTCAGACACCCGTGGAATGCGAAGTATCTCAGGCCATACTATCCATAAGGCAGCACAGTTCTGCATCTGCGCGAAGAGTACCAGAAGAAGAAGGCAGTGTACCCGCTCGACATGTTTCTATCTCTAGATAAGGAGTAGCAGACCTCAACCTATCAATCAAACGAACAAGTTTTTTGCAAAATATTCATTGGGGAAAGTAATCACATACAATCTCTCAGGACTCCTTTATCAGAGTCTATAAAGTGTAAGACCATGGGGAAGGAATCCAGCAGAAAGAGATACCTGACCAATTGCAAGCCAACGATTCAGCGGAATGGGTGCATGTAAATATTTCAATAACGCACCACATATCCGGGAACACTGCCCCGACCCCCACCGTCTGGGAATCCTCTGGCCAGGGATTAGCCAGCGGGGTGACAGGTCTCAAGACGATCACGAAGGTGCATACCTTCGGCATCGCAATCAAACACTTCGTCATTTCTTACATTAAACTCATTTAATTCATTAACTCATTAGCTAAACAATAACTGAACTAATAATGCAGGTAAAATCCAGATTATACATATCCAAATAAACGATGATCTATTCCATGAAAGTTGATTACAAGTTCGGCAAAACAAACAAGAAATGCAAAATACATCAAGAAAAGGACCGAAGCCAAGTAATCAACAAAGATCAACTTTCTATAACAAACAAGGGAATGTACTATCCTTTGGATGATTCAACGTGATCAGCTGGATTTTTCTTCTGCGACGAAGGTACGCTTCTGCCCGAAGAAGGACCCGAAGAGTAAGTTAATGGATCAGGCATAATACGACGAGGGTAATTCTTTACGATGCCATGTTCTGCCTAAAGATCATGCTCGATCCTGGTCAGGGTTTTGTTAATCTCTTCGGTCAGCTGACAACGAGCCTTATAGGCAATTATGGTGTTCTTCAGTTCAGCCTGCAACAACAGAGATGACAGTCGAGTTACTTCTTTGGCCGCCTCCTTCGCCGCTTCATCCCGAGACCCTGCTAAACCCTTGTAATACGTGGTATGGCTCTCCTGCTGCACTAAAGAAGATTGAGCCTTGTCAAGTTTTTCATTTGCAGCGAGAAGCTGTCCCTCGAGCTCTGTAAAGAAAGAGGATAACACAAGGGGTTAGAAGGCTGGAACAACAGAACTACACACAACCAAATAAATGTATACCTTAGACATTAGCCGAGGCTATTTCATATTCGTTAACTACAGCATCACGGGCTTCGTTAAGGAAATCATACTCGTCTGATATTTTCTTATAATCCAATCGAAGGGTCGTGAGAGAAAATTGACACTCATTTAACTCTACCTGCTTCATGGAATCCAAATGACGAAGGTGATTGACTTCGTTTTTTATCTCTTCTCTTCCTTTATTAAGCATGTACATATTCACTTCAAGACTTCTCTCAGACTCGACTAAGCGAGCAACATCGGCCCGAGACGCAGTTAAAGCATTGCTAAGGGAATGAGCCTCAGACCTAGCATCGTCGCTTTCCCGAACGAGCCGTTGTATATAGTCCTTAACTTCGGGATCATAAGACGAACAAGCTTGACGTAGCTCCACCTCTAGATGGGTTACCTTGGCTTCTAGATTAGAAGCATGCTCACGCGCCTCGCGAAGATTTTCACGTCAATAGAGTGTCATTAAACTGACGACGATCAGTATTGTAACTATTCTGCATATCGACCATCTGGGTTCGCCTTTCTCGCCACTCAGCTACTAAGGTATTATTCTCATCGGCTCGAGCATTCCACTTAACAACCTCACTTTTAATCTCTCAACTAATTCTTTGATACGGGAAGATTGTCGAGTCCTCTCATTCCGAAGCCATATCAGTTCTCGGACGTCACCCGTTGGAGATAGGGTGGGGAGGCTCAGACAACACACTAAGAGAACGAAAGGGAGAGACAAAGAGGAAGATAAGAAAAGAAAACGAACCTTTTGAAGATGAAGCATCACTGCGAGCCTTCTACAAATCACTACGAGCCAGTGCAAGTTCATGACGAAGCTTCACCTCTTCGGCGGCGAGCTGTTCTTTCCCTTTCAACCGGTTATTTAGTTCAAGTATCTCTTTATCTTTAGCAGAGATAACTTCCTCAGCAGCAGACAATTCTTCTTCCCTATGACGAAGCTTGGCTTCCAACTTGAGGGATTTCGCCTTAAAAAACTGATATAGAATGTGGTTACAGTGTTCTCTCCTCATCATCTGCGTTTAAAATAGATAGATGATAATTATGGAAAATCACAACAGTACACCATGCAATCTATAAGCAATTTACAAGGAATTACGACGACTTACTTCAAGCATCCGCTGCCGAGGGAAACCATACTGATACCCATCAGTTATGGCCATCATATCAGCAATGACAGATGAGGGATCAACTAGAAGGCTAGTAGAAGTCCCTCAAATCCTTGTCCCACACTTCTGCAACTCTCCCTTCAGAAGATACTTGCATCATCCGACGAGTGAAAGCATCATAATTCTTCTCACCAGAAACTATTGGAGCAGGATTGGGGACGTACATCAGGTTCTTCTTCATTAACCAGTCGAGGATGGAATCATCTCCATCATGCATTAAGGATTGTGGAAAATCCTCCGAGGATGACTCAATAGAAGCCTCATTAGAAACAACATTCTTCCCAGCGTCGGAATTTTTCTTAGCTTTGGATTTCCTCCTAGCCTCTGCTTCCTTATCAGCAAAGGCATCTGCATCCTCGCCATCAGAACTCTCATCCGCTTCAACAGTTTTCTCACCAGAGGTCTTACCAAGAACATCCCATCATCGTTTGGGGAAAACAGAGAAAACTCTGAAGCAAGTCCCATAACAGCGTTCATATCAATTGGCTCACCAGCGGAATAGATCTTGCCAAAGGAGAATTCTTGACATACAATAGGAATTGATGACGGAGGACCAACGTCTTCGTTCCTTTGATCGAAATAAGAAGTAAAACCGATGCCACCACCAGGGGCAGCTTCTTTCTCTACAGCTCCACTACCTCCAGGGGCAGTTTCCTTTTCCACAGTTCCACCATCGCCAGGGGCAATCTCCTCTTCAGCAGCACGATCACCAGCATTCCTGCCATCCTCGTGATTATGAGGAGAAGTATCAGTACGCTCCTCATCATCAGTAACTTCTTCTTCTTCCTCGATGAACTCTTCGTTCACAGGACTGTTAACCTCGTCAGTAATCTCTGTTTCCTCAACGGCAGCGGTAGAAGATTGGAGTGGTCCAATCTTCTTCTTCTTGGTCACCTAGAAATATGACATGGAATTATTATGAAGGCTATTTCCTCCTTACTTTAATTAAAAATTTAAACCAAGCAGGAAAGGGGCAAGAAGTCATACCTTGACAGCAGCGGTACTCTTCGAAGGAAGGGTAACATCAGAACTTTCTTCTTCGTCTACATCAGAAGCATCGAAGGCATACTCAAAATTCATGCCCTCAAAATTCAACTTCCAAGGGCAGAAATTACCATAACGAGCTGGGGCACTCTCACGAGCCTGGCTACCAGCGGTAGGGAGCCATCCATGCGGACCAGGTACCCATCCATAAGCCCAAGGACCAACAACCTCAAGAACAGTGGCATGCCACTCAAAGTCATGATCACGCTTTAGCTGCTCACGTGCAGGAAAAATCTTCCGCTGAGAAGTCCCTTCGGTACCAGGAGCATACTTCAGCTTTGAATCACTCACTTCGCTTAAAAGACGAATCTCACCACGAGGAGCAGCAATGGTTCGTAGGCCAACGCTCTATGGCTTACGATTCCTACCATTAACATAATCTCCAAACGAATTATTGAAATTCTCAGGAGTATACCAGTCTTTCTCAGCAGGATTCGGAACGTAGCAGGTCATCATTGTTTCCCCTTTGCTCCGAAGATATCACTCCTTGAGTGCACGAAGGTAGTTTCCGGTCAGCTGCACCACCGAGCGGCAATGAGTGTGTGGAGTGGAACCCTCACGATTAGCCAAGACATCGTAGTAGAAAGAATCACCCGACTTGTATAAAGGCAACATGAGGCCAGCTTCGAAGGCTCCCACCGTAGTTAACAAATGGAATTCATCGTATTGATAATTCGAAATCATATCATAAGTAAGATCATCATCGGGAGCATAAAACCTAACTTGAAAAGCTTCAAGTTCATGCTTCGCTTTGAACGCTGCAAGATCTACGTGCTTGAAAGTAACCTTCTTCTTACCAACATAAACGCTTCGTAAAATTGGGGCAGCTTCCGAATCATCAGCAGGATCCGAGGAAGGTCTCTTCGGGGGACTCATATCTGAGGCTTTCCTTTTAGTAGGAAGATTCTTTGATAGATCGACCTTCAACGCGGCACCCTTAGTAGATTTTCCTCTCATAAAAACTGCAGGAGGTGGAGTTATAGGCTTCTGTAGGGGCATCATAGATGGAGATACAGAACGAAGAGGTTGTACAGTCAGCGGCTCAGCACGATGAGGATAAGGAGTCTGCGTATTTGTTGGCACAACACGTTGAGAAGCAGCAGGACGGTTAACAACGTACTTAGAACCTTGAGGACCCTTCGTTTGATCCCCTCTCTTGACAGATGGGGCTCTTGGACCAGAAGCAGATGAAGTCCTCTGAGCACGAGGATCTAGCTGTGAAGGCTTAGAAGGACCACCCTTCGGCGGAGATACATCAGGACTTCTGGGCGGGGGAGACCTATGAGGGCTCGGTGACGGAGTCTGATAAGGAACCCGATGACGATCAACCATATCTACGAAGGAACACATAAACAATACGAAGATTAAACAAAAGAAATGATGAAGATCATAAAGTGAATTTTTCAACTACTACAAGTTTATCAAGAGCATCACTCAGAAACCCTAAAATCCGCAAAGAACGAAGAGCCCTAATTCAGTCATGGCCGTCAAGAACTAGTTTCAATGATCAACGAAGAATCTGAGATTTCATGACAAAGAACATGGGCAAGTATATATAATTTTTGTATATTTGTTCTTCATCATGAAATCCAGATACAGTAGCAGAAAGAGAAGATCAATGGAAAATAAATCAGAAATAGAAGAATCCCGTACCTGTATTAAAAGGGTTAATAAGATGATAAAGAAGATCCACGAACACTTGATGAATAGCAGTAACAGAGAATCTCTGAGGACTTTCAAGTTCTGAATAATACCAGCAAGATATTAATAGCTAGAGAACAAAAAAGGAGAATGAAGAGGTTCAGAGAAGAAGAGGAAGAATTTCTCAAACTGACAAGGGATTAGAATTTAATTCTCTCATGATCCCTCTCATATTTATAGCAAGAATAATAAAAACCGTCCCATGATTCGAGAAGGAGTTATTTCTAGGAGTGGGAAACGTGCCCTTAAATCTAGGAGAAGTTATTATGGAGAGATGAAGAAGCTGTGAAGACAATTTTCTTCTAACTTTGACTAACATCCACACTAGAAGAAAAGGGGCAAATTGTATACACATAATTCATCACTCGCCACGTGTCCAGGGAATTACACGTGGAGAACCCACAGCATGGAACATCAAGACACGATGCCACTTATTAACACCCAAGAAGCATCTGTCATCAGTATATGTTCATCATCGAACTGATCCGATGGCTAGGAATCATGGAGCACTGAAAGAACGAGCCACCGCGAAGCACTGAAGAACACCCAAGGATTCACTTTATTCCATCTCGAGAAGGATCTAAGATCAACGGCGAGGGTTAGTCTAACTGACACGGATGTGATGGGAGCCACAGACAGTTTTCTGACGCATGCAGGAAGCCCAACCACCCGCATTAAACACTCTAGACATAGGGTATGTGTCAATCAACCTGTGTAGGAGAAAGAGGTGACCCATCGTCACCAAGCATGACCGGTGGTGGCATCGGTTGAAGACGAAGATACCAGCGGGATCAGCACAAAGAACAAGAAGATAAGGTGGCAGTCGACCTTAGCAGTGGACCCCACGTGCTATCTCTATAAATACCTCCCTCCACTAAGAGAGAGGGGGTCAACCAGTTTTAGTAACTAGAGAAGAGGATAGTAAAGAGAGATAGGAAGAGTAAGTATGAATCATATTTCCCCTTTAAGCATCGTTTTTCACCTAAAGTCATTCGACTATCTTTGTAACTCCCCAATACATAGTGAAACACCGACCCCGTGGACGTAGGCCTTAGTGCTGAACCACGTAAATAACTGTCTTATTTACATTTCAGCACCCTACTTTCTGTTATTATTATTATTATGCTTCATGATACATGTATCGTAACTATGTAAAATGGCTGAATCAATCCCTCCTGACTAGACAATGACGAGTCCGAAGACTCTGAGTCGATGAGTCATCGTATTTGGTACCATTTCACAACTTTTTTATTTCTTATAATGCTTTTATTTACAAATGCGAATATTTTTTGTGAACACGTGGACACCATCGTAATTTATGTGTTCACACTTGGTATGTGTACCATGAAGTCCAAACATCCCGAACTAATGTTTTCAAACCTAAACATTTAAGAACCTTAAACACAGATCAAGTTAGGTAGAAATGAACGATAAGCAAGGTACATGAATCATTATAAGTACTCAAACAGGTAATAAAGAAATAAAACTTTCTCAAGTTTATAGACATAAATTTTTAGAAGAATCTAGTCGAATTCTACATCCTTACCGAACATAATCTGTGTGCCCCAATTCTCATTCTTTCCTCACCGTATACATAACAGGGCTTTCCTTGGTGAGGATGAAATTACAACACAATCAAGTTGTGTTGGGGTGAACAATGTCTTGCTCACCACAAGTGACCTTTGGATTATCATGAAAGAGATCGCTTTTAGAACCTTTCACATCCAATTTCATTTTTCCAAAAAACTTGTTAAGTTCCAACATCATGGATACTGCCTTCTCCATAGTCATGGAATTTTCTGGAAGATCACTCAAAGCATCATCGTCTTTCTTTGGTACCCACTTCTGAGTGCGTTTAGGAACAACCGGAACCTTCTTCCCATTACTCTCTTCTAGAATTCTCGGAAGAGAATTGGATTGACTATTCTTTTGCAAGTTAGTCTTTCTCCAATTGGGAGCATCGGATCTTGTCTTCGTCTTTACGAAGTTATCCTTTTGATAACCATTACAATTGTGAAAAGGATTCGTATGACGTTTATAGGCAAAACTAGGATTATCACAGCACTGATTCCTTTGCCTAAAGATTGGACAGTTACAACCTGTAACGTTAAGGGGATTAGTCATAACTTATGATCTTGGTTTCAAAACTTCTTGTGATGCCCAAACAAGAACATCATGAAGTTTCTTATTCCTTATGCGGAAACGACATCTCCTTTCCAGGTGACCTTTATTTCCGCAGTAGTGGCAAACATAAGGAATGTTCTTACCTCGATCTGTGTGGGATGACTTTGGAGGTTGATATACTTTGCTCTTTTGAACCTCAACTTCCGGTGAAGGTATTTCACTTTTTTCATCAGTGTAAACCTTTTGTTGAGAAGAATCACTAGCCTTGACAAATTTTACCTCTTTGCTAGTACTTGAAGCATCTATTCCCTTATAGCCCAATCCTCGTGTATCACGATGATTTTTACTTGCTCCTAGCATAGTGGTTAATTTGCTTGAACTGGTATTGAACTTTTTCAAGTCATCTTCCAACATCTTGATTTTATCAAGAGCAGCAGCTAAATCAGCCTCAAGGCGTTTCTCTCGAGCGAGACAAGCACTTTCTCTGTCATCAAAACTAATTTGTTGAGAGTTAAACCTTGCTTCAGATTCTGCAAGTTTCTCTTCCAACAAAAAGTACTTTTGATAAAGATTATCACATTCAAGTGACTTCATACGTAGTTTTTCCTCAGAATCCTTGATGATGGATTCGCAAGAACGATTCAAAAAATAAACACCTGCGTAACATCTTCTTAATTTCTTGTTTTCTCGACAGAGAGGAGTCAGAAGAGGTGAGACATGAGAAGTTGTAATCTTCTTCATATTCCACGAATCCAAAAACTTAACATACTATGAGACTTCCTCATCAACATCTCTATCAATATCTGAATCACCTTCATCAGAAAGTTCATCCAACTGTTCTTCTAGGAGAGTTTCCCAATCAATAGTTTTTACATCAAGAGAATGTTTAGATATTGACTTAGATGTGACAGTTCTCTCAGGTGAATCCAAGCTTTTAGAATCATCTGGTAGTTTCTGAACTGGTACGTTATTAGAGATAGACTCGTCCATAATCAGATCGCTACAAACACAGACTTATAAGGTCTTTAACGTGTTTTCCAGCTCTGATACCAATTGAAAAAGTGGGGGTACAACAACCACACCCAATATTTCGCTTAGCAATCTGTATGGACAAACTCCAATATATTTTTTAGAGAATCAACTAGACAGTTAGACTCAATCTAGATAAAAAGTATATCAAAGAGTTTATATCTCAATCTCTCGATTTGATATATACTCAAGCAAATAGAAATCTGCGAGTCTTTATCAAATACTAGAGAGATAACTTGGATGGTACCAAATACCAATATCCAAGTGTCAATCAATTTAAATCAACAACCAAAAGGTCGGATATTCTAATTGATTGAACAACACACAACCTGTGATATTTTAATTATATAACAAAATATAATGCGGAAAAGAAATAACACAGACACCAGAATTTTGTTAATGAGGAAACACAAATGCAGAAAAACCCCGGGACCTAGTCCAGATTGAACACACATTGTATTATGCCGCTACAAACATTAGCCTACTCCAAATTAACTTCGGTATAAACTGTAGTTGAACCCCAATCAATCTCACACTGATCCAAGGTACAGTTATGCCCCTACAACTCTGATCCCAGCAGGATGCTACGTACCTGATTCCCTTAACTGATCTCACCCACAACTAAGAGTTGCTACGACCCAGAGTCGAAGACTTTAATAAATAAATATGTATCATATATAAAAGTCTACGGTAATAGATAAATCCGTCTCCCACGAATATACCTACGAGTTTTGTTCCGTCTTTTGATAAATCAAGGTGAACATGAACCAATTGATAAACCGGACTTATATTCCCGAAGAACAACCTAGTATTATCAATCACCTCACAATTATCCTAATCGACGAAGCGAAAAAAGATATTGTGGAATCACAAACGATGAGACGAAGTGTTTGTGATTACTTTTCTATCTTGCCTATCGGAGATATAAAATCTCGAGCCAATTATTACAATCATACTCGTAACGATAGAAGATGCAAGATCAGATTACACAACTACAAGAAAAGTAATATCGGTCTGGCTTCACAATCCCAATGAAGTCTTTAAGTCATTAACCTGGTTTAGAAGAAGAAACCAAAAGTTAAAGGAGAATCGAATCTAGCTATGCAACTAGTATCATACGTAAGGTGTGGGGATTAGGTTTCCCAGTTGCTAGAGTTCTCCCTTATATAGTTTTCAAATCAGGGTTTGCAATCAATGTTAGCTTGGTAACAAAGCATTCAATATTCACCGTTAGATGAAAACCTGATTAGATTCAAGCTAATATTTCTTAACCGTTGGATCGAAAACTTAGCTTGTTACACACAAATGAAATGTCCAATTTTGGGTTAACGAACCGTTCCCAAACATTAACATTTGTTGGTTCAACAATAGTTAACCAAATGGTTAGCCATATGATTACTTTCATATCAACCATATTCTTCTTCAGCATAACTAGTTCAAATGACTCAAACGAACTAGTTAGAGAGTTGTTCAATTGCTTAGATCTTATGTAACTATACAAGACACAATCGAAGCAGAAACGGTTTGATTCACTCGAATCGGTTCATGAACTTTATAGCCACGGTTTGCAAAAGCATTCCTTAGTTTAAATAAACATGAGTTCAAGAACAACCGGTTTTAGATATAACCTGCTCAAGTTCGCGGACTGGGTTCGCGGACTTAAGCTTATGGAAGGAGTTCACAAACTCCAGCAGAAATTCTCGGGTCGACAACTTCCGCCAGTTCGCGGACTTAGTTCGCAAACTTTGGTTCAAGGAATAATGACTTATACATATATGTGTTTCCACAACAATGCTTATATCCTACCAATGGTTATGTAATCTAAACTCTCATTTCAATCATTGAAACATTCTCAGAGGACGGATATAGCCGTTATTCACAGACCATTTTTCGTCAGAGCAATTTTCAAAGTGATTGAAACATACCATGAATTTCGTCACAAGGTAAAGATGAATTCGGCTAAAGCGAAAGCGTACCCACACATATTTCGAGAAATAGATAGACGAGATAAACTCGGATCGAAATATAAAATGTGCATAATGAAAGTCTATATATCAAAACGATTATTGTCTCAAGAGTAGGAGATAAAATAGATAGACTTTTGAGTGATAGATAAGTTCAAGTCTCCACATACCTTTTAGTCGATGAAGATCCACCAGTTCCTTGAGTAGTCCTTCGTCTTGTATGATGATTGCCATGGAGTTCTTGAGCTCAACTACACTTTCTATCCTAGTCCGAGACCTTTAGCTATGTAGACTAGAAATCAAGACTTATAGTTTTGATCACTAACATTGACAAACATGCTTGAGATAGCAACGCATGCGAGTTCGACCGAGCAATGCTCTAACAGTTTTCTTATGAAGATTACTTGCAACTTTCAGGCTCATTTGGAAGGACATACAAGTATGTTGAAAGTGATTGGAAGAATCACAAAACAAACATGGGCCAACACCTTTAAGCTCATCTGAGCAGTTTTGAGTCATATCAGTTTTCACAACATCTGAACATTGTTTATCATCTGACATACGACTATTCTTCATAGAAGAATAACTGGAGTTATTCAGATCCATCAAAGGAATTTTGATATACTTCAAATCCTTAAGTACAACAATTTCTGCAACAAGATCAGAGTTGATCCGGATATGTTCATCCAACTTTTTCTGGAGAATAACCAGTTTATCAAGACTTTTTTTACGATCGGTTTTTAAACCCAGTGAAGCGTTTCTAGAGACTTTACTGTCCATATAGTCAGATCGCTACAAACACAGACTTATCAGGTCTTTAAACGTGTTTGCCTGCTCTGATACCAATTGAAAAAGCGGGGGTACACAACCACACCCAATATTTAGATTAACAATCTGTATGGACTAACTCCAATATACTTTCAAAGAGAATCAACTAGAATCAATCTTAATAAAGTATATCAAAGAGTTATATCTCACTTTCTTGATTCAATACTTACTCAAGCAAATAGAAATCTGCGAGTCTAATTGAATACAAGAGAAATCACTTGAACGGTACCAAAGACCGATGTTCAAGTATCAATCAACAAACAAAGGTTGGATTTCCCAATTGATTGATTCAAACGCACAACCTGTGATATTTCAACTATAAAGATAAACAATATAATGCGGAAAAGAAATAACACAGACATCAGAAGTATTGTTAACGAGGAAACCGCAAATGCAGAAAAACCCCGGGACCTAGTCCAGATTGAACACACACTTTATTAAGCCGCTATAGACACTAGCCTACTACAAACTAACTTCGGTCTTGACTGTAGTTGAACCCAAATCAATCTCACACTGATCCAAGGTACAATTGCGCTCCTTACGTCTCTGATCCCAGCAGGATACTACGCACTTGATTCCCTTAGATGATCTCACCCACAACTAAGAGTTGCTACGACCCAAAGTCGAAGACTTTGATAAACAAATATGTATCACACAGAAAAGTCTACGGTAATAGATAAATCTATCTCCCACAGAAATACCTAAGAGTTTTGTTCCGTCTTTTGATAAATCAAGGTGCATAGGAACCAAATCATAACCCAAACTTATATTCCCGAAGAACAACCTAGTATTATCAATCACCTCACAATAATCTTAATCGACGCGGCGAAAGAACATATTGTGGAATCACAAACAATGAGACGAAGATGTTTGTGACTACTTTTATATCTTGCCTATCGGAGATATCAATCTCAAGACAATCGTTACGATTGTACTCAATACGATAGAAACAACAAGATCACATCACACAACTACAAGAAAAGTAGTATCGGTCTGGCATCACAATCCCAATGAAATATTCAAGTCATTAACCTACATGGTCTCGGTAGAAACCTAAGGTTAAAGGAGAATCGACTCTAGCTAATACAACTAGTATCACACGTAAGGTGTGGGGATTAGGTTTCCCAGTTGCTAGAGTTCTCCCTTATATAGTTTTCAAATCAGGGTTTGCAATCAATGTTAGCTTGGTAACAAAGCATTCAATATTCACCGTTAGATGAAAACCTGATTAGATTCAAGCTAATATTTCTTAACCGTTGGATCGAAAACTTAGCTTGTTACACACAAATGAAATGTCCAATTTTGGGTTAACGAACCGTTCCCAAACATTAACATTTGTTGGTTCAACAATAGTTAACCAAATGGTTAGCCATATGATTACTTTCATATCAACCATATTCTTTTTCACCATAACTAGTTCAAATGACTCAAATGAACTAGTTAGAGAATTGTTCAATTGCTTAGATCTTATGTAACTACACAATACACAATCAAAGCAGAAACGGTTTGATTCACTCGAATCGGTTCATGAACTTTATAGCCACGGTTTGCAAAAGCATTCCTTAGTTTAAATAAACATGAGTTCAAGAACAACCGGTTTTAGATTTAACCTGCTCAAGTTCGCGGACTGGGTTCGCGGACTTAAGCTCATGGAAGGAGTTCACAAACTCCAGCAGAAATTCTCGGGTCGATAACTTCCTCTAGTTCGCGGACTTAGTTCGCGGACTTGGCTCACGCCACTTTCATTTCTCTTGATCAACAAAGTTCGTAAACTTTGGTTCAAGGAATAAGGACTTATACATATATGTGTTTCCACAATAATGCTTATATCCTACCAATAGTTATGTAATCTAAACTCTCATTTAAATCATTGAAACATTCTCAGAGGACGGATATAGCCGTTATTCACATACCATTTTTCGTCAGAGCAATTTTCAAAGTGATTGAAACATAACATGACTTTCTTCACTAGGTAAAGATGAATTCGGCTAAAGCGAAAGCTTACCAACACATATTTCGAGAAATAGATAGACGAGATAAACTCGGATCGAAATAGCAAATGTGCATAATGAAAGTCTATATATCAAAACGATTTTTGTCTCAAGAGTAGGAGATTGAATAGATAGACTTTTGAGTGATTGATAAGTTCAAGTCTCCACATACCTTTTAGTCGATGAAGATCCACCGGTTCCTTGAGTAGTCATTCGTCTTGTATGATGATTGCCATGGAGTTCTTGAGCTAAACTACACTTTTTATCCTAGTCCGAGACCTTTATCTATGTAGACTAGAAATAAAGACTTATAGTTTTGATCACTAACATTGACAAACATGCTTGAGATAGCAACGCGTGCGAGTTCGACCGAGCAATGCTCTAACAGTTTTCTTATGAAGATTACTTGCACTTTCAGGCTCATTTGGAAGGACATACAAGTATGTTGAAAGTTATTGGAGGAATCACAAAACAAACATGGGACAACACCTTTAAGCTCATCTGAGCAGTTTTGAGTCATATCAGTTTTCACAACATCTGAACATTGTTTATCATCTGACATACGACTATTCTTCATAGAAGAATAACTGGAGTTATTTAGATCCATCAAAGGAATTTTGATAGGCTTCAAATCCTTAAGTACAACAATTTTTGCAACAAGATCAGAGTTGATCCGGATATGTTCATCCAACTTTTTCTGGATAATAACCAGTTTATCAGGACTTCTTCTACGATCGGTTTTTAAATCCGGTGAAGCGTTTCTAGAGACTTTACTGTCCATATATTCATATCGCTACAAACACGGAATTATCACGGACTGAAATGCACGTTTTTAGGTTTGTGTAACCGTACCCAAACATGTACATTTGTTGGTTCAAAAATAGTTTACCAAATGGTTAGCCATATGAGCACTTTCATATCAACCATATTCTTCTTCACCATAACTAGTTCAAATGAATCAAATTAACTAGTTAGAGAGTTGTTCAATTGCTTAGATCTTATAGAAGTATACAAGACACAATCGAAGCAAAAACGATTTGATTCACTCGAATCGATTCATGAACTTTATAGCCACGGTTTGCAAACTTGCATTCCTTAGTTAATATAAGTATAAGTTCACGAATAATCGTTTTTAGATATAACCAACCTAAGTAAGCGGACTTAAGTACCCGGAATAAGTTTGTAACAAGTTTACAAACTCCAACCGATTTTCTCGGGAAGAGAACCTCCGTCAGTACGCGGACTGGGTTCACGGACTCTTGTTCCGGTTTTCCTGAGCAGCAAAGTACGCATACTTTGGTTCAAGGAATAAGGACTTATACATGTATGTGCTTCCACACAATGGTTATATAATCTAAACTCTCATTTCAATCATTGAAACATTCTTAGAGGACGTTATATATTTTTTATTCACAAACCATTTTTCGTCAAAGCCATTTTCAAGTGATTGAAACATAACATGACTTTCGTCACTAGGTAAAGATGAACTTGGCCAAAGCGAAAGCTTACCAACACATATTTCGAGAAATGGATAAGCGAGATAAACTCGGCTCGAAATAGCAAATGTGTATAATCAAAGTCTATATAGCAAAACGACTTTTGTCTCAAGATAGGAGATATAGTAGATAAACTTTTGAGTGATAGATAAGTTCAAGTCTCCACATACCTTTTAGTCGATGAAGTTCCACCAGTTCCTTGAGTAGCTCTTCGTCTTGTATGATGATCACCATGGAGTTCTTGAGCTCAACTACACTTTTTATCCTAGTCCGAGACTTAGATTTAGTAGACTTAGCTATGTAGGATAGAAATAAAGACTTATAGTTTTGATCACTAACATTGACAAACATGCTTGAGATAGCAACGCATGCGAGTTCGACCGAGCAGTGCTCTAACACTAACCTAGTACTTGTCTTGTTTAAAACTTAAAGGTCGAATTTATATGGATAATTAGAGCCTGATGAGAAAAATAGAGTTATTTTTATTTTGGTCTTATCGAACAAGCGATTGTATTTGTACAATCGGTTTAGAAACTAAGGTGCTTAGTTGTTTTTTGGTTTGCTAAACTATTAGGAAAAATTGCTTCCGGAAATTATTTCCTTGATAACATATCAAAACAAATTACTTTGTAGTTTCAGTTTTGGTATTGGTTATCATAAATGGTATGTGGAACCCTCGTGCTTAACTCTATAGGTTGCAAGTCTATTTTGAGATTTGTAAGATTCTTTTCGGTTTGTCCTTTACTTTTTCGTTTCTTTGTCATTTTGTGACAAAAAGGGGGAGAAATATATGGAGTAAACAAGTGATACTGGCATTAATTTTATATTGATTGGTATAACTAAAGAAAAGAACATTGGTGCTTAAAATGTTTATCAAACGAAAGAGTGAAAGCATAAACTAAGGGGGAGTAACATATCATTACAAAGGAATAAAAAAGACGTGCGGATTGATAAAATCTACCTATCTTACTGTTGTAATATTAAGATTGCGGTAAATACGGATTCGATGCTCAGACTTGAATAGATTTAAAAACAAAAATATATAAAAAAAAATTGCCACAGGATCAAGAGATACTGGGACTCAGGATTTCACCAATTCTTATACTCATGCGATTCAATTATTAATTCTAGACAATTAAAGCTTACATTGATAACAAATATCGACTCTTACTTTGCCAAAAATAGATTTTGTAAGTATTATATGTAAATCATAAGCATGATGCATCAAGAATCTCACGGATTAAGCATACATCATCAGACAAAATCACAAATAATCAATAAAAATCATAATACCATTCATAATAGTGCAAATAGTCATTAAAGAATTAAATAAAATTACTCATGCATAAAGAATGGTTTCCTCCATCATCCCAGTATCGGGGTTTAGCTACTCATAATAATCATGTTCTCAAAATACATACTTGATGCTCAAAATATGATTAAAAGAGTGAAAAATATAATACAGTGAAACTACGACCGACTTTAAGCGTCCAGAAAAGAACGATACCTCAGCGCTGCTGTTGATAAGCGACGCTGGTATTCTGCTGTTGAATAACGACGCAAGTCTGCTGCTGCTAGCACTGTTGAAGAACGACGGTCCTGAAGGGTCCGTTCTTCGTCTCTCTTCCTCCTCGAGCAGCAGCAGGAAGCTTTCCTGCAGCTTCCTGTTCTTCGTCTTCCAGCCTCTCTGCTGCGTCTCTGTGGTCTCTAAACTTCCCCAAACTTCTTGATAACCCTTCCTAAGACTTTAAACAGCCTTTATATACACAATAAGTCGATTAAATCTTCCCCAATATTTTCGTTTATCTCCTCAGCAAGTTCCGTGTTTATTTCTCTGCCAAACTCTCTTACGCAATATTCAGCAGTCCAAACCTTCCTAAAATATCTCCAATTGAGCGTATAGTAATTCCAGAGGATATATATTCCTTTTCCACGCGTAGAAGTCTTCCACAAATATCTCAAAATATTTGAACCCTAAACAGAGAGTTCGTGTCCTGTTGAACTTTGGTTGATTCTTCCGACTTTTCCAGCCCAATTGGCTGGGTCTAATTTGTTGTACTGATCTTGTTAGTCTAGGAAGTCAAGTCCAGTGAAAATCCGGGCATTAATCTCCTTAAAACTCGCTTGAAATCGAACACAAAAAGTGCCAGACGTGACACTTCTTTTTCCCGCCAAAATTCAATATTTGAATTTGAGAAGGATGTCCCCCTAACCAGTCCCGGTCTCCCTTTAACAGATGCCTGGAAATGGGTCACCCATTAGTAATTAGGTTGCCCCTTATCCAATGTGAGAGTCCGTATAGTAGTTTTCTCCCACGAGCGCAAAAACCATTTTTTAGCCAATTTCGCCGTAAAAGCTTATTTCTCCAAAAACACCTACAAATAAATAAAATAACCAAATAAGTATAGAATCGAGCACTAACACTATATACAATTGAGATATATTAGACACATAAATGCGTCTATCAAATACCCCCAAACTTATTATTTGCTAGACCCGAGCAAATCAAAACTACAAAATAAAATCCCAACTCACTGTCGCAGGCATCGTCGATTGCATTTAGCGTATGCAATAAGCCTTTAAACCCCTAGGTGGCCCTAGTGGCCTAGTTATAGTCTCGGGAGGGCTTACCAGAGATATACCCACAAAACCTGTACTCCAGACCTTAGCTATCTACGCAGAACCTTGGAAGGCACTAAAGAATCTCCTTGGTTGGCATACTTACTGACTACAGGAAGAAGTACCCTGATGCGAAATTCCAATTGCTGTACACGAGTTTGCACTCAAGCATACTAAAATTCATATAAAGTGACAGAGCTCTACTCAGATAGTTGCACTATGGACATCATATTCGGAGTCAAAACTAATCACATGGATAGATCAAGAAGATGGATATAGAAAACATAGATGATTTTGATGTTTACTAAGTGAACGACGTTTCCCATATCTGTCTGAAGGCCTCCGCCAAAATGAACCTATCCTAATGGATTGAGATACTAGTCTGACTAACATCAACACACTGGCATATACAAGGGTACCAGTGGTCGATAACCTAACTCTAGGTCAACACAACTGGCATATACAAGGGTACCAGTGGTCGACTTTATTGAATTTATTCCTTTTGGTCAAATGGTCTGGTCTCAATTTCTTTTTCTTTTTTTTTTTTTTTTTTTTTACTTTTTGGTAACTATCATTTTTTTTCATCTTTTATTTTTTTTTCATCTCTTTTTCTTTTTCAACTTTTTTTTTTTTTTCATGGTATCTCAATCACTCTAATTCACCCTAGCATTGGTAACAACTTGAATGGTGGGCCCCACCTATCACTTAGAGAAACATAGTTTAGAAACAAAATAAAATAAAATAGAAGTGAAAAGGACTCAACGAGATATGGTGAAACTATCATGTTATTTCTAACACCTGAGCTCTGTGCTTTTATGAATAGACTCTTTAGATGTTTCCATCTATTCAGATTGGTTCCTCAACTCCTACAACCAAAATGCTTCCATCCACTTAGATTGGTTAGTGCCATCCTAAATACGCATAAATTTCTAGGCTCTGGAGTTTATTTATTTCATACTGCAACTAAAAAGTTTCTCCCATACCCCCAAACTTAAATCTAACATTGTCCTCAATGTTCTAAAGATGAAATTAAAAAAGCATGAACAAGGAAAACTGTTACCATTTGAAGCAAAAGAGATAAGGAAAGATATTACCGTGTTGCATGAGATTGGGTTACCTCCCAAGAAGTGCTAAGTTTAAAGTCTTTAGCCAGACATAGAAAAGGTTTAGTCAACTCGAACCGTATAACAGTAGCCGGAATAACTGTGGGTCTTTAAAACCAAAAAGAGCTGACAAAAGGAAACTGCAGTGAACCAAGAAAATGTACAAGACTAGCATGCCCTTACCTAGTTTCCTGATTAAGATATCTATATCTAATTTGGTGGTTCAGGTTCAGGTTCTATAAAAGGGTCTAAATATATTTCTTTAGGCTGCAACTCCTCAAAATTGAGATCCGAATTATTAGGTCCTAGAGTCTGTAAGTACTTAAATAAGAACTTAGAAGCACAAATAATAACCTAAATAATTGAGGATCCTCTAAGTCAATCAGGTTTGACTTACATAATTGACCACAGTGAGAGTAGTGGTCATTCTTAAGAAAATGTGTCGATTCTAATATCCTAAAGTAATTAGGTTTAGTCTCAGAACTTAATAATTGACACATTTGAAATTTATACGTTCCCACAATTGTTTGAAAAATATTTGGTGGGAAAACAAAGTTGATCTTAGTATCATAGCCTGGTCTAACCTCATCAACCAGAGGATGGGTTTCTAACAACTGAACTTCCTTATGGACATCACTAGGTGCAGGAAAACGAGTATGAAAGTAATCTTGTAAAATGGTTGAGGCATTGATGTCAAGTCCTAAGTGTGGGACTTTCTGAGAGTTAAAGGTAAGGCACTAGGGAAGTGATAATCACCCCTAAACTTAGAGTTTTCAGTTTCTCTAGATAGACCTCTAATTATTTCTTGAATTTCCGTATATTCAGAGTCCTTAAATATTCAAGAGATTCTTCTAAGTTATTATCAGGTAGTGCATCTTTACTCATCTCTACGGGTCTATCTTCTTCTTCCAAGACTATTGTTTCTAAGTCGCTAGACTCTAAAACAGTATTTTCGAAATGAACCCGTTCCTCTAAACCACTATCGGCTTCGTAATCAAAAGGAAAAACTACATCGTCTAAAACGGTGGTATCCCTAATCAAATCCTCGTCCTTTTGAATAGGTGAATAATCATAAAAATTATTTGGATTTGAAGTAGAAATAATATAATCACTATAAAGCTCAATTGGATTACTAGATTCCTGATTACTATGCCTACATATTTCAGATTCTTCATCACTACTATCCTCATCATCATAATAGTACGAAGATGATTGAACCTTATCTAAATAAGTAGTGTTACCAATTATGACCTCGTTATCTTGATTATGTGAAAAAGTATCTTCATTCTCAAGGGTATTATTGGATACACTATATTGGCAATTCAAGTTATTTCGAGCAATACTTTCATTCGTCTCTAACTCAAGTCTACGTGTCGACTCAGCTATCCTCTCAAGGGTCTCTTCCAAAGAAAGTTCCCTTAGTGTAGGATCTAAGTTTTGTGTTAATCTATTGAGGATATCTTCTACAGATTCAGTTGTTGTTGCAGTTCTTTCGTCCATAACTACATTATTCACCTCATCTAATTTATACGTCGATTCAGCTAACTGACGTGATGAATTAGCTAAATTCCTGAGAGTCTCTTCTAGAGAAGGAATAGGAACTGAAGGATCATAATAAGGACTACTTTTCAATAGTTTGATTGCATCCTCTAGAGACGAAGAACTAGTACTATAATCTTCTTGCTCGTAATACTGATGCATGTGTGGATAGTAATTGGGCTCACCATGGTATGAACCATAACCTTGAAAAGGTTGGCGTCCCCAGTCACTATTCTCACTATGGTCATAATACTGATGATGTCCATATTCAAATTCAGGTCGATATTCATTGTATTGGCTTCTATCATACCAGTTCGACATTCTTAATTTCAGGGGAATTCTACGCAATCAAAAACAAGTCCGACTCGACCAAATCAAACCTATAGAATCTAGCAAACAAAAAGCATGATGGCTCCACTTAGATTGTTTTCTAGACCGGCTTCTATTCCTTCGAAAAGGAATTCGTTACAATTTGAGCACACCCCTCTGGAATCAATCCGAGCTAATGTAAGTTGAATCGAGGCGAGGGAAGCTCAGTGGAGCTTTGATACCCAAGGCCTCACCGCTATCACAAGGCGGCGCAGTCACGCATTCAACTCATAGAAACCATCATGAACTTTGAAATGTGCTTAAAGAGCAACCAATATTTTTCGAACGAGTTTCCTATTAAGCTCGTTACCCTATTGGTCTCGTTCTATTCAAAATTTTAGGCTTAGGTTCGCGTTTGGTTTCGTTTTCCTAAGGCGGGCAAGAAGGAAACGGTGATGAAATCCGAGTCCTTATCTTGATTTGGCCAGGCCTTGCCCTTTACTAGGAAATTAAAAACAGTCCAAATTCGTCCTCAATCAATGAATCACCTTAAGGAATACAGTAACTCTCTTACAGGAGATTCGCGAGTGTTTCGATGGACTTACCTCCCGTACCAGACGGGGGATGAACCGTTGAAGTCGACTCGGGCCACGACTCCTATGTCATGTACGAACCCGAGGGGCCGAGACGATATCGTAATCGTCATCCTTCCCTGCAAACAATTTAATTTTTTTTTTTATTAATAATAAGACCCTTCCGTAGGGTTAAAAAAATAAAAAATAAAATGTCCAAAAGTCCAAAATAAAGTCCAAATAAAAAGTCCAAAAATTACAAAAATTATGAAAAATAAAGCCTATTTACAAATTCTAAAAATAAATAAATAAAAGCTATATACAAAAAAAAAATAATAAAAATTAAATCCTAAAAAAAAATTATGTCTTTTTTTTTTCTTCTCTTTTAGCTTTTAGCTTTAAGCTTTTTGTTCCCAAGTCCTTAGTATTCCACTTCGAACCTGTATATCAAAGACACAAAAAGAAACGTAAAAAGGAACAAATAATAATAAATATAAAAAAAATAAAAAATTAAACCTAAAAACAAATCTATATACAAGTCCGCGTCGGCGGCGCCATTTTGTTGTAATATTAAGATTGCGGTAAATACGGATTCGATGCTCAGACTTGAATAGATTTAAAAAACAAAAATATATAAAAAAAAATTGCCACAGGATCAAGAGATACTGGGACTCAGGATTTCACCAATTCTTATACTCATGCGATTCAATTATTAATTCTAGACAATTAAAGCTTATATTGATAACAAATATCGACTCTTACTTTGCCAAAAATAGATTTTGTAAGTATTATATGTAAATCATAAGCATGATGCATCAAGAATCTCACGGATTAAGCATACATCATCAGACAAAATCACAAATAATCAATAAAAATCATAATACCATTCATAATAGTGCAAATAGTCATTAAAGAATTAAATAAAATTACTCATGCATAAAGAATGGTTTCCTCCATCATCCCAGTATCGGGGTTTAGCTACTCATAATAATCATGTTCTCAAAATACATACTTGATGCTCAAAATATGATTAAAAGAGTGAAAAATATAATACAGTGAAACTACGACCGACTTTAAGCGTCCAGAAAAGAACGATACCTCAGCGCTGCTGTTGATAAGCGACGCTGGTATTCTGCTGTTGAATAACGACGCAAGTCTGCTGCTGCTAGCACTGTTGAAGAACGACGGTCCTGAAGGGTCCGTTCTTCGTCTCTTCTTCCTCCTCGAGCAGCAGCAGGAAGCTTTCCTGCAGCTTCCTGTTCTTCGTCTTCCAGCCTCTCTGCTGCGTCTCTGTGGTCTCTAAACTTCCCCAAACTTCTTGATAACCCTTCCTAAGACTTTAAACAGCCTTTATATACACAATAAGTCGATTAAATCTTCCCCAATATTTTCGTTTATCTCCTCAGCAAGTTCCGTGTTTATTTCTCTGCCAAACTCTCTTACGCAATATTCAGCAGTCCAAACCTTCCTAAAATATCTCCAATTGAGCGTATAGTAATTCCAGAGGATATATATTCCTTTTCCACGCGTAGAAGTCTTCCACAAATATCTCAAAAATATTTGAACCCTAAACAGAGAGTTCGTGTCCTGTTGAACTTTGGTTGATTCTTCCGACTTTTCCAGCCCAATTGGCTGGGTCTAATTTGTTGTACTGATCTTGTTATAGTCTAGGAAGTCAAGTCCAGTGAAAATCCGGGCATTAATCTCCTTAAAACTCGCTTGAAATCGAACACAAAAAGTGCCAGACGTGACACTTCTTTTTCCCGCCAAAATTCAATATTTGAATTTGAGAAGGATGTCCCCCTAACCAGTCCCGGTCTCCCTTTAACAGATGCCTGGAAATGGGTCACCCATTAGTAATTAGGTTGCCCCTTATCCAATGTGAGAGTCCGTATAGTAGTTTTCTCCCACGAGCGCAAAAACCATTTTTTAGCCAATTTCGCCGTAAAAGCTTATTTCTCCAAAAACACCTACAAATAAATAAAATAACCAAATAAGTATAGAATCGAGCACTAACACTATATACAATTGAGATATATTAGACACATAAATGCGTCTATCAAATACCCCCAAACTTATTATTTGCTAGACCCGAGCAAATCAAAACTACAAAATAAAACCCAACTCACTGTCGCAGGCATCGTCGATTGCATTTAGCGTATGCAATAAGCCTTTAAACCCCTAGGTGGCCCTAGTGGCCTAGTTATAGTCTCGGGAGGGCTTACCAGAGATATACCCACAAAACCTGTACTCCAGACCTTAGCTATCTACGCAGAACCTTGGAAGGCACTAAAGAATCTCCTTGGTTGGCATACTTACTGACTACAGGAAGAAGTACCCTGATGCGAAATTCCAATTGCTGTACACGAGTTTGCACTCAAGCATACTAAAATTCATATAAAGTGACAGAGCTCTACTCAGATAGTTGCACTATGGACATCATATTCGGAGTCAAAACTAATCACATGGATAGATCAAGAAGATGGATATAGAAAACATAGATGATTTTGATGTTTACTAAGTGAACGACGTTTCCCATATCTGTCTGAAGGCCTCCGCCAAAATGAACCTATCCTAATGGATTGAGATACTAGTCTGACTAACATCAACACACTGGCATATACAAGGGTACCAGTGGTCGATAACCTAACTCTAGGTCAACACAACTGGCATATACAAGGGTACCAGTGGTCGACTTTATTGAATTTATTCCTTTTGGTCAAATGGTCTGGTCTCAATTTCTTTTTCTTTTTTTTTTTTTTTTTTTTTTTTTACTTTTTGGTAACTACATTTTTTTTTTCATCTTTTTTTTTTTTCATCTTTTTCTTTTTCAACTTTTTTTTTTTTTTTTTCATGGTATCTCAATCACTCTAATTCACCCTAGCATTGGTAACAACTTGAATCGTGGGCCCCACCTATCACTTAGAGAAACATAGTTTAGAAACAAAATAAAATAAAAATAGAAGTGAAAAGGACTCAACGAGATATGGTGAAACTATCATGTTATTTCTAACACCTGAGCTCTGTGCTTTTATGAATAGACTCTTTAGATGTTTCCATCTATTCAGATTGGTTCCTCAACTCCTACAACCAAAATGCTTCCATCCACTTAGATTGGTTAGTGCCATCCTAAATACGCATAAATTTCTAGGCTCTGGAGTTTATTTATTCATACTGCAACTAAAAAGTTTCTCCCATACCCCCAAACTTAAATCTAACATTGTCCTCAATGTTCTAAAGATGAAATTAAAAGCATGAACAAGGAGAAACTGTTACCATTTGAAGCAAAGAGATAAGGAAAGATATTACCGGTTGCATGAGATTGGGTTACCTCCCAAGAAGTGCTAAGTTTAAAGTCTTTAGCCAGACATAGAAAAGGTTTAGTCAACTCGAACCGTATAACAGTAGCCGGAATAACTGTGGGTCTTTAAAACCAAAAAGAGCTGACAAAAGGAAACTGCAGTGAACCAAGAAAATGTACAAGACTAGCATGCCCTTACCTAGTTTCCTGATTAAGATATCTATATCTAATTGTGGTTCAGGTTCAGGTTCTATAAAAGGGTCTAAATATATTTCTTTAGGCTGCAACTCCTCAAAATTGAGATCCGAATTATTAGGTCCTAGAGTCTGTAAGTACTTAAATAAGAACTTAGAAGCACAAAATAATAACCTAAATAATTGAGGATCCTCTAAGTCAATCAGGTTTGACTTACATAATTGACCACAGTGAGAGTAGTGGTCATTCTTAAGAAAATGTGTCGATTCTAATATCCTAAAGTAATTAGGTTTAGTCTCAGAACTTAATAATTGACACATTTGAAATTTATACGTTCCCACAATTGTTTGAAAAATATTTGGTGGGAAAACAAAGTCGATCTTAGTATCATAGCCTGGTCTAACCTCATCAACCAGAGGATGGGTTTCTAACAACTGAACTTCCTTATGGACATCACTAGGTGCAGGAAAACGAGTATGAAAGTAATCTTGTAAAATGGTTGAGGCATTGATGTCAAGTCCTAAGTGTGGGGACTTTCTGAGAGTTAAAGGTAAGGCACTAGGGAAGTGATAATCACCCCTAAACTTAGAGTTTTCAGTTTCTCTAGATAGACCTCTAATTATTTCTTGAATTTCCGTATATTCAGAGTCCTTAAAATATTCAAGAGATTCTTCTAAGTTATTATCAGGTAGTGCATCTTTACTCATCTCTACGGGTCTATCTTCTTCTTCCAAGACTATTGTTTCTAAGTCGCTAGACTCTAAAACAGTATTTTCGAAATGAACCCGTTCCTCTAAACCACTATCGGCTTCGTAATCAAAAGGAAAAACTACATCGTCTAAAACGGTGGTATCCCTAATCAAATCCTCGTCCTTTTGAATAGGTGAATAATCATAAAAATTATTTGGATTTGAAGTAGAAATAATATAATCACTATAAAGCTCAATTGGATTACTAGATTCCTGATTACTATGCCTACATATTTCAGATTCTTCATCACTACTATCCTCATCATCATAATAGTACGAAGATGATTGAACCTTATCTAAATAAGTAGTGTTACCAATTATACCTCGTTATCTTGATTATGTGAAAAAGTATCTTCATTCTCAAGGGTATTATTGGATACACTATATTGGCAATTCAAGTTATTTCGAGCAATACTTTCATTCGTCTCTAACTCAAGTCTACGTGTCGACTCAGCTATCCTCTCAAGGGTCTCTTCCAAAGAAAGTTCCCTTAGTGTAGGATCTAAGTTTTGTGTTAATCTATTGAGGATATCTTCTACAGATTCAGTTGTTGTTGCAGTTCTTTCGTCCATAACTACATTATTCACCTCATCTAATTTATACGTCGATTCAGCTAACTGACGTGATGACTTAGCTAAATTCCTGAGAGTCTCTTCTAGAGAAGGAATAGGAACTGAAGGATCATAATAAGGACTACTTTTCAATAGTTTGATTGCCTCTCTAGAGACGAAGAACTAGTACTATAATCTTCTTGCTCGTAATACTGATGCATGTGTGGATAGTAATTGGGCTCACCATGGTATGAACCATAACCTTGAAAAGGTTGGCGTCCCCAGTCACTATTCTCACTATGGTCATAATACTGATGATGTCCATATTCAAATTCAGGTCGATATTCATTGTATTGGCTTCTATCATACCAGTTCGACATTCTTAATTTCAGGGGAATTCTACGCAATCAAAAACAAGTCCGACTCGACCAAATCAAACCTATAGAATCTAGCAAACAAAAAGCATGATGGCTCCACTTAGATTGTTTTCTAGACCGGCTTCTATTCCTTCGAAAAGGAATTCGTTACAATTTGAGCACACCCCTCTGGAATCAATCCGAGCTAATGTAAGTTGAATCGAGGCGAGGGAAGCTCAGTGGAGCTTTGATACCCAAGGCCTCACCGCTATCACAAGGCGGCGCAGTCACGCATTCAACTCATAGAAACCATCATGAACTTTGAAATGTGCTTAAAGAGCAACCAATATTTTTCGAACGAGTTTCCTATTAAGCTCGTTACCCTATTGGTCTCGTTCTATTCAAAATTTTAGGCTTAGGTTCGCGTTTGGTTTCGTTTTCCTAAGGCGGGCAAGAAGGAAACGGTGATGAAATCCGAGTCCTTATCTTGATTTGGCCAGGCCTTGCCCTTTACTAGGAAATTAAAACAGTCCAAATTCGTCCTCAATCAATGATCACCTTAAGGAATACAGTAACTCTCTTACAGGAGATTCGCGAGTGTTTCGATGGACTTACCTCCCGTACCAGACGGGGGATGAACCGTTGAAGTCGACTCGGGCCACGACTCCTATGTCATGTACGAACCCGAGGGGCCGAGACGATATCGTAATCGTCATCCTTCCCTGCAAACAATTTAATTTTTTTTTTTATTAATAATAACCCTTCCGTAGGGTTAAAAATAAAAAATAAAATGTCCAAAAGTCCAAAATAAAGTCCAAATAAAAAGTCCAAAAATTACAAAAATTATGAAAAATAAAGCCTATTTACAAATTCTAAAAATAAATAAATAAAAGCTATATACAAAAAAAAAATAATAAAAATTAAATCCTAAAAAAAAATTATGTCTTTTTTTTTTCTTCTCTTTTAGCTTTTAGCTTTAAGCTTTTTGTTCCCAAGTCCTTAGTATTCCACTTCGAACCTGTATATCAAAGACACAAAAAGAAACGTAAAAAGGAACAAATAATAATAAATATAAAAAAAATAAAAAATTAAACCTAAAAACAAATCTATATACAAGTCCGCGTCGGCGGCGCCATTTTGTTGTAATATTAAGATTGCGGTAAATACGGATTCGATGCTCAGACTTGAATAGATTTAAAAAACAAAAATATATAAAAAAAAATTGCCACAGGATCAAGAGATACTGGGACTCAGGATTTCACCAATTCTTATACTCATGCGATTCAATTATTAATTCTAGACAATTAAAGCTTATATTGATAACAAATATCGACTCTTACTTTGCCAAAAATAGATTTTGTAAGTATTATATGTAAATCATAAGCATGATGCATCAAGAATCTCACGGATTAAGCATACATCATCAGACAAAATCACAAATAATCAATAAAAATCATAATACCATTCATAATAGTGCAAATAGTCATTAAAGAATTAAATAAAATTACTCATGCATAAAGAATGGTTTCCATCATCCCAGTATCGGGGTTTAGCTACTCATAATAATCATGTTCTCAAAACATACTTGATGCTCAAATATGATTAAAAGAGTGAAAATATAATACAGTGAAACTACGACCGACTTTAAGCGTCCAGAAAAGAACGATACCTCCGCTGCTGTTGATAAGCGACGCTGGTATTCTGCTGTTGAATAACGACGCAAGTCTGCTGCTGCTAGCACTGTTGAAGAACGACGGTCCTGAAGGGTCCGTTCTTCGTCTCTTCTTCCTCCTCGAGCAGCAGCAGGAAGCTTTCCTGCAGCTTCCTGTTCTTCGTCTTCCAGCCTCTCTGCTGCGTCTCTGTGGTCTCTAAACTTCCCCAAACTTCTTGATAACCCTTCCTAAGACTTTAAACAGCCTTTATACACAATAAGTCGATTAAATCTTCCCCAATATTTTCGTTTATCTCCTCAGCAAGTTCCGTGTTTATTTCTCTGCCAAACTCTCTTACGCAATATTCAGCAGTCCAAACCTTCCTAAAATATCTCCAATTGAGCGTATAGTAATTCCAGAGGATATATTTCCTTTTCCACGCGTAGAAGTCTTCCACAAATATCTCAAAAATATTTGAACCCTAAACAGAGAGTTCGTGTCCTGTTGAACTTTGGTTGATTCTTCCGACTTTTCCAGCCCAATTGGCTGGGTCTAATTTGTTGTACTGATCTTGTTATAGTCTAGGAAGTCAAGTCCAGTGAAAATCCGGGCATTAATCTCCTTAAAACTCGCTTGAAATCGAACACAAAAAGTGCCAGACGTGACACTTCTTTTTCCCGCCAAAATTCAATATTTGAATTTGAGAAGGATGTCCCCCTAACCAGTCCCGGTCTCCCTTTAACAGATGCCTGGAAATGGGTCACCCATTAGTAATTAGGTTGCCCCTTATCCAATGTGAGAGTCCGTATAGTAGTTTTCTCCCACGAGCGCAAAAACCATTTTTTAGCCAATTTCGCCGTAAAAGCTTATTTCTCCAAAAACACCTACAAATAAATAAAATAACCAAATAAGTATAGAATCGAGCACTAACACTATATACAATTGAGATATATTAGACACATAAATGCGTCTATCACTTACCTTTAGGGGGAGTAATATTCTTTGTTATTATAATATCAATAGCGACATTTAAGGATTGAATGCATACAGGTTATTGTGTTGTTGAATTCGGGAATCAAGCTTATGTGTAATGAATTCATGTAATTTGATATCCATATGATGTAAGAGTTTTGTCACTAAAATTGACAAAGGAGGTGATTGTTAGAGCATAGCTCGGTTGAACCCACCAAGCGTTGGTATGTCAAGTTTGATTGTCATATTTTAGTGAATCAAAACTCATTTAAAGAGTCGCTTGATTATGTACTAGAGTCAACTTCGTATAGGTTAGCTTGAAAGTATTAAGATATGAGACACTACAAGTATTACGAAGACTTGAAGAAGTGAAGAAGTAAGAAGCTACAACGACAACATCATCCTTCCACTTGAGGTTAGTGATATTTGACTTGAACTGTTTTATTCCCTAACATATCTTTCAAGTTGTGCATATTGAAAACAAAACTGCGAAGCATGAACACTCCAGATAGACATAGTATTAAGGAATACAATACGAGGTTTATTGCTTAACCATTAAACTTTGTAGATAAGACATTGACATAATCGTTTAAATGCTATTGTGATTATGTATGGGTATGAGGTGAGGATTTCATCCTAGGGAATAATGTTTTACATGTTTTTTAAGGAAGTAAATTCATGAACTTGTTTTGTGAATCGAAAAGGAAATCGCCAGGCGTTATTGGTATTGTTATTCATTGCATATCTTGTGAACAACCAATATATGTGATTAGTATAACCGCTCATGACTTGTTTGTGTTCTTGGTAAAATTATTCACAAAGGCATGACTTATGTATTGGTATGACTTTTATTAGTGAAACCGATCTTAAGTAATCACCTGAGATGGTATGATCGAGTATGTGATTTTGTGTGAGACCGACTCTGGGTAAAGGGGAACCGATCCTAGTAAGAGGTGCAACACATCACAAAGGGGAATCGATCCTTGTATGAGGTGCATCATGGTTTAGCAGAAAGGGGAACCGATCCTATGGACATGCGCAACACGTTTTTAGGCAAAGGGGAACCGATCCTATGGACATGTGTAACACATTCAAGTTAGATACCATATATATGTGGGGAACCGATCCTAGTACCTAGTCAACCGAATTTTGGAATGCTATTGTGACTATGCATAGTACTCACATGGAGGTAGAACCGAAACTTGTTTTGGTAGAACCGTTAAACCCATGATTTGTGATTGAGTGTTCTTGATCAATCACATAGTTCTTGAAAGTCAGATGAACCAATTCTAAACTTGTTTGGAAGTGTGGCAAATCGGTTTCAAGGTTGTAAGTATAAAAGAGGACTTACAAAGTAAGGATGTCGACATACTTTGAACATGTGATGTAACACTTATCTTTAATTGTTCAAAGTTAAACCTTAATATCTAAAGGAAGAAAATCCTAGGATCGAAACATAAATAAGTTAAGAATCTTTTATTTAAGGTTTTTAATTTTATTTTAGAAAAATGAGAATTAGTAATGTGCATTTACTAGTTGAAGATTTTCCAAAGGGATTTTCGGTCATTATTTTGGACAGAGCATTTCCAGGAATTATGGAAACCGAATTTGGAATATATTGCATATATTGAGAATATTTTCGGTTTTGGAAATTCCTTGGTGTCCAAACTTCCTTGTCTATAAATACTTGAAGTTTTCATTTCTAGCAAACTAATCCTTCGTGACAGTAAACTTCCTCAGTTGTGTTGTTACTGGTGAAGCCGCCTATTCGGAGAGGAGAGTAACCTAATTAGGTGAAATCTCTTACGGCCGCTCAGTTTAAAGTCTTCTTTGGGATTGAAAATCTCTACTAGTACCGTTGGTGGGAAACTAGATAATTGCGGTTTATCTTGTGTTTTCGATTGATTTGATTGACTAACAGTGGTTGAACTTTGATTGCACCTAGTTTGTTTATGCTTGAGAATCTTCTCTTCTGATATAAGATTCACTCAAACTAGATCGAAGTTTCGACATGGATCTTTAGACTGTTTGTAGATCTAAAGACGTCTTTTAATAATCCATTGTTAACAGAGTCCGTTCTGTGCGTGATTGATCACAAGAGATTCAAGTTGTTGTGTGCAGGCGTTTATTGAAGATCTAAGAAGATTTGAAGACAAAGAAGATATTGAAGATTTCTGATTTGGGGTTCATAATTTTTGGTGTGCACAATACTTGTTTCGGTATAGAGGATCCAACTATAATCGGTTTATCCTTGTGGTATATTGGATTGATTAGTTGTGTAGATCGACATCAATACAATTATTTGTGATTAAAAGTATTGATTGCAAAATCTTAACAATTACCTTTGGTAGTTGAGAATAAGATAGATCTAAGAACCTGACGAAGGAGTTTATTGAGATAAACAGAAGAGCCTTTGTCGAACTCACATCACTTGGTTGAAGAGAGTTGCTACCAAACAGATTTTTTGTTCCTTTACTGTTTGGAATACGAACCAAAGGAATTGTTCCAAGTACGTGACTTATTACAGGTCGGAGGAGTGGGAATACAGACGGAACTAGGTGAACTATAGGTTTAGTTGTTTGGTCTCAACTATACGAAGTTGGTTTAATTTTGTGTAGCAGCTTAATCCCGAGAGTATTCAATTTTGGACAAGGTCCCGGGGTTTTTCTGTATTTGCGGTTTCCTCGTTAACAAAATCTTGTTGTGTCATTTACTTTTATTTTCCACATTATAATTGTTTTATTATAATTAAAGTAAATTACACAAACGTTAATTCCTATTTACTTGATAAGCAATCCTATTGTGTTTGGTTAAGTTCGAACCTTTTTATCAAGTAAACATAATTCGTTGTTGTATTATCTCGATCTCGTATCCATAGACGATCACACGAAGTGTGAACCGATTAGTTGCATTATCTCGACTCAGTCCATAGACAATAACTTTCGGAGAAAGGACTTATAGGTAGGAAAAGTTTTAGCTTGAGGTATATTTGGGTACCCTCTCCTTTTCAGGTTACACTAATAAAAGTCATACCAATGCATAAGTTAGGCATTGTGACTAGTTTTACCAAGATACATAACAAGTTATGATCGGTTCTACTAACTCACACATATTGGTAATACAAAGATATGCAATGAATAATAATACCAATAAGCCTAGCGATTTCCCTTTCGATTCACAAAACAATTTCATGAATGTACTTCCTTTAAACGAATGTAAACATTGTTTCCTAGGACGAAATCTTCACCCATACCCATACACATAATCACAATAGCATTCATACGATTATGTCGATGTCATATATACAAATTCCAAAAGATAAGTGTTATACTTTGTATTGTAATTCCTTAACACTATGTCTACTAGAGTACAATCATTCACAACTTCGAAGTTATGTTTTCAATATAACACGACTTGAAAGATACGTTGGGAATGAAACAGTTCAAGTCAAAATATTACTAACCTCAAGAGGAAGGATGATGTCGTCGATGTAGCTTGTTACTTCTTCACATTCTTCAAGTCTTCGAGTAATACTTGTATGTCTCATTATCCTAATCTTTCTAGCCTAACCTATACGAAGTTGTCTCTAGTACATAATCAAGCGACTCTGTAATTGAGTTTTGATTCACTAAAATATGACAACCAAGCTTGACATACCAACGCTTGGTGGGTTCAACCGATCTATGCTCTAACACTTGACGAAAGTCAAAAGATGATCATGTAAAAATCGCCTGGTAAACAAACTAAATTCCCACATAAATCATCTCGAGATATTCTCACTAAAGCTCACTTGATTTAGTTCATATGGATCTCTTCGGTCCTATTCAACAACCTACTATTGCTGGAAAGAAGTATGCTTTAGTTATGTTAGATGATTACACCAGATTCACTTGGGTGGCATTTCCAGCCCATAAAAATGAAACCCTAAGTGAGTTTAAGATTATTTTTAATAGAATCCAGAATGAACAAGGTCGCAAACTAAAGAAAATTAGAAGCGATCGTGGAACTGAGTTCAAGGACAACGAAGTGTTAGAATTCTATGATAACCGAGGATTATTGAACAATACTCAGCACCTATTACTTCACAACCCAATAGAGTTGCAGACAGGAAGAATAGGAATATTCCGAAAATGGCAAGGGTAATGCTCCATAACAAAAACTTACGTTAAAGTTTTAGGGAAAAGCTGTTTTTACAGCATGATATTTGATCAACCGTGTTTATTTACGATCTAAGACCCTAAATACCCCTTATGAGTTGTGGTATGGTAAAAAGCCCAATATACACTTTCTCAGGGTGTTTGATGGTAAGTGCTACATTCTAAAAGATCGAGAACAGAAAGGAAAATTTGATTCCAAAAGCGATGAAGGTATTTTTCTTGGATATACATCTGACAGTTGTGGTTTTCGAGTATACAATCTCAGAACCCATGTTATGATGGAATCAACAAATGTTATTAATGACAATATGAGCGATTTCCATTATGATGACGCTCCTGCTGAATTGCCTTCAACAGAGACAATAGATAAAGTCAAAGAGATCTCAGGATCAGTAGAAGTTGTTCCAACTATTGCAGATCCTGACATTTCTAGTGACGAGGAGAAAACCCCTAGTCAGGGTATTCCTGTTGAACGTGAACGTGCACTACCACGACATCTATGGGTTCAAAGGAATCATGATACTAACAGTATTATTGGAGGGACAGGTTCTACAGCTAATATGAGAGGTCAACTTTAAAATATTTGCAATTTTGGATGTTATCTATCGCAAGTAGAACCAAGAAACATTAATGAAGCTCTTAGCGATGCCTTTTGGGTGAATGCAATGCACGAAGAGTTAAATCAATTCCAAAGACAAGATGTATGGGAAATCGTACCTTGTCTCTCTAATGTCAATATTGTTGGTACTAAATTGATATTCAAGAACAAGTCAGATGAATTTTGCATAATTGCCAGAAACAAAGCTAGACTTGTCGCTCAAGGATATTCACAGATTGAAGGTATCGACTTTGACAAAACCTTTTCTCCTGTGGCACGCCTTGAGTCCATTAGATTTTTATTAGCTCATGTTTGTTTTCTCAAGATTAAGCTATTTCAAATGGACGTAAAATCCGCATTCTTAAATGGATGTTTAAAGGAATAGGTATATGTAGCTCAACCTAAGGGATTTGAAAGTTCAGATTTTCCTGATCGTGTATTTAGGCTCAGAAGGGAATTGTATGAATTAAACAAGCACCTCATGCCTGGTTCAACTAACTACTTCTCTTCTTATGAAAGGTTTTTCGAGAGATGGAGCTGATAAGTCGTTTTTTAAAAAATGGAGTGGGATGGAGGTTGTTGTTGCTCAAGTCTATGCAGATGATATCATCTATGGACCGAAATCCGAGAAACTTGCAAAGGATTTTCAAGTGTCTCTTAGAAGGGAATTTGAGATGACCAACGTTGGTGAATTAAGATTCTTTTTGGGATTACAAATTCAACAACACGAGGATGGAATTTAATTATCTCAAGAAAAATGTGCTAGGGATCTTGTAAAAAGGTTCAGTCTTGATAAGTCAACTCCAAAACTTACTCCTATGTCTACTACCGGTAAGCTACACAGAGATGAGAAAGGAATCAATGTGGATCAGAAACTTTATCGACCGATCATTGTAAGTCTTTTATATCTTACATCTACTAGACATGATATTGCTTTTAGTGTTGGTTGTTGAACTAGATTGCAGACTAATTCGAAGGAATCTCAGCTTGCTGCTGCAAAACGGATCATGCGATACATTCAACATACTATCGGTTATGGTCTATCTTATACTTTTGATACTAAAACTGATCTTACTGTATATTTAGATGCTGACTGGGCAGGATGTGTGGAAGACAAAAAAAAGTGTATCAGGGGGATTTTCCTATGTAGGGTTGAATCTTGTAGCACGGCATGACAAGAAACAAAACTCACAATCTCTTTCAACATGCGAAGCAGAATATATTGCTGCAAGTTTGTGTTGTACTCAACTTCTATGGACGAAACAAATGCTTGTTGATTATTGAATTGACACTAGTTTAATGAAGATCTTTTGTGATAACCAAGCGCGATTCGCATCAATGAGAATCTTGTTGAGCATTCAAGAACTAAGCACATCGATATAAGGTATCACTTTATTAGAGATCTCTATGAAAATGGTATTAGTAGTATGGAATTTGTGCCTTCCGAACAACAATTGGCTGATATTCTTACCAAAGCTTTAGATACTGCAACGTTTCAACACTTACGTCAGTCTATTGGTGTTGTTTTGATTCATTAGATTTCTAGCTTTTTGCCCCTAGATTTATCTGTATCTTTTTGGGCAATAAAAGCTTGAAGTTCCAGTGTAGTGTTGTTTAAATTCTGCATTTTTTTCTTCTAGTATTTGTATTTTTTTCTGTCGTACTTAAAAGTACAAGGAAATCCTTTTTTCTTGTAAAAGTAAGGTCTCTCTTGTTGTTCTCTTGGGAATGACATCAAATGGAGGATATTTTTTAATTGAACTTGTGCTTAATTCTGCTGCTGTGGAATATTGTAGGAGTTATCTTGGATCTTTATAAACTCCTTGATGAATACACTAAGTTTCGACTATGTGAAATCATCATAACAAAGTTGATATGTTATCTTTTAGTCATGAAGTATCTTTTTGAAAATTTCATTATGATCCAGTAGTTTTCGTACCTTTGCCAATTTATATTGACAAAAAGGGGGAGAATTATTTGGTAGTTCACATTATATACATATGGTTTACGGATCATTATGTAAGGGGGAGTGGTTTTCATTGAAAGATGAAGTATTGACTAAGGGGGATTGATACATATCACCATAGTATTATTTCAAAGTTGTGATACAATTGGACTTTGATTATCTATAATAATACTATAACACTGTATAACAATGATTGAGAACATCTGTTTTCTTATTGTTATGGCTACGGATCTTCAAAAACAATGATGCTGAGTTGAACACGTTCAGAATCGCTGGAGTACTTGGAGTAACGAAGAATTCAAGGAATGTTGAAGAGCCAAGGAAATCTAGCATGGTGGATGACAAGCTACAAAGTTTATTTATTTTGTAATCCATATATATTGATAGTTTTATCACTAAAATTGAAAAAGGGGGAGATTGTTAGAGCATTGCTCAGTCGAACTCGCAAGCGTTGCTATCTCAAGCTTGCTTGTCAAGTTTAGTTGATAAAAACTATATACTTTATTTCTAGTCTACTTATAACTATGTCTCAGATTAAGATAGAATGTGTAGTTGAAATTTAGACTTCACGACGTTCACCAATTGAAGAAGAAGATCTACTAAGGAGCTTGGAGGAACTTCATCAACAAAAGGTATGTGGAGACTAAAACTTATCTATCACTCAGATGTCTATTCTATTATATCTTCTAACGATACTAAGTCGTATAGCTATATAGACTTTTACATTATACACAATTGATAATTCGATCCGAATTTATCTCGCTTATCTATTTCCCGAAATATGTGTTGGAAGATTTTTGCTTTAGCTATGTTCATCATATTCTTGACAAGTTTAGTTGGAAACAATTTATTTTTTGGAAACTAAATGTTAAGTCAAAAGATGATCATGCGAAAATTACATTGAACATCTTATATGTTTTTTGTGAGACAGTAATTTGATGTTAGCTTTGGAAGTTTCGTATTGATCATTCGATCACTTGAAAATTAATTGAAGCTAATGGTATGTGTAAGTTTACCATTGTCGTCTTCCAAGGATGTTTCAATGATTAAAATGAGAGTTTAGAACAATTACCCATGTCTGGATACAACACGGTATGCATACCTAGTATGCGAACTATATTGTGATGATTCAGGTCCGAAACTCTTGTTTATATACCTAGTATGCGAACGTATTTACCTGAGAAGGTACAGAACTCTTGTTTGCGTACCTAGTATGAAAACTGGTTTACCTAAGTTGGGTCCGGAACAGTTGTTCGCGAATCGGGTTTGCGAACGGCTTGACTAGGCTAAGGTCCATAGCTGTTGTTCGCGTACTAAGTTTGCGAACACAGTGGTGAAGTTCTAAAGTCGGTTATGTATGATTCTCATACTCATGAACTAAAAATTTTATGATTTAAGGAATCCAATCTTCGCAAATCGTGGCTTAATGTTCATGAATTGATTCTTGTATAAGTTCTTTGTATGATTATGAATCAAACCGATTCCGATTCAATTTGTTCACATATATTCCTATGAGATAGTGAATAATCGAACAACTCTATTTAAAACACAATTAGATTCGTTTGATTATCTTTCATGATTTATTGATCATCATATTTGATCTAGAAGTGTTAGATGAATACGACTAAGACAAAAGTGTTCATATGGCTAACTTCGGTTAACTATTATTGAGCCAACTCAATATACATGTTTAGGTACGATAACCCATATCTAAATATAAGTATATTTCATTTGTGTGTAACAAGCTAAGACCATCTAACGATGGAGATTAATTGCTTAATTTCTAAGCATACTTAGCTTGAATATTAAATCAGGAGTTCATCTAACGGTGAATATTGAATGCTTTGTTACTAAGCTATCTTAATTTGATTGTAAGCAATCCTGATTTGAAAGACTATATAAGGGAGAACTCTAGCAACTGGAAAACCCAATCCCGACATTTTCTTGTGTCCTAGTTGCAAACTAGAGTTAATTCTCCTTTAACCTAAGTTTCTCCAAAACCATTATTAAGTTAACGACTTGAAGACTTCATTTGGGATTTGTGAAGCCAGATCCAACTAGTTTCTCTGTAATTACATATTTTGATCTTACTTGTTCTATCATATTGAGTTTTATCTTCTCTATGATTTACTCGAAATTTATCTCTGATGGGTAAGATAAAAAAAGTAATCACAAAAGTTCTTCGTCTCAAACTCTTGTGATTCCTCAATAACTTTTCCTGTTAATCAGTTGGGTTATTGTGAGGTGACTAATATTTCTAGGCTGCTCTTCGGGAGTATAAGACCGGATTATTATTTGGTTCCTGTTCACCTTGATTTTCATATCAAAAGACATAACAAAATCATAATAAAGAATAAACATATCTATGGGAGACAAATTTGTTTATAAGTCTTCGACTTTGGGTCGTAGAAACTCTTAGTTGTGGGTGAGATCATCTAAGGGAATTAAGTGCGCAGAATCCGACGTGGTTCTAGAGGCGTAAGGAACACGACTGTACCTTAATCGATGTGAGACTTGGTTAGGGATCAACTACATTCCAGTCCGAAGTTAACTTATAGCAGGCTAGAGTTTGTAGAGGCTTAATACAATGTGGTGTTCAAATCTGGACTAGGTCCCGAGGTTTTTTTGCATTTTCGGTTTCCTTATTAACAAAATTTCTGGTGTCTATGTTATTTCTTTTCCACATTATATTTTTAAGTAATTGAAATATCACAGGTTGTGCGTAGTTCAATCAGTAGATAAATCCGATCTTGTTTGTTGGATAGAACTTGATTGACACTTGGGCATTGATCTTTGGTACCGTCCAAGTTATTTCTCATATCAATCAAGCTCGCAGATTTCTATCAGTTTGATTTGTTGTTTGTATTGAGAAAGAGATAAAAACTCTTTGATATAATTCTTGATTGAGTCTCGCTTTTAAGTTGGTGCTCTCGGAATTAAATTGGAGTTTAGTCCATACATATTGTCGAACGAATTATTGGGTGTGGTTGTTATACTCCCGCTTTTTCAAAGACCACTACCAACTTTGTATAGCCGAGACCAAGTGAACTACCCATAGTTACCTAGTGAAAAGTGAGGGTACAACAACCACACCCAACAATTCGATTAGCAATTTGTATGGACAAACTCCAATATACATTCTAGAGAATCAACTAGACAGTCAGACTCAATTTAGATAAAAAGTATATCAAAGAGTTTATATCTCAATCTCTCGATTTGATCTTTACTCAAGCAAATAGAAATCTACGAGTCTTTATCAAAGAGAGATAACTTGGATGGTACCAAAGACCAATATCCAAGTGTCAATCAATTTAAATCAGCAACCAAAAGGTCGGATATTCTAATTGATTGAACAACGCACAACCTGTGATATTTCAATTATATAAACAAATATAATGCGGAAAAGAAATAACACAAACACCAGAATTTTGTTAACGAGAAAACCGCAAATGCAGAAAAACCCCGGGACCTAGTCCAGATTGAACACACATTGTATTAAGCCGCTACATACACTAGCCTACTCCAAAGTAACTTCGGTCTGGACTGTAGTTGAACCCCAATCAATCTCACACTGATCCAAGGTACAATTATGCTCCTATGCCTCTGATCCCAGCAGGATGCTACGTACTTGATTCCCTTAGCTGATCTCACCCACAACTAAAAGTTACTACGACCCAAAGTCGAAGACTTTAATAAACAAATCTGTATCACACAGAAAAGTCTATGGTAATAGATAAATCCGTCTCCCACGAATATACTTACGAGTTTTGTTCCGTCTTTTGATAAATCAAGATGAACAGGAACCAATCAATAAACCGGTCTTATATTCCCGAAGAACAACCTAGTATTATGATCACCTCACAAAAATCTTAATCGACACAGCGGAAAAAGATATTGTGGAATCACAAACGACGAGACGAAGTGTTTGTGATTACTTTTCTATCTTGCCTATCGGAGATATAAAATCTCGAGCCAATTATTACAATCGTACTCGTAACGATAGAACATGCATGATCAGATCACACAACTACAAGAAAAGTAACATCGGTCTGGCTTCACAATCCCAATGAAGTCTTTAAGTCGTTAACCTGGTTTAGAAGAAGAAACCAAAGGTTAAAGGAGAATCGAATCTAGCTATGCAACTAGTATCACACGTAAGGTGTGGGGATTAGGTTTCCCAGTTGCTAGAGTTCTCCCTTATATAGTTTTCAAATCAGGGTTTGCAATCAATGTTAGCTTGGTAACAAAGCATTCAATATTCACCGTTAGATGAAAACCTGATTAGATTCAAGCTAATATTTCTCAACCGTTGGATCGAAAACTTAGCTTGCTACACACAAATGAAATGTCCAATTTTGGGTTTACGAACCGTTCCCAAACATTAACATTTGTTGGTTCAACAATAGTTAACCAAATGGTTAGCCATATGATTACTTTCATATCAACCATATTCTTCTTCACCATAACTAGTTCAAATGAATCAAATGAACTAGTTAGAGAATTGTTCAATTGCTTAGATCTTATGTAACTACATAATACCCAATCGAAGCAAAAACGGTTTGATTCACTCGAATCGGTTCATGAACTTTATAGTCACGGTTTGCAAAAGCATTCCTTAGTTTAAATAAACATGAGTTCAAGAACAACCGATTTTAGATATAGCCTTCTCAAGTTCGCGGACTGGGTTCGCGGACTTAAGCTCATGGAAGGAGTTCACAAACTCCAGTAGAAATTCTCGGGTCGAGAACTTCCGCCAGTTCGCGGAATTGGCTCACGCCACTTCCATTTCTCTTGATCAACAAAGTTAGCAAACTTTGGTTCAAGGAATAAGGACTTATACATATATGTGTTTCCACAACAATGCTTATATCCTACCAATGGTTATGTAATCTAAACTCTCATTTCAATCACTGAAACATTCTCAGAGGACGGATATAGCCGCTATTCACAGACCATTTTCCGTCAGAGCAATTTTCAAAGTGATTGAAATATAACATGACTTTCATCACTAGGTAAAGATGAATTCGGCTAAAGCAAAAGCTTACCAACACATATTTTGAGAAATAGATAGATGAGATAAACTCGGCTCGAAATAGCAAATGAGCATAATGGAAGTCTATATATCAAAACGACTTTTGTCTCAAGAGTAGGAGATTGAATAGATAGACTTTTGAGTGATAGATAAGTTCAAGTCTCCACATACCTTTTAGTCGATGAAGATCCACCAGTTCCTTGAGTAGTCCTTCGTCTTATATGATGATTGCCATGGAGTTCTTGAGCTCAACTACACTTTCTATCCTAGTCCGAGACCTTTAGCTATGTAGGCTAGAAATCAAGACTTATAGTTTTGATCACTAACATTGACAAACATGCTTGAGATAACAACACATGCGAGTTCGACCGAGCAATGCTCTAACACCTAGTTTCCTCAGTATCCGTGCGCCTGCAACCAATCTAGCCAACACACGTGAATCATAAGATAGAGTTAACTATCTTAAGTTGTTTCAGTCCCTCTTAAGACATTAAGCACTAAACCTTTTAGATCGTCTTCTAAACAGTAAAGGACTAATCTGTTTGGTAACCACTCTTACTATATCAAGAAGTTAATCAGAGATATTACAGTTGAGATTTGACAAAGTCTCTTATGTTTAAAATTAACTAAACTCCTGTGTCGGGATAGATCTTCCAAGATCTTGATTAACAAGTTAACCAGACTAAGTCAAACATAACTACCATATTCGGATACCGAAGAGTACCACCAAGTGATAGCTTGTCGATCTAAATACGACTAGCAATAATAAGTCTATCAAAGATAAACGAGATCTAGTCGGATCCAATCCGATCAAGTTTGTGCATGAATAAGAAAGTCACAAAGATATGGAACCAATAAGAAAATGTTCTTGTCTTCAGAAGTCTTTTGTACCTGCACAATAACAAACTTGATTCCAACTTATGATCAATCATGCGCAAACGGAGTCCGTTAACAACAAATTATCATAATTCAACGTCATATTTAAAATCAGATCTGAACCACCGTTAATTTCATGATCCAGTTTAATGACATTATGTCAGAAGAGAAGGCTCTCGAGAATAATCAAACTAGGTGCAATCAAGAGTTAATAGCCATTAGTCAATCAAATCAATAATCGGAAAACTAAAATAACAATGTAGATTCTAGTTTCCTACCAACGGTACTAGTAGACACTTCTTGATCCCAAAGAAGTCTTTAAACTAGCAGACGCAAGAGATTTTTCCTAATTAGGTTATTCTCCCCTCCAAGATAGTATTACAAGTAATACTATTAGTCGGCTACAATGTGACTACAAAACGAAGTGCTTACCTCAGGATGAGTTTGCAATAAGAACAAACTTCACTATTTATGGTCCAAGGTAGTTTGGACATCAAAGAATTTCCATAACTGAAAATATTCTCTAAATATGCAATAAACCACCCACATTCGGTTTTGTCCAATTCCAACCAATATCCAATTGTATAACCGAAATCCCTCTCGGAAAAATCAGTATTAAATAGCATTTAAATAATATATGTTTCCAGAGATATGGTTTGTTTGATGGTAAAACAAAAACATATACATTTAAAAATCACAAAAGTTTCTCAAACATTTTGGTTTGGGATCTCACCATGAGCATAAAATATCTTTGAATAATTAATAAATAAGATTTCAACACATATTAAAATTACTCATTATGTCTACATCTTGAACTTTCCTATTTTACAAACCAAATTTCAAAATCACACAAACCCTAAAGTGTATGTGACTAATAAAATTGGTTTTCCCTATTGGGTCCGGTTCTACCTTGACTCCCGACATAAATTAGGATCGGTTCTACCTTGACTCCCAATATAGGTAGGGATAGGTTCTACCTTGACTCCCAACATAAGTTAGGATCGGTTCTACCTTGATTCCCTATATAGGTTAGGATCGGTCCTACCTTCATTAGATCTTCAATGAAAACCGAAACTTTAATCCAATTGATTTCTTTTAACTACCAAAGATTCGTAACTCCGCTTCCTTAAATTCAAAAGATAAGCATTATAACTCGTAATATCATATACCAATATAAAACATTCACAACTATTCATATATTCTTCCTTGATACTTTGATCATAATAAGATAATCAAGTCTCTAAAAAAAACTAGAGTTTCATGAATATAACTTCGCATGTATGTTTTCAATCAAAAACGACTTGAAAGCTTACAATATAGAAATGGAAACAAGTCAAGTCATGTATTATTAACCTCAAGTGGAAGGATGATATCTTCGTTAATGTCGACACGTCTTGGGATTCTTCAAGTCTTCGGAGTAATACTTGTATGTCTCAACATTTCTAGACTTCCTAATCTAACCTAACGAAGTTGACTCTAGTAATCTAATCAAGCGACTTATGAGTTTTGATACTAAAATATGACAACCAACCTTGACATACCAACGCTTGGCGGGTTCAACCGAGCAGTGCTCTAACTCTAAGTTAATAGAGGACGACTCTAGCCAGCAAGTAGGACAAAAGAATTGTTAGGGATTAGAGTTACTAGTTGTTTGAGTCTCTCTATCTATAGACTTTCAAGACTGTATGTAGTTTTGAATTCAAAATAAAAAAAAAAACAACTTGAGATTCAAGTGAATAATATTCTCAATTTAGATGAAACTTTTGTTAGGAGTTCATGTAAGCATGTGAAAAGTTTATCTTGTAATTACATAAAAGAATATATACTACGGTTCAGGGTACTAGAACCGTGTGGATTGATAGTTCATGGGAAGTATGACATATGAATGTACAAGCATAGTTACGTATATTTACACTTAAGACTTAAATCATGATTCGCAAACACAAAGTGATTTAGTGATCAAAGATGTCTTAGAATTTTTTATGAGAGTTGTAGCAATTACAAATGTATTTATGGAAATAGTTTATGAGCATCTGCTTAATTGGTACTGGGTAGGTACGTGTATGGGTACACGTACCTATGAACCAGTTCGTGAATTCAGGGAGCTAGGGTGCGCGTACTGGGTATGCATACCCTTAATTTATTCACAAACTCGGGACCTTGCGCGTACTGGGTATGCATACCTACCTATGTTCTGGAACTCATATGTCTAGGGTATGCGTATCTATCATGTGTCCAGTTTTTAGTAGTTCTGAAAATTTCTCTTTCATATATTGAAACATTCCCAATCGGCATATATATGAAATATCATTGCTTGGGCGATTTCAAAATGATCAACTTGAAACAAAAATAGTTCTTGAACAATAAATTGTTCTTAACTAAGATTGCTAAGGATTTATGAACATCCATTGCTTGAATCATATTTCGAGATTTTTAACAAGAAAAGCTTGACTTGAAACTTCTTATTTGAAATATTAAATCTACTAAAATCATAAGACATAGTCTCATATAGATCGAATAGTTCAGTCTTCACATACCTCTTTGTCGATGAAGTTCTCCAAATTTCTTTTTTGATCTTCAATTTTCAATCTTCAAGGGTTATTCAGTGATGTATGATACTTAACTCCAATAGTCTAATCCTAGTCCGAGACTTGACTTTAATAGACTAGAAATTGAGATATAGTTTTATTCATCTTACATTGACAACAAGCTTGAGACATCAAAACTTGTGAGTTCGACCGAGAAGTGATCTAACAATATTTAATGATAATTTTATTACCTTTCAAAAAAGCATGAGTGAATGTATAGTCCTGAATATTAATCGGTAAAAAAAAAAATATAAGACTAAAAGAAGATAAATAGAGATAAGACGAAAAAATGGGAATTGTTCCCTTTTTAATACTATCCAGTATGATACAAAATATAAAAGACCTACAAAGTGTAAATATTGTTTCTAATGAAAATGAAACTACTTTACATGTTTACATTAACCTGCTATCAAAAGCACATGACTTTATTTAGTGAAGCCTAAAACAAAACAACTACTTAATAATACACCAAAACATATAGCCGATAGTCTATCTTATGTTTTCTGCTACAAAGGACATCTGGTTTCCTTTTGTATAAAAATCAACTTCTTAGTCTTTCTCTCAAAATTTCAACCCTTATCATCTATCTCTTTAGAATAACTTCATTAGCAATATGATTTTCAAAACTTTCTTCAAATGTCAACAACAATAATTTCTCATTCTTCTCAAAAATACTTGAAGATATAATAGTATTTTTTATGTTATGACGGTGGATCCATGCCAGTTTGTGAGAATCTTGGTGGGAAATCACTTTAGATGCGTAACTATCAGCAGCTTCAGAATCATCATTTTCAAGTGTACATCCATCGAATTCACCATGTTTTTGCAAGATTAAACTCCAGTTTTTGGATCTTATCGGTTCTGAAATTCGGTCATCCCCTATTTATCAGAATGGTTGGGTTAGAGTTGGTAACAAAGGAGGAAGTAGTACTAATTCTACAAGAATAATTACAGCTTGGTATTTGAAAAACATTACCAACCGTAAATAAATACGCCATATATAGTTTTAAACTCACCGTAAAAGATCTTCAACCAATTTACGGCTAGGAGTTCTTCATTTCCTAGCCGCAAATTGAAAGAAATATGTTTTACGTTTGATAACGTTGTTTAATTCCTAATTGTAATTATCTTGCAACCCATTTTAACCCCCACAAAATAAGGTTTGTTGAATCTTACTTAACTAACATAACACAAACCATGAGAGGTTCAAAATTCAACAATCCTTGTTGGATGTTTTCTCCATTGTTTTTTTTTTCTTTTTTTAATAATCGATTTCTTGATTGCTATTAATCAATGATCAAATGGTTTGATTTAAAGAGAAACGAAGGAAAAGAAATTCGGCTAAGACATGAATGGTCTGTGACTGCATCAAATTTTTGTTTTTGATGTTTAGGTTTGACTGATGAAGGAGTAATTTAGACATTTAGTTATGCCCTATGACATCCTATAACCATCAACCTAGTCATTTTAGCATCATGTAAGAGCCCTTCAATTGGATTGAGAAGCCCCTGTATTGGGTCTCTTTTGTGATAAGCTTCAAAAGGGCCAAGGGCCCAAGGCCAAGGCTGAAATGCACATAAGGACGCCATTACCTCGAGCGAGAGAATAAACAACGTCAAAAATCAAAACCAGTGCAGTAGTAGTGCAGAGCAATAGAGTGGTTTGAGGTTTTCCCTTCCCCAGCAACATACTAGTAAATGCATAGTCCACCCCGGCATCAACGACTTCATTTCGGATTGTTATCCCAGGTATCATTCTCTATCTTTACAAGTAGTAGCTCTTCAGATTTTTTAATTGCTTTCTTGCCCTTAAACATGAAAATGTTTGCTAAAACCCTAACTCGGGGGTTTATCATAAATCATTATGCTTGAGATTACCGTTTTAGTCATTAGGGTTTTTTAAGGAATCTATTATTTTTAGATAATTGCATCATTTCAGGTTAATGTTTACCTGAATTTCAATTCTCCTGGAGACTTAGCTTATTAATCGTCCATTCCTCTTATTAGGTTGACTCTCTGCAAGGTTTATATCTTCAGCAATTGTTGAATCGCTAGCTCACTAATTAAGAAATGAAAGGGAAAAACTCAGGTTGTTCTTCTTCTGAAGAAGACAGAATCAGCAACTTACCAGATTCCCTTATTCACCACATTCTATCTTTCATCGATACAAAATTTGCCGTTCAGACTTGTGTTCTGTCTAAAAGATGGCGATATATTTGGACTTCTATGCCCAAGCTAAACTTCAGTAACGCTTGTCACCGTCGTGAATCAGATGATGATGACGACTGTGGTGATGAAGGAGTTAATTTGATCAACCGGTTTCAAAAATTTGTTGACAAGGTACTCAGTCTTCGTGACTGATATATACAAAGGTTTCATCTAGAATGCTCTCTGTATTATATGAATTGTGATGACTTATATGGATGCATAAATAGATGGGTTGCTGCTGCTGTCAGCCATAATGTTCAGGAACTTCATATTGAGGCTAAACCTGATGAGGATTTTGAGATTCCTCTTTGTCTCTATACATGTAAGTCGTTGACAAAGCTGGATCTGGAATTGTTTGGTTTTCAAGAGGGTGATATGGACGTCTGTATCTCCAAGATTATTTTACCTCATTGTATGAGTTTGCCTCGGCTCAAATCACTTCATCTAAGACTGTCATATGTATTATTTACTGATGAGAAATTAACGAGGAAGTTCTTTTCAAGTTTTCCTAATCTAGAGTCGTTGGTAATAGCTTATTGGGGACCAGATGAAGGTGGCTTTCTTGATATGAATCTTAAAATTTCTTTGCCTCAACTCAAGCATTTTGAATTCAATAATCCGGAGGAAGAATGCAATTGTGAGGTTACACTGCATGCTCCAAGTCTGTCATCCTTCATTTTCAACAGTCACTTGTCAACAAGTTTCACTCTAGAGAATCTTTCATCTCTAGTCACTGCTGATGTTGAGATTAATGTCAATTGGAAAGATGAAATGCCAAATAGTTGTGCCCAACGTCTTATGAGATTTTTCAGAGGGCTTTATAAAGTGAAAATCTTAGCATTAAGGCATTCTTTCATCAAGGTATGACTTCTAAACCTTATTTGTTCCCTGTTATTGCTAACTTTCTTTGCCCTTTTGGCTTTTGGTAAACAGTAACCCTCATTATAAAACCATTTTTTCACTCCTTCTCTATGTTGTAAGGTGATGCATTAACATTGTAATTAAGTTTTATAATAAAATAGGAGTTAATCAAGCTTACTAGATTGCAATAGTCTTATACAAACAGACAATCCACAGTAACAGTAAGAAAAGAGAAAGCAAGACATCAAGCAATATGGAACAACAAAACTTTAAAAAAAACAACATTTTACCTCTAATGTGGCAAGTTTTGTACCACAATTTCCTCGGGATGCCCCTAGGTAAGCACCTAAGTGCACCCACCTTGCGTCAACGCAAGGAAGTTGGGCTACTGCAATGCAACCACCCTCTGAAATTTAAACGTGCATAGTCATCGTCTTGGAGCTTCTTAGACAAGGTTTTTTTAATATGAATTCCTACCCTTGTCGTTGCTACTTCTGCTAGCCATAGTGATGCACATCAAACATGCTTAACTGCCAATTACGTAGTTGGTAAATTGTTGCTTTTATGTTTTGGCAGTGTAAGTACAATTAGAACGACGTCTCTTTCATTTTGGACTAAGCTCTGATATTTTTAATAATTTGTTGTTAATGGGTTTCTGTCGGTGTAAATATAATCTGAACAATGTCTCTCTCGTTTTCTTTTTAATGTACCCAGGCTTTAGGTGGAGCTCTTGTTATATTAGACACTCAGCTGCTCGAATTTTATAATTTACGATGTTTGGAGCTACGGACCTACCTCTCGAAGTACTGCCTGCGTTCTATCTTCTATGTACTAAAGAATTCTCCTAATTTAGAATCTGTTTCCCTGCAGATACCACAGGTTCTGACAAAATTCATCGTCATTTCTTTTATTTTTTTTCAAGTCACTCAAGTATCTCATTTTTAAGTCAAGATAAATGCCTTCCATTGACGTTTGGTAATGCTTAATTTGCAGGAATGTTACTACGACCCTCAAGAGTATCCACATTTTGACGAGGTATTCATCAAGCACTTTAAGTGTATAATTGGTCCTGTATTGTGTGCTTTTCTTTCTTGACACTTTTGAGTTGGTTAGGTCTAATTCAAAATATGGTTACTGTCTAGGTAAAGATTAATCATGAAAACGTAGAAGACTACTGGTACGCAGGGTTGTCTTCGCAATGCATGATACGTCACCTGAAGTTTGTTGAGATTGATGGTCTTCGTGGATGTATTTATGAACTGAAGTTTCTGGAGATTCTGTTGAAACATGCGACGGTTTTGGAGAAAGTGGTACTTGCCTATCATTCTACTAAGAAAGACTGGTTGAGGGAGAAACGGATGAAGAAATTCAACGAGATGCTGCTAACGTTTCCAAGGGCCTCTAAAAATATCAATTTCTTGTTTAAATTCAGCAAGGTGACTTTGCCTAGTAGTTTTTGGTAGCTAGTTTATAGATAATGAATAATGAAACTGGAGATGGACCTCCAATCTTACACTTGTTACGGTTCAATGTTTTTGCCCCGTGAAAATTTATTGATAATTACATGTATCTCAGATGTTCTGATTTCTTGAAAAGTCGTAGAGAACTTCTGAAAAGCGGGTTGTGTTGGACCAGAGAGTCAGTTGTAGAGTTCACTGGATTCAGAAAGCATCTATTGTAGTTGAGAAGGAAGATTGTCTTATTGACACTTCTGAAACAACTTAGCATGTTTTATGTTTATAGATTGTGTGAACTGAGATACTGTATCATGCATCCAACACCAGCTCTGTCTGACAGAAAGTTCAAATCAAAGAACTTGGAGCAAGTAGTGATGCATTTTAGTTGCAGATTTTGTCATAGGTGATCATCTCTCTAGACCTCCAAGTTGTCTTGTAAGACCATATTCTAGTCGAAAGAACTGTGGCGTGTCCCTTCTTCTTGTTGCTATTACTTATCTACTATTGCAAGGCTACATATATCTACTCCATTTGAAAGAAATGAATTGTTCTAATACTGCACCCCATAACCCTTTTGTTTCCTTGCCAGATTGGGGAGGTAATACCTAATGAGACAAAACACAGGTCATTTTGAAATAAAACAAAACACCCCTTGACCATTTATTTTCTGAATAGCTTAATTGCCTCTGCAATGATTAACACTAATTTAATTGATATGATTATATTAGTTAAATTAGTTAGATTGGTTAGTTGATTTATATAATTTTTTTTTCTTTTTTTTTGATGAAAAGATAATTTTTTTACAAATCAAGTAATATAGTACAAAAGGTTTACAACATCATTTTTCTCAAAAGCATTAGATAAAATACTTGATTTGCTAATTTTTTTCTCTAATGTGTAAAGATAAGTGTTGGAGGCTCTTGATTCTTGCTTCCTTAGCTAAGGTATCTGCTGCTGAGTTGAATTTTCTGTTAATATATCTCACCTTGGCTTGGGGAAGAGTATCCACATGCGCTTTAACCTCTTTAATTGTGTTTTTTACTTACCAGGAAATTTCCTTACACTTTTTGTTAATGAGATCGACAATACTTTTGAAATCTGTGACAATTGAAACACTGAAGAGAATATTATTCTTTAACCACGAAGTAGCTTTAAACATAGCCTTTGCTTCTGCATTAGCGGCTGACATAGCCTTATATGAGACTGCTTCGATATGCATGAATTCTTCTTGATCCACTGAGTATAAGATAAAGGCGAAACCCATTGATAAATCTTCTTTCTTGAAAGCCGCATCTATGAAGATTATCCAATTCGAGTTTAAGGAAGTCCAATTTGGAGTTGAAATTTATGATTGGATTTGGAAATAATTGAGAGTGAGAAATATAATGAAGTAGTAAAAGAAGTTTTGGGGGTTGGGGTGGGTGGGTGGGTGGGGAGTGAAGTTAGGGTTTTGTGATTTTTGTGACATGAGTGATTCTAATCCTGATTTTGAAGTGGGGGATTCTTCTAATTTTCCTCCTACAAATGAATACTTGTATGATGATCTACCAAATCATGATCAAATGGATTATATATATGATCCTCACTTTTATTTTCCTCAAATCCAAGATGGATATGGAAGTGATAAATGTCTTGAGCCAAAAGTAGAATCTAACGACCCAGAAGAAGAAAAGAGAGTTGCCAATAATCAGGTACATAATTTACGTGGTGAAGATTGTAACTATTCCATGCAAATGATGGATTTTGATTTATATATTTTCACCTTTTGCTACTTAGTATCGTCACGGTCGACGATAGTCTAACCCTGCCGACTACTATAGTCGGTTCAGTTTTGATTACCAAATGCTACAACTTTTCATGAGCAGTATTTTAGTCGTCACTGTTTTTGTAAATACAACCGTACCGACTATTTTCGCTTGTTGAAGTTGTCAGCATCGAAAATATGAACCCTGCCGACTAAATGTCCTTTTCCAGCACAGAGAACTGGGTTCTGAAATATGCTTAAGCCGTCGTTGTTTTGAATATGTCGACCTCGCCGACTATAGTTTGGTCGTCATTATTGTATTCTTTGACCCTGTCGGCTGTTCTTTGGTCATTGTTATTTTATATATCGACCTTGTCGACTATGGTAGTATATATTAACTAACTTGGGATGTTTTGTAGATTGTATTGGTACCGATGACGGATCAGCCTAAAGCTCACAGTGTTAGGGGTCCTGATACTTCCATACATTATGCTAGTGATTTGGAATGGTTGAAAAAATACGAAGCAATCAATTGGGTTGTTGAGAAAGAAAAAGAGAAGACGTGTGTTCTAGTGAAAAACACCCAACAAAAACCTTCGCGGTTTGAAATGGTTTGCGAGTGTAGTGGGTTGGACGGAAGTTATAAGAGAAAGGGTTATGTGTATCCTAAGAAGACGAGTAGGGTGTATAAGACGAAGTCAAAGAAGTGTGGATGCCCATTCAAGATTATTATTGAAGGAACGAACACACCAATAACATGTGGAGAATGAATAAAGTTGATGTTGTTTGACATAACCATAAAGATCCGGATAGTCTTGTTGGACACCACCAAGTTGCCAAGTTGAAACCGCACGAGTTCGAACAAGCAAGAACAAGTTGGGGAATTAAACCAAGTAAGTTGCTTGGTAAGTTCAAGAGGGATGGCAAGAATAACCTTTCATCATTATCTATAACTTATGCGCCCAAAGCAACTATCAAAAGAATTGAATGGGATGGAAGAAAGGTAATGGAAGAATCACAATGGTTGGCCCAAAAATACAACTACACGGTGAGACACCATGAGTCACTAGAGGGGAGGGTGGGTCGTATTTTTCTTGCGCATCTCGATATGATTCAATTGGCCCGGTGCTTCTACCAAGTTTTGTTCATGGATTGTACTTATAAGACGAATAGGTACAACATGCCTTTGTTGAATACTGTGGGAAAAACCTCGGACAAGCAATCATTCATGGTGGCATGGTGTTTTATGGGTCGTGAGAAGGATGAGAGCTATATTTAGGCATTGGAAACTTTAAAGCTTCTCTACCACGAAGACGAAACTCTCGGGTTTTTAGTAACCGACAATGAGCAAGCAATAATGAACGCCGTGAGGATAGTTTTTCCCAAGGCACAAAATTTGCTTTGCACGTGGCACATACAATGCAATCTTCAAAAGAATTGCAGTAATTATATCTAAAAGTTAAATGAAAAGAAAGGTAATAAACGTGAAAAAGAGGAAGATGAACGTCTTAGTAAACTAACTAAAGAGGAGAGAGATTAAGAGAAAAAGAAAGAAGAAGAAGAATGGAAAGAAGTTGAGGTTAAATTTGGGTTATTTATGAAATCATGGGATAAATTGGTTTGGTCGATGAGTGTGGAAAGATACGAGAGAAACTTGAAGGATTTTGAGGATGATTGGGGCACCAAAGACCCAAAATGGCATTGCAAGAGACAATGGTTGAGGCCACACAAAGAGAGGTTTGTGTATGCTTTTACTTACGACTATAAACATTTAAAACTTGAGTCCACAAGTATGGTAAAGAAAACTCATGGGAGACTAAAAGGTCTACTTTTCACGAGTCAAAATGGGATTGTGACGGTGCAACATGCTATCCATGAGTACACTAATAATGATATCAACAAGATAAGAAACCAATTCGAAGAAAGTAGGCACAAGAAGTTGAAGTGCTACAAGGAGGATGATTGGTTGCTTGTTGGTATACATCACAACGTCTCGCATTGGGCAATACGTTTTATGATGAAACATCCCAAGTTGTATCAAAAGTATGACGACCCGAGCACTCCTTGCAATTGTAGGATAATGAAGTCTATCATACTTCCTTGTCGTCATATGCTTGGTAGGTATAGAACTCCGTGTTAGAGCACTGCTCGGTCGAACTCGCAAACGTTGCTATCTCAAACTTGTTTGTCAAGTTTAGTTGCCAAAACTATAAGTCTTGATTTCTAGTCTACTTATAGCTAAGTCTCAGATTAGGATAGTAAGTGTAGTTGAGATTTAGACTTCACGACGTTTATCGATTGAAGACGAAGAACTATTAAGGGGAGCTTGTGGAACTTCATCAACAAAAGGTATGTGGATACTTGAACTCATCTATCACTCAAAAGTCTATCTACTCTATCTCCTATTTGAGACAAAAGTCGTATAGCTATATAGACTTCGATTATACACATTTGATATTTCGATATGAGTTTAACTCGCTTACATATTTCTCGAAATATGTGTTGGTAAGCTTTCGCTTTAACCAAGTTCATCTTATATTCTTGACGAAAGTCAAAAGATGATCATGTGAAAATCGCCTGGTAACATCTTACATGATTTGTGTGAGACATTCATTTGATGTAGATTCAGAATGTTTCGTATTGATCATTCGATCACTTGAAAATTGATTTGAAGCTAATAGTTTGCGTGAGACAGCTATTGTCGTCTTCTAAGAATGTTTCAATGATTGAAATGGGAGTTTAGAACAATTAACCATGATTGGATATAGCACAATATGCATACTATATCAGAATTAACCTAATAGTTTAACAAATTGACTAAGAAACTTAGTTTCCTTGTTAAACCGATTGTAAACATACAATCACTTATTTTGATAAGACCAAAATAAAGATGAGAATTACTTTATTTCTCCCATTAGGTTCTAATTATTCAAACAATAACTTAGACCTTTCACTTTAGACAAGACAAGTACTAGGTTAGTTAACTAGTATTTCTTGTCAAGGCATTCGATTAGACTTGAATAACCGAATCCTTCAATTTGATAAGTCTAACCAAGATCAGAATTAACTTAGTTTCACTTATCCGGAATTGAATTGGACTAAACAAATGATCCCGTATTTTTGTTAAACCATAAACAATACATACAAACCAAAATAAATTGACTTGCACAATTATTTTCTTAACCGGAAGCAATTGAAACAAACATAGACATTATAGCACCGCAATTACACTGAAATTTCGTTAAGCAAAAACACTTGATATCAAACAATAAAGAAGATACCAAACAATAAGTCAAATAAATTGACACAGTGTTTCTTAACCGGAAAAAATTGAATCACACACACACACATCCATACACACATAATGGAATAAATATCAATTGTACCGAAATTTTGTTAAGCAAAAGCAAAATATATGCAATATAAGAGGCTTTTCTTAAACATGAAAACGATTAACTAACAACTTCGTTACCTCAGATTCCGCATCCTCTTCTCCCCAGAAAGATATATCATTAAGCACAAGTTCAAGTTAGAACTCTCCCCCAGTATGTTGTCATTCTCTCGCAAGAACAAAAGAACAACAACAAAGAGAAACCTTTACCAGATAAAGGTTGAATCAGTTTTAACTAATGCGTGCCAATAGCAAAAGTTGAAAACCCGAAATACATATGTTTTTGCTAAACACAACTCATGTAAACACAAATTGATTCAACACATTGTGACTTTTTACATATGAGTCTCAATTGGAACACCTTATGATCCTTTGATAAAGCCTACAAACATGGGATAGAACTTAATCCCGCTAAATCAAAAAGTCACACAAACCATAAGGGTTCACATCATATGAGATTGAATATTAAGGTTATTAAAACCGAAATCAGACATCTCATATATCAAGAGTACTCATATGTATACCAAATATTTAGTTTATAGAATTGTTGATGGTGGTTTTAGGACAAGGGGTAAAACCATAAAACCTCACGTATAGCATGACGTCACCGGTGACACTAACACATTTATTAGAGCATTTAATGCGCTTATGTAAAAAATTACCAGGGTACCCTTTTTCAAATACTGAACTAGGGTTTCAATGCACAAAACCCTAAATCCACACATACCGCGCAACCATTGCGCAAAAGCATGGCAAACATGCCAAATGCACGTACCGTGCAACCATCGCGCAAAACATAGCAATTGCACGTGTCGTGCAATCTTTGCGCAAAATCATGGCAATCATGCCACTCACACATACTGCTCAACCACTGCGCAAAAGCATGGCAAACATGCCAGAATGCACGTACTGTGCAACCATCGCGCAAAACATAGCAATTTCACGTACCGTGCAATCATTGCGCAAAAGCATGGCAAACATGCCAAAGGCACGCACCGTGCACTCATCACACAAGACATAGCAATTGCATGTACCATGCAATCATTGTGCAAAATATGGCAACTATGCCAAACCGCAAATAATGCACAATCATCGTGCAACACATGGCAACCGTGCCAAAAATTCCAAAACCGCGCAATCATTGCGCTACATATGGCAACCATGCCAAGAATTCCAAAAACGCGCAATCATTGCGCTCCATATGGCAACCATGCCAAAATTCCAAAACCGCGCAATCATTGCGCTCCATATGGCAACCATGCCAAACTCCCCAAAACGCGCATCATTGCTCTACATTTGGCAACCATGCCAAACTTCCAAAAAAAGCACAATCATTGCGCTCCATACGGAAACCATGCCAAAATCCCAAAACGCGCAATCATTGCACACGCCATGCCTAGGGCCAAAGCTAGCACACACACCTTTGGCACATGCCGTGCAACCCTTGCAACTTGGCATGCCATGCCGTGCAACCTAGGGCCAAATCTAGCACACGCACACTTGGCACATGCCGTGCAACCCTTGCAACTTGGCATGCCATGCCGTGCAACCTAGGGCCAAAGCTAGCACACGCACCTTTGGCACATGTTGTGCAACCCTTGCAACTTGGCATGCCATGCCGTGCAACCTAGGGACAAAGCTATCACACACACCTTTGGAACATGCCGTGCAACCCTTTCAACTTGCCATGCCATGCCGTGCAACCTAGGGCCAAAGCTAGCACACGCACCTTTGGCACATACCGTGCAACCCTTGCAACCTGGCATGCCATGCCGTGCAACCTAAGGCCAAGGCTAGCACACGCACCTTTTGCACATTCCGTGCAACCCTTGGAACTTTGCATGCCATGCCGTGCAACCTAGGGCCAAAGCTAGCACACACACCTTTCGCACATGCCGTGCAACCCTTGCAACCTGGCATGCCATGTCGTGCAACCTAAGGCCAAGGCATGCCCCACATGCCTTTGGCACATGCCGTGCAACACTTGCACTTTGGCATCACAACTTGCACCCGATGTGCAACCTAGGGCCAAGGCATGCCACACATGCCATTGGCACATGTCGTGCAACACTTGCACTTTGGCATCACAACTTGCACCCGATGTGCAACCTAGGGCCAAGGCATGCTACACATGCCATTGGTACATGTCGTGCAACACTTGCACTTTGGCATCACAACTTGCACCCGATGTGCAATCTAGGGCCAAGGCATGGCACACATGCCATTGGCACATGTCGTGCAACACTTGCACTTTGGCATCAAAACTAGCACCCGATGTGCAACCTAGGGCCAAGGAATGCCACACATGCCGTTGGCACATGCCATGCAACACTTGAACTTTGGCATCACAACTTGCACCCGATGTGCAACCTAGGGCCAAGGCACACATGCCATTGGCACATGTCGTGCAACACTTGCACTTTGGCATCACAACTTGCACCAGATGTGCAACCTAGGGCCAAGGCATGCCACACATGCCATTGGCACATGTCGTGCAACACTTGCACTTTGGCATCACAACTTGCACCCGATGTGCAACCTAGGGCCAAGGCATGCCACACATGCAATTGGCACATGCCTTGCAACACTTGCACTTTGGCATCACAACTTGCACCCGATGTGCAACCTAGGGCCAAGGCATGCCACACATGCCATTTTCACATGCCGTGCAACACTTGCACTTTGGCATCACAACTTGCACCCGATGTGCAACCTAGTGCCAAGGCATGCCACACATGCCATTGGCACATGACGTGCAACACTTGCACTTTGGCATCACAACTTGCACCCGATGTGAAACCTAGGGCCAAGGCATGCCACACATGCCATTGGCACATGCCATGCAACACTTGCACTTTGGCATCACAACTTGCACCCGATGTGCAACCTAGGGCCAAGGCATGCCACACATGCCATTGGCACATGTCGTGCAACACTTGCACTTTGGAATCACAACTTGCACCCGATGTGCAACCTAGGGCCAAGGCATGCCACACATGTAATTGGCACATGTCGTGCAACACTTGCACTTTGGCATCACAACTTGCACCCGATGTGCAACCTAGGGCCAAGGCATGCCACACATGCCATTGGCACAAGCCGTGCAACACTTGCACCCGACGTGCAACCTAGGGCCAAGGAATGCCACACATGCCATTGGCGCATGCCGTGCAACCCTTGCGCTTTGGCATGCCGCGCCTACATCAAAGGCCACGATTCCTCTTAAGATGCAAAATCTCGACCGTCGAAGGTCGCCACTGAGCTGGCAAGCTCAATTTATCAAACACCAGCGACATGCTACATGTTTTCCACGAAAACACTCGAGACATCAAAAACGTGTCACAAACTGGGGGATGCTCATTAGGGTATTGGTTTGGCGGTCTACAACGTGCGGCATACATAAATGCCCGTTTCAAGACAGTGTCATAAGAATAAAACGGTTAGTAAATGCAGGAAGTAATGGTGAAACGCTCTTTCATTATGGAACATCAATTCCATCAAATTCCATCAATACCAGGCATTACCACCTCTTCCCATTTAACTCATCCGTTTCTTTTCTTACGAGGCCAGAGTACGTTTCACTTAGACTTGTATAAATAGGTTTTACCTATTTCCACCAAAACACAAGTTTTTGGTCAGGGAGAAATACAACACTCAGAAAAGAAACTCTTGTTAGCTTTCTCAAAGCTTTCACTTTCTGATACAAGTCAAACACTACTCTTCCAGAACTGTTCTGCTCTCAACACTCTCTTCGCTTCCCTCCCTAAACCAGCCCTTCTTCTCCTCTTTGTGACCGAAGCAAATCCAGAACGACCATTTCTTGGTTTAGGCCAGATTTGTATAGATTGATCTCTCAAAGCTAAAGTACTCCCGTGCAGTACATTTGTTTAGGGTTCATATTTGTTTCTCACCCACTCACCGAAATTACCAAAATCAGCAGAAACGGTTTTTGCCCTCAAACAATTGGCGATCACGGTGGGAGATTGATCTCTCGGTTGCAATATCAAACCACAAATTTTCATTCTCAATTCTAGTTTTCAGAGGATGGCCGGTTTTAGGACCGTCTCTACAAACTCAGATCCCACTCAGACGAATGGCGATTTCTCTGCCCCAGCTAACGGTACAACCAACGGAGAAATCCCAAGACTGGTCGATCTGGAACGAGCTCAGGAGATCCATACCAAGAACATGGATCTGATGAAGGAAACAATTAACATCATACTCGACTTCCTCATCAATTTGACGTCAGAATTAAGTGACTCGCGCTTTCCGGAAGATCAAAGACCGGGGACTGATATCCCAGACGAGCACTCCCAAATCAACGGTTTCGTCACCGACTGGAAGCCGATTGACCAGGAAGCAGCTTCACTGGTGGAGAACTTATGTGAACTACTGCACCTCTCCAAGGATCAGCGAGTAGAGACATTCTCCGCTAACAATCAGATAACATTGAACGCATCTCTGGTTCCTCCACGTGCAGGGACTCCAAGAACACCAGAGATTTCCATCAACAATATCGTGTTCATTGATGATGACATGATGGTAGAAGAAGTCCATAACCGAGCCTTGCACGTCACGGCCCTTGTCAGGGACACGAAGTTCCGAAGGGCACTCATCGACACAGGAGCATCCTCAAATGTCATCACTCTAGGAATGCTCAAAGCTTCCAGGGTGCGGCTCAACGAAGTCATACGACAACCTACTAGGATGACATATTTCGAAGGCAACCAAACCAGCACGTACGGGTACATCAACTTGGAGATGACAGTAAGACCAATCCGATCGAATGTGAAGTTCGAAGTAATCGAGAAAGAACCAGATTACCACATGATACTGGGAAGACCGTGGCTACACGACCACAAAATCATACCTTCGACATACCACCAGTGCCTAAAAACGGTGTTGAATGGGGAAGTTGTCCGTATCTCCGCATCATTATCTCCCTACGCACCGATCTATTGCGTAGAGACGTTTGAACCAAAGAAGGGTTCACGATACACGACAGGCAAAGTTCACAACTTTCCGCCGCCTAAACGGACGTCACTCAAGGAAAGCGATAAGCCGATATCACTTCACGGAGAAGTCCTCTCTCACATCACCTCCTCAGAAGGGAAGCTCGCCAGTTTTCCTCTGCCAAGCCAAGGTATGACCCACGCCCGCACCAAACGAGGACGTGCCTTCGTGACAAATCCCGACAAAAAGGGGAAGACCGCGTATCGCCGCTGTTGTTAGCAATTAACAGGGGAGACCACGACCCAGTATCTTCGCCCAGCAGAATGATTTCACAACAACCAGGAGGAATTTCCAGACGCACCTCAGCAGCTGCAAGACGGAACCAACTCGACCACGGACGAAATCGAGACCGCCAATATCGGGAGTGAGGAATCACCGCGACCCATCCTGATCAGTTCGACTATATGCTATACAGAATGCTCGAAGCTGCTCGACCTACTCAAAGAGTATCAAGATGTATTTGCATGGACATACGAAGAGATGCCTAGCTTAGATGAAAAGCTAGTCACCCACCATCTGCACATAATACCCGGATCCAAACCAGTCAAGCAACCCCCGAGACAGTTCAGACATGACGTATAAGAACAAATTAAAGTGGAGATTCAGAAGTTTCTATCCGCTGGTTTCATCAGACCCATTCACCATCCCACCTGGTTGGCTAACGTCGTTCCAGTAAAGAAGAAGAATGGCCAGATCAGATGCTGCGTCGACTTCAGAGATTTAAACAAATGCTGCCCTAAGGAAGACTTCCCGCTTCCTAACATCGACATGCTGGTAGACGCTACCAGTGGACACGACATGTTTTCCTTTATGGACGGGTACATCGGCTACAACCAGATAAAGATGTACGAACACGATACAAGTAAGACCGCTTTCCGAACTCCTCTTGGAAACTTCTACTATACAGTAATGCCTTTCGGTCTAAAGAATGCTAGCGCCACTTACCAACGCGCCATGACTACCATATTCCACGACATGATGCACAAGGAAGTCGAAGATTATGTATATGATGTAGTGGTTAAATCAAAAACTCGAGCGGCCCATCCAGAAACGTTGCGACAAGTGTTTTGAAAGATGTCGCGAATACAAGCTAAAGATGAACCCTTTGAAATGCGCTTTTGGTGTCTCTTCGGGGAAGTTACTAGGGTTTCAGGTAACAGCTGAAGGGATTAGGGCCGAACCAGTCAAGACACAAGCTATTCTTACGATGCCACCTCCATGAACCGTGAAAGAGCTCCAGAGTTTCATGGGTAATATAAACTATATTCACCGCTTCATACTGAGACTGGTATAACTCGTTGCTGCATTTACTCAAAGAAAGGAGCGAGCTTCGTGTGGACTACGCTTCAACAGGAAGCATTTCAGAAGATTCAACAAACGTTGTCCTCCACGGCCATCATAAAATCTCTTCTACAAGGAAGACCGTTGTGTCTCTACACGTCCTTCAGTGATACTGCTGTCGGAGCTTTCCTCGCTCAAGAAGACGACGAAGGGATCGAATACCCGATATACTACTTCAGTCGAACATTAAGAGATGCTGAACTCAGATACCCCAAAGCAAAAAAGGCGTGTCTAGCTCTAATCCATTCCATCTAGAAGTAAAGGCACTACCTTTTCTCCAACAAGGTAGTAATGATATCCAAATCTGATCCTGTAAAGTTTCTCCTCTCAAAACCGGCCCTGATAGGGAGACCAGCTAAATGGCTCCTTCAGATGTCAGAATTCGACATAACATCCCCGAGGGATATTAAGGGACAAGCTGTTGCGGATCTGTTAGCAGCATTCCCAGGAGAAAATACTGCAACGCTACGCGAGGATCTCCCCGGAGACTTTCTAGAAATTTTCCTAATCAAAGAAGAGGCATGGATAATATTCTTCGACGACTCTGCCACCCCTAGCAATGGTACCGGAGGAGCAGGCGTGGTTCTAGTATCCCCTGCTGGTGAAGTATTCTCATATTCTTTCAAGCTTGACTTCCCTTGCACTAACAACTAAGCGGAATATAAAGCCTTCCTCATAGGACTATCACTGGCTAAACAAGCTGGGGCCACACGTCTGGAGATAAGAGGTGATTCGAAACTACTTTTCAACCAGATGATCGGAGTCTACGCGCTAAAGGAATTGACATTGGCGCCATACAGAGCTGAAGCACAAAAACTGCTAAACTACTTCGCTGATGCAACCGTCGCACACGTCGGTCGTAGTAGTAACAAGCACGTTGATTGTCTAGCTACACTAGCATCAAAACTGCAGTTCGAAGGATTTGAGGAAACCCTGACAGTGAAAAGGCGGACCATATCTTCCACATGGATTTCGCAACCTGAGAAGGCCGGGCCCGATGACTGGAGAATGCCTATTATTCAAGAGCTCAGCATATCACTTTCCCAGGGAAATGTCAGTCTCAAGACTTTGCAAAATTTCTTTATGCTTCAAGGCATTCTATACTATCGAAACCCAGATAGCTCCCTGTCGAGATGCCTCGGAGAGGAAGAGGCGGAACAGCAACTCAACCGTGTCCATGTAGAAGTATGTGGGATAACATTAGTAGTAACCCTCTATCGTCGTTTGCAACGTCTTGGTTACTATTGTCCAGAGATGGAGGCTTAATCTCGATCGCTCCAAAAAACATGTTCCAAATGCCAAGCACTACCACATCAGTCAGAAGTCTTCAACATTGATCACGCTGGGGACTGGCAGAGACCATATGTCAGCTACCTCCTCGATGGCGTACTCCCTACCAGTAAAAAGAACGCGTCCAAGATAAAATAGAGATCCAAGAAGTTTGTGTTCCACGACGGGATCTTATATCGCAGAAGTTTTGGAGGAAGTTTACTACGGTGTTTGAACGAGGAAGAAATACCGGTCATGCTAAGAGAAATTCACGAAGGCGAACACCAATGGAAATAAAAATTGTTTCTTCAAATACATGAAAAATACTACTGGCCGACCATGGAAGATGACGCAGCTGCTTTCGTTCAGAAATTCCAGAAATGCCAGATCCACGGGAATCTCATTCACACGCCTCCAACACCCCTGCACTCGATAAGTAGCCCATGGCCCTTTCACAGCTGGGGACTTGACATCATTGGGAAGATCAATCCGCCATCTTCAAAGAAGCATGAATACATAATAACTAGAGCTGGCAAACAAGCCGAAACCCGCAGATAAACCCGTACCCGGCCCGTGAAAACCCTAACCCGGCTTGGCCGGGTTATAAACAAGCCGGGTTAGGGTTAGAGAAATGGTGGCTTGGTAGTAAACAGGTTAACCCGTGCCCGACCTGTAAACCCGCAGGTAAACCCGTAAACCCGTGTATAGTAATAATTAATAAGTTACATTTAATTTTTCACCATTGGATTATGTAGGACTAGGGTCAATACTTAATCCTATCCCTACGTTAAAGATATAAAAACACTAAAACCCTAACAGATCATTTCTTCATCCTCTTTTTTTTCTTGTTTCTCCCCACCGTCTTCTCCTGCGGCTGCGACCTCCTCCTCAATCCTCAGTTCACCACCTCCATCGGACCATCACTCCTGTTGTTGATTAAGTTTCTGCTGCTGCTAAGTTTCCTTCACAAGCTGGTATACACAATTTTCTCTTACTATAATTCAGGGTTCTTTGATTTCATAACTAATTACTGTAAAATTGATTATGAATAGAGGAATTAAAGGATGGGATTTGATTTGGATGGATGTTTTGATTAGCGCTTGACTGATTTATGTGATTGTGTTGAGATTTTATACGCAGCAGGCTTAAACTATGTGGTTTTAACTAGGGATTTGCTTATTTATGTAATTGTGCTTAGTGCAAGCAATTGTCTCCAAAGATAGTAGCCATGATTCCATGAAAATGTTAGGTTTTATTTTAATTAGGGCTTGGCTACAATTGGTTCTTTACATTTTCATTAATTGGGATTTATTTGATGCGAAGCTGTACTGTTCTGGGCATTTCTATTTGACAACAACAAGACATGGGGTTGGATGTTCTGGATGATTTAATGGAAGTTGGTGGTGATGTTACTGGTACCTTGAATAGGTTTTTCTTGCTGGCGGTGATTGAATAAGGTATAACTAGTCATCATGAACTCTTGGTTCTGTTGATTATTTGCATAACAAAGATGGAGTTGGATGGGGACCAAAAGTGGGTTTAGTTGAGAATTTAGTGGAGGTGATGCTCAGTTGTTCACAGGAAAAGAAGGTTGTCGTGCCATGGTTGGATTTAGGAAAGCAGAGACCTAATTTCAGTATTTTCAGTTTTAAGTCATAAATTAAATGTAATTGATTTTGGGCTAAACCCCTTCGATTAATTTGGAAATTATGTCATAAATTCATCCTTGTAATTAAACATCCTGACTCATTAAATTAATTAAGTTTTAATTTTTAACATTAATTTTACGGGCTAACCCGTTACCCGCTACGGGTGCGGGTTGAAGAAATGACCACCCGTGAAGAATAAAAACCCGCAAGCTTGGACTCGTTCTAACCCGTAACCCGCGGGTTGGTAACAAGCCAGCCCCGACCCGCCCGTTTTCCAGCTCTAATAATAACCGCGACCGAGTATTTCACCAAATGGGTCGAAGCTATCCCCTTGCGAGGTATCACCGGAGCCACAATCGCGACATTCATCAACGAGCATATCATCTGCCGGTTTGGCGTGCCTAAACACATCATCACCGACAACGGCACACCTTTTGCTAACAAACAAGTACATGAATCACTCGAGAAATACGGTATTAAACAAGTTCTCTCTACTGTGTGCTATCCTCAGGGAAACGGGCAAGCCGAAAGCACCAACAAGACTCTGATTCGAATTCTCAGCCGAACGGTACACGAAAATCCCAGAACTTGGCATGAGAAACTTCCAATGGCCTTCTGGGCATACCAGACGTCTCCAAGAAGTTCCACCGGCGCTTCTCCATACTCTCTTGTCTACGGTGCAGATGCAATCCTCCCAGCCGAAATCAAAATTCCATCAGCCAGAATTTCCGCAGCAAGTGGAGTTTGATGGGATGAAGCTGAAGCACTGAATTCCAGAATAGCAGAGCTAGATACCATAGATTCCAGAAGATTTAGAGCAGAATAACACGCACAATCATACAGAAACAGAGTTTCCAGAGCATTTAACAGAACTGTGAAACCCCGGGTTTTCCAAGTGGGAGATTTGGTACTGAAGACTGCTAAACACATACAACAAGATATATCCGCACCAAAATTTTCCCCAAAATGGGAAGGGTCGTATATAGTTACGAAGGCATACGATAGCGAGTACTACAATATTATCAAGGAAGATGGAGGAAAGCTAGAGGCAGTCATCAATGGAACCTAGGGCCAAGGCATGCCACACATGCCATTGGCACATGCCGTGCAACACTTGCACTTTGGCATCACAACTTGCGCCCGATGTGCAACCTAGGGCCAAGGCATGCCACACATGCCATTGGCACATGTCGTGCAACACTTGCACTTTGACATCACAACTTGCACCCGATGTGCAACCTAGGGCCAAGGAATGCCACACATGCCATTGGCACATGTCGTGCAACATTTTCACTTTGGCACTACCACTTGCACCCGACGTGCAACCTAGGGCCAAGGCATGCCGCACATGCCATTGGCGCATGCCGTGCAACCCTTGCACTTTGGCATGCCGCGCCTACATTAAAGGCCACGATTCCTCTTAAGATGCAAAATCTCGACCGTCGAAGGTCGCCACTGAGCCGACAAACTCAACTTATCAAACACCAGCAACATGCTACATGTTTTCCACGAAAACACTCAAGACATCAAAAACGTGTCACAAACCGGGGGATGCTCATTAGGGTATTGGTTTGGCGGTCTACAGCGTGCGGCATACACAAATGCCCGTTTCAAGATAGTGTCATAAGAATAAAACGGTTAGTAAATGCATGAAGTAATGGTGAAACGCTCTTTCATTATGGAACATCAATTCCATCAATACCAGGCGTTACCACCTCTTCCCATTTAACTCATCCGTTTCTTTTCTTACGAGGCCAGAGTACGTTTCACTTAGACTTGTATAAATAGGTTTTACCTATTCCACCAAAACACGAGTTTTTGGTCAGGGAGAAATACAACACTCAGAAAATCAACTCTTGCTAGCTTTCATAAAGCTTTCACTTTCTGATACAAGTCAAACACTACCCTTCCAGAACTGTTCTGGTCTCAACACTCTCTTCGCTTCCCTCCCTAAACCAGCCCTTCTCCTCCTCTTTGTGACCGAAGCAAATCCGGAACGACCATTTCTTGGTTTAGTCCAGATTTGTATAGATTGATCTCTCGAATCTAAAGTACTCCCGTGCAGTACATTTGTTTAGGGTTCATATTTTTTTCTCACCCACTCACCGAAATTACCAAAATCAGCAGAAATGGTTTTTGCCCTCAAACAAGAATATAAACAAACAATAGTATATGTGACATACATAGGAGCTACAACATCACAACTTTCTTATGATTTTGATATAACAATCATGAAGATATGATCCAAAGATCGGCTATACTCAAAAGTCACTAACTATAAGGAAGTGGGCCAATATATGAGACTGAACCACAATGGTTTATCTCATAAACTCAAACGCAATACTCAATAAATATTCAACAGAAAATCAAGTTTTGCTGTTGCCTCAATCTTGTAGGAAATTCAATTACGAAATCAACGCAAAAAGAATGAGGTCATTCCGAGTTCGGACGAAGAAGTTATGGGCAAAACAGTTTTACACTCCTTCGTATGAACCAATCACACAAATCACTAGGACCAGTTACACCAATCACTAGGACCGGCTACAGTGATTACTTGTGACGGGTCACAACATGAATCCACACACGAAATTTTGTTAGACATAACTTTTGCGTATAATGTCCGAATTCATTGATTTTTGGCTCGTTTTAATCGTAAAAACAAGAGCTACAAATATATATGATCAGTAGATATCAATATCATAAACTCAAAATTACCTTTTATCTCAAAAGCTCAAATATATATAGAGAAGGTATGAGTATAGAAGAAAAGAAATCTCCCTAAAGATGTTAATTAGTCATATAATAACCGAGAGATCATGTGCTCAGTTTTCATGTGCTTCCTCACCTTTCAAAAGATTGAGCACCAAGGTGAGCATGCACATTCTAACACAACTAGGTTGTGTGTTGAGCCTTATCTTGTTCGTCACGAGTGACTAAGACATAATCATCATTCTTGACCTCTTTCTTGGTTTGCCATCTCTTGTTTTTGTTCTTTGACTTGTGATGAATAGTGTCATTATCACAACGTTCACTAGTACAAGAGATTTCAGACATGATGTCTTTCTTTAGTCTTTCAAGAAAACTCTTGTAATTATTGTCACCAACAATTAACAACTGAGAGTCATTCTTGTGACTAACTTTTGGTCCCTTCTTGGCTATGGAGGACTTCGGGACCCATATAGAGTTGGGTTTCGCAGGAGCATCTTTCTCCTTCATACCATTAGGACCATTGCCCTTTTGGATACTTTGGGAAACATTCTTTCTCCAATTTGTAACATCAGACCTTGTCTTTGCATTTACAAAGTCATATCTCTTTCAATGTTCGGGTCTTTTATGAGATGACCTTGTCGAACGATAAGCAAAATTTGAACTATCATTATAATAATTCTTTTTCTAAACTTAGGATAATAACGATCTGAATTCTTTCGTGGAGCAAACTTAGCCAATTTGTTTGATACAAAGGAAAGTGCATCCTGCATCTTACGAACATTGCATCCCCATTGCAAGTGCCCTTTATTACCACAATAATAACAATGCTTAGAAGGATACAAAGTTTGAGTTTTCATGTTACCTTTTTGTGGATCCGCTTGCATTGGAGCTCGACGAGTTTTCTTCTTCTTCTTCTTCTTGTCTTTGTTCAATGGTTTTGCTTTCTTCACATTAGCAGAAGTGCTCTCTTTGATTTCCGCACTTGACGAGTCTGGTTGAACACAATTCTTAAGCTTGTCATGCTTTACTTCTTTACAAGGAAAAGTATCATCTTTGACATCAATGGAAGCCTCTGGTTGAGAAGAATTTGTAGCTTTAACAAATTTGATCTCATTTTTATCGTTGGAAGCACTTGATTCCTTATATCCCAATCCTCGTGTATCACCATGATATCTTCCTGCTTTTAACAATGAGGATAAATTGTTTGTGCTATCATTTGACTTTTTCAAGTACAAATGTTCTTCTTCCAACATCTTGATTTTATCAAGAGCACCAGTTAGCTCAGCCTCAAGACGTTTCTCTCGTGAGGGATATTCACCTTCTTTCTCTTCAAAACTCTTTTGTTGAGAATTAACCCTTGCTTCAGATTCATCAAGTTTCTTTTCCGGCAAAAAGAGATCTCTTCGAAGATTTTCACATTCCAATTTCTTAGAATTTAGCTCGCATGTACGATCTTTAAGAAGAGAATCACTGGTGCGGTAACCCATATAACATCCTTGAAAAACCCTATTCAGTTTCTTGTTCTCACGACAAAGAGGAGTCATGACACCAAGAAAATCCGAAGTTCTCAGTTTTTTATTTTTCAAAGGATTCAGTAGTTCAGAGTATTCTGAGATATCCTCTTCTACTTCTCGTTCAAAATCTGAGTCATCATCATCGGAAATTTCATTTAACCCTTCTTGTAGACATATTTTACAGTCGTCATCATTAAGATCTTCAGATATTGATTCGTAGATGTCATTATCAAGTGTTAATTCAAAACTCTTGATATCTTGATTTACGTTAACTGAATCATTTTCAGGTTCTATAAAATCCATTTTTAGATTCCAGTCTTATAGGTTGGATCGCACCAAACATAGATTGTTAGATCTTTTCGTGTTTGCCTGCTCTGATACCAATTGAAAAGACGAGGGTACCCAAATACACCACAATCTTTTAAATATCCACCTATAAGTCCTCTTACCGAAAGTGATTGACTATGGACAGAGTCGAGACAATACGATAAATCGGTATTCACACTTTGTGTGATCGTCTATGGATACGATATCGAGACAATACAACAATCAAAGTGTAATTACTTGATAATAGGTTCGGACTTAACCAAAATCTATAGGATCACTATCAAGTAATACGAAATTATCGTTTGTGTAATTTACTTTAAATTATAATAACAACAATTATAATTGCGGAAAATAAAAGTAAATGACACAACAAGATTTTGTCAACAAGGAAAACGCAAATGCAGAAAACCCTCGGGACCTAGTCCAGAATTGAATACTCTCACAATTAAGACGCTATAAAAAATCTAAACCAACTTCGTATAGTTGAGACCAAGCAACTAAACCTAGTTCACTTAATTTCTTCAGTATCCCTGCGCTTCCGACATTCAATAAGTGCACGCATTAGAACAATTCCTTTGGATCGTATTCCAAACAGTAAAGGAACAATAAATCTGTTTGGCAACAACTCTATTGATTCTTTCAAGATAAAGATATCTCAAGTCATATGCAAAGGCTCTTTCGTTTAATCTAATAAACTCCTTTGCCTAAGAATCTCCCCCTTAGAAGAGTTTTGATTCACTAAAATATGACAACCAAACTTGACATACCAACGCTTGGTGGGTTCAACCGAGCTATGCTCAAACAACATGTTATTCGAAGTCCGGGAACCATAACATGCATACCCGTGCGCGTACTGGTTGGTTAATGAAAGTCCGGGAACTTAGTATGCATACCCGTATGTGTACTGGCGTAAGTTCAGTTTCGGGAAATTCAACTAAGTTTGGAGGTATGCGTACCCGTTCGCATACTAGCAAACCCAAACTTAATCCGGCCACTTAGGTATGCGTACCCATTTGCATACTTGAATAGGTTATGTTCTAAAATCGGTTTGTTCATGAACTAATAAATTTACATATTAAAGAATGCAATCTTTTACAAACCGGTGGCTATGTTTATGGATTGATTCAAGTGAATCAAAATCGATTTTTCTTCAATTGTGTCTTGTACACTTCTATGAGAATATAAAAAATTGAACAATTCAAGAACTAGTTTCATTTGAGTCATTTGAACTAGTTAAGATGAATAAGGTTGATATGAAAGTGTTCATATGGCTAACTTCGGTTAACTATTGTTGAGCCAACAAGGTGCACACGTTTAGGTACGGTTACTCATATCTAAATGAAGCCACTTTTCATTTGTGTGTAACAAGCTAAGTTCGATCTAACAATTGAAAGATATTAGGTTGAGTCTAATCAGGTTTTCATCTAACGGTGAATATTGAATGTTTTGTTACCAAGGTAACACTGATTGCAAACCATGATTTGAAGATTATATAAGGGAGAACTCTAGCAACTAGGAAACCTAATCCCCACACCTTCTGTGTGATAGTAGTTGTGACGAGAGTCGATTCCCCTTTAACCTTAGGTTTTTCAAAAACCCTGTAGGTTAAAGACTTGAAGAATTCATTTGGATTGTGAAGCCAGACCCAACTATTTTCTCTGTAGTTGCGTGTTCCGATCTTGTTGTTTTCTATCGTATTGAGTACTATGAAAAAGCGTGGGTCTAACAACACCACCCAATATTTCGCTTAGCAATATGTATGGACTAACTCCGAAATACTTTGCTAGAGAATCAACTAGACAGTCAGACTCAATCTAGATAAAAGTATCTCAAGGAGTTAATATCTCTCTCTTGAATTGATTTTTACTCAAGCTAAAATCAATAACGAGTCTTAATCAAATACAAGGAATAACTTGGACGGTACCAAAGATCAATGTCCAAGGATCAATCAATATCAATCAACAACCAAAGGTTGGATTTCCAATTGATGATCACGAACACACAACCTGTATTATTTCAATTATATAAAATATAATGCGGAAAAGAAATAACACAGACACCATAAGTTTTGTTAACGAGGAACCCGCAAATGCAGAAAAACCCCGAGACCTAGTCCAGATTGAATACACACTGTATTAAGCCTCTACAGACACTAGCCTACTCCAAGCCAACTTCGGACTAGACTATAGTTGAACCCCAATCAGTCTCCCACCGATCCAAGGTACAGTTGTACTCCTACGCCTCTGATCCCAGCATGATACTGCGCACTTGATTCCCTTAGATGATCTCACCCACAACCAAGAGTTGCTGCAACCCAAAATCGCAGACTTGATAATAAACAAATCTGTCTCACACAGAAAAGTCTATCAAAGGATAAATATGTCTCCCACAGATAAACCCTAGGTTTTGTTCCGTCTTAAGATATGAAATCAAGGTGAATAGGAACCAATTGGTAATCCGGTTTTATATTCCCGAAGAACATCCTAGATTAATCAATCACCTCTCTACAATCCTTCCTGACTACACGGGCGGTTTGTCGAGGAATCACAAACAGTGAGACGAAGATGTTTGTGACTTCTTTATCTTGCCTATCGGAGAACTCTCACGATCTCAAGCCAATTAAAGATTGTACTCGTACGATAAAAGATGCAAGATCAGATCACACAACTACGATAAAATTAGTATCGGTCTGGCTTCACAATCCCAATGAAGTCTTTAGTTTTTCACAATGCTATATGTCTCCTTTATATAGCCTTCAAATCAGGGTTTTTCCTTAGTTACGAAGCAATCCATATTCACCGTTAGATGAAAACCTGATTTAGATTCAAGCTAATATTTCTCAACCGTTAGATCGAAAACTTAGCTTGTCACACACACTTGGGTAGACGTTTACTGGGTTTGTGAAAACCATGCCCAAACGTGTACGTGTATGTTGGTTCAACATAGTAACCCAAAATGTTAACCATATGAGCATTTCATATTAACCTTGTTCTTCTTCACCATAACTAGTTCAATTGACTCAAATGAACTAGTTAGAGAGTTGTTCAATTTCTATGAGATCTTATGTAACTACACAAGACACAATTGATACAAAGATGATTCGATTCGATTGAATCGGCTCATGAACTTTATAGCCACTGTTTGCATAAGGCATTCCTTAGTAATTTAAGTTTCATGTTCAGAGCACGTCTTTAGGTCATAACCTCTTAAGCTCACAAACAAGTTCGCGGACTTAAGACAACCGGTGGAGTTTTCCAAACTCAGCAGAAAATCTCGGCAAAGAGACTTTCGCCAGTTCGCGGACTGAGTTCGCAGATTTACACGCAAACGAGTTTTTGGAAAATCCCAGTAGAAATTCTCGGTACAAGAACTTCCGTCAGTTCGCGGACTGAGTTCGCGGACTTGGCAAAGCCAATTCCTCCGGTTTCTCTCAATCAACAAAGTTCGAAAACTTCGGATTAAGGAATACATGGTTATGTAATATAAACTCTCATTTCAATCATTGAGATATTCTCAGAGGACGTTATATAGTCGTTATTCACAGACCGTTTCGCGTCAGAGCAATTCTCAAAGTAATTAAAGCTTTTCATGACTTTCGTCACTAGGTGAAGATAAACTTGATCAAAGTGAAACGCTTTACCAACACATGATTTCGAGATATAGATAGGCGAGATATACTCGGCTCGAAATATCAAATGTGTATGATCCAGTCTATATAGCATACGACTTTTGTCTCATAAGAAGTAGGAGATAGAAGAGATAGACTTTTGAGTGATAGATAAGTTCAAGTCTCCACATACCTTTTTGTTGATGAAGTTCCACGGTTCCTTGAGTAGATCTTCTTCGTTGTATGATGAATCGCATAAATTCCTTGAGCTCAACTACACTTTTCTATCCTAGTCCAAGACTTAGCTATGTAGGCTAGAAATCAAGACTCATAGTTTTGATCACTAACATTGACAAACATGCTTGATATAGCAACGCATGCGAGGTTGACCGAGCTATGCTCTAACAATCTCCCCCTTTGTCAATTTTAGTGACAAAACTATTAATACATATGGAATACAAAAAAGATAAAGTTTAGTGGCTCCTATTCCATAGTCTAATCTTTAACGTTCCTTGAAATATTCGTCCTTCCAAGTACTCCAATAATCCCAAAGGTTGTAAGTTTAGCACCACCATTGTTGAAGATCCGTAGCTATAACAATGAGAGAAATCCATATTCTCGATCATTATTATACAGTGTCATAGTATCATTATGTAACATCAAAGTCCAATTGCATCAAGACTTTAACAAAAATACTATGGTGATATGTATCACTCCCCCTTAGTCAATACTCCATCTCGATCATGGAAACTACTCCCCCTTACACAATGATCCGAAAACCATATGTATTTGTAGTGTGAACTACATTATTTCTCCCCTTTTTGTCAATAAAATTGGCAAAGGTAAAAGAATGGGATCATAATGAAATTTCCACAAGAGACATTTCATAGACTAAAAGAAAAAATACATACCAACTTAATTTAGATGCAACCATAAAGCCGAAGCTAAATGCATTCATCAAGGAGTTTTAAGATACAAGATAACCCCTATAAATTCCACAACCGCACACCCCGCAAGATATTACCATTAAACACAAGTTCAAAAGAACTCTCCCCCATTTGATGTCATTCCCGAAAGAACAACAAGAGCGACCTTAATTTCGAAAGAAAAGAAGGATTTTTAAATTGGACACCAAAAACCATAGAAATGATTTTCTATATCCAAAACTCAACCAAATTAATCACAAGAAAATCCATGATTAATTTAATTGGAATACGCAACTAAATCAAACCACAAAAGTGATCAATTTAATTGAAGGTGCTCAAGATAAGTAAACGTACGGAGCTACGACTAAGATAATCATACGGAGATGGCTAACTTAATCGTTCACATACTCAACATAAGGAAAAACCTTACGGAATATACAACTATATTAACCAATAGAACATGATTTGTATAGCCGTTCATATACTCAACACAAGAACTTGTGGAATATATGAAAACTCAACTAGACTAATTACAAGAGAACTTATAATTAATCTAACTGGAATACAAATAACCAAACTAATCACAAAAGTAATCAATTTAATTGTCAAAAGATTTGCTCGCCAAAAGAAGACTTTCGGAGCAAATAACTAAATAACCAACCAAGATGATTAATTTAGTTCATAATGCTCAACATATAGCATCTTATGGAACAACCAACAAAGCCAATAAGAATAATCGACTTAGTTGTATCGTGCTTAACATAAGACACACAATGGAGCCTTCACGGTAAAACATAACAAAATGGATCAATGCAGATCAATACCGTGGATAACATACAAGGATCTATTCTATTTTCCATCATAATGACATAATAGACTTTATCCTTGTCAAACAAAAGATTTTATCCTATTTTCCATAAAATACATGACTTCCTAGGCATAACTTTTGTAATGTCAAAAGTCCATTCGTCCTTTCATCAATACGAATACCCATTTATGAACGACTTTACTTTTGACACAACATGGGACCTTCAAGTTCACGGACGTAAACAATACATATCCCATAAAAATATTGCAATACCTCAAAACAGATTAATACTGCAATAATATCATCCTCCAAATATTTTTAGAATTTAAAAACCAATAAACCTAAAAAAATAATATAAGAAGATGAAAACAAAAATAGCTATGTGTAGTCACAATCATCGCTATTCAAAGAACTAGTTATTCTTCCAACTAAACCAAAAAGAAGATATACTAGGCAACAATTCCTTTGAGAAATTCTTTATCATTCCCGAACTCCTTGTTATCGACAACCATCGGGACATAAGGTTCATGGAGATAAGTGTCAATACCCATGAATTGTCTTGGCTGAAGACGTCGAATTAGGGTCCTCTGAATTTCCAAAGATTTAGACACAAACGTCTTTATTTCATAAATCTCCCTTCTTATTTCCTTTAACTCATCAAGAACATCGGCAAACTTCTGAGACTTAGAAGGAACACCCTGGGTTTTCTTGTATTCCTTCTTTTTCTTTTCGGGGACTTAGAAACAGGAGATTTTTGTTTTTCCTTGATTGAAGACTTAACAATCATGTTGACATCCTTTCCATCTGACGACATAGTGCTTTGAGAATAGTTATAAATAACCTTGATTTGTGTGATTGAATCACTTAACTCAACAAGCAGTCTTATATAGGATGTCAAGAGGAAAAAAGAATGTAGGGTTCAAAACCTATTGACAGGTTCGTATTGCCCAACTCTAAAACCCTATAAAGAGTAGAATTGTCGATAATAACCCTTTCTTTTATTTGATAGACAAAAAATAACAAAACTAAGAAAAGAAGGAAAAACTCTTCTGAATCCTGGATCAGCACTCAATCTTGTCTCTTTTCGAACAGGCACATGAGACAAGATATTCCCAACAACACAATCAAGTTGTGTTGCGATGAACAACGATTTGTCCATCTTTTTCCTCATGGGAGGAATCCTCTGATATTTGTCTATCAAAACGATTTGACCATATTTTATTTTCAAATGGTCTTATTCTATCCTTGGAAACCAACTTCTTAGACGAAGATAAGATCCTACATACCTCGACGGTAATCTGAGCAAGTTTCAGCTTCCTTGCTAATCGATCTGCTTTTCGTTGAAGTTTGTTGGCGTGCCTTATTTGGTCCTTGTATTTGTAACACCTTGATAGTTCGTGTCCCTTCATCGAACAAAACGAGCACGTCAAACTTGGATAATATTCAGGCATCTGAGATGTGAAAGCAGACAGACATACAGTTGATCCTGAAACATCACTGAAAGGGTTTCCAGTTATCGGATTCAAAGAATCTTCCAGCTTGATTGGGTTTCCGTCTTCTCCGAACCCATTGAGGTTGATATATGTATTGCTACAAATATCAAAATCGATGTTTTCACAAAGAAGCCCTACACTTGATTTCCTATCTTCATCAGAATCATAGGTTTCAGACATTTCATCAAGTGTTACAGCTAGACCTTTGTTCCCAGTGTATTTTCTACGATTTGGGCATTCGTTAGAAAAATGACCAAAACTCTTACACTTAAAGCACTGAGGAACGTCCTCGTCATCAGCTTCGTCAGCATCCTTGTTTTTAGGAGGTACGAGACCGTGAGGTTTGTCTGATGACTTAGGTTTGTCTCTTGAAAACCGTTTACTTCTCTTCAACATAAGATCCCTAAACTGTCTTGTGATCAAGGAGACTGATTTGTCAAGATCTTCATCCGAAAAATCATCCTCAGACTGATCATCCTCAGAGACATGAACACTCTTACCTTTGACCAGTAATTTAGTGTTCTTCTATGCTTTAAAGGCAACATCCTTACAGACTTTGGATGTATGCTCATGGTCAAAGATCTTAAGCTTTCCAACCAAGGTGTTTCTGGAAATATTATTGAGGTTATTCTACCAAAGATGGCATGCTTCTTAGACTCGTATCTAGATGGCAGCGATCTGAGAATTTTCATCACAGTGTCCTTTTCAGGAATAGTCTTACCCAATGCAAAAGATGCATTAACAATTTCAGACACTTTGTGATTAAACTCATCAAATGTTTCTTCATCTGCCATACGAAGGTTCTCCCAATCGGAATTAAGGTTTTGAAGCCTAGTATCCTTTTCACTGGAGTTGCCTTAAAATACGGTTTCTAAGATATCCCAAGCATCTTTAGATCTAGTGCAGTTTGTCACAAGATGCTGAAGATTTGGGGTAATGGCATGTATGATAGCATTCAAACCGTCGGAATTTTTCTTTGCAGTAGTTATCTCAACAGCGGAGTATTCACCAATAGGTTCGGGAATGTTTACATCATCGACTGCCACAACTGGAGCATCATAGCCATTAACCACAGATACCCATGATTGAAAAATCACGCGATTGAAGAAAATCTCGCATAGCAATTTTCCACCATAAGTAATTGGAGCCATCGAAGACTGGTAGTACGTTAATAGAGATAGCACCTCTATCCATAGAGTCTGATCGCTACAAACACAGACTGATGAGGTCTTAACGTGTTTTCTTGCTCTGATACCAATTGAAAAAACGGGGGTCTAACAACACCACCCAATATTTTGCTTAGCAATCTGTATGGACTAACTCCGAAATACTTTGCTAGAGAATCAACTAGATAGTCAGACTCAATCTAGATAAAAGTATCTCAAGGAGTTAATATCTCTCTCTTGATTTGATTTTTAATCAAGCTAAAATCAATAACGAGTCTTAATCAAATACAAGGAATAACTTGGACGGTACCAAAGACCAATGTCCAAGGATCAATCAACAATCAAAGGTTGGATTTCCAATTGATGATCACGAACGCACAACCTGTATTATTTCAATTATATAAAATATGATGCGGAAAATAAATAACACAGACACTAGAAGTTTTGTTAACGAGGAAACCGCAAATGCAGAAAAACCCCGGGACATAGTCCAGATTGAATACACACTGTATTAAGCCGCTATAGACACTAGCCTACTCCAAGCTAACTTCGGACTGGACTATAGTTGAACCCCAATCAGTCTCCCACCGATCCAAGGTACAGTTGTACTCCTGCGCCTCTGATCCCAGCAGGATACTGCGCACTTGATTCCCTTAGTTGATCTCACCCACAACCAAGAGTTGCTGCAACCCAAAATCACAGACTTGATAATAAACAAATCTGTCTCACACTGAAAAGTCTATCAAAGGATAAATCTGTCTCCCACAGATAAACCCTAGGTTTTGTTCCGTTTTAAGATATGAAATCAAGGTAAATAGGAACCAATTGATAATCCGGTCTTATATTCCCGAAGAACATCCTAGATTAATCAATCACCTCTCTACAATCCTTCCTGACTACACAGGCGGTTTGTCGAGAAATCACAAACAGTGAGATGAAGATGTTTGTGACTTCTTTATCTTGCCTATCGGAGAACTCTCACGATCTCAAGCCAATCAAAGATTGTACTCGTACGATAGAAGATGCAAGATCAGATCACACAACTACGATAAAAGTAGTATCGGTCTGGCTTCACAATCCCAATGAAGTCTTTAAGTCGTTAACCTGGTTTTATAGAAGAAAACCAAAGGTAAAAGGATAATCTACTCTAGCGAGCGCACTAGTATCACCCAGAGGTGTGGGGATTAGTTTTGCACAATGCTAGATGTCTCCTTTATATAGTCTTCAAATCAGGGTTTTTCCTTAGTTACAAAGCAATCCATATTCACCGTTAGATGAAACCCTGATTCAGATTCAAGCTAATATTTCTCAACCGTTAGATCGAAAACTTAGCTTGTCACACACACTTGGGTAGACGTTTACTGGGTTTGTGAAAACCATGCCCAAACGTGTACGTGTATGTTGGTTCAACATAGTAACCCAAAAGGGTTAACCATATGAGAATTTCATATTAACCTTGTTTTTCTTCACCATAACTAGTTCAATTGACTCAAATGAACTAGTTATAGAGTTGTTCAATTGCTATGAGATCTTATGTAACTACACAATACACAATTGAAACAAAGATGATTTGATTGAGTAAGCTCATGAACTTTATAGCCACGGTTTGCATAAAGCATTCCTTAGTAATTTAAGTTTCATGTTCAGATCACATCTTTAGATCATAACCTCTTAAGCTCACAAACAAGTTCGCGGACTTAAGATAACCGGTGGAGTTTTCCAGACTTAGCAGAAAATCTCGGCAAAGAGACTTTCGCCAGTTCGCGGACTGAGTTCACAGACTTACACGCAAACGAGTTTTTGGAAAATCCCAGCAGAAATTCTCGGTACAAGAACTTCCGTCAGTTCACAGACTGGGTTCGTGGACTTGGCAAAGCCAATTCCTCCGGTTTCACTCAATCAACAATGTTCGAAAACTTCGGATTAAGGAATACATGGTTATGTAATCTAAACTCTCATTTCAATCATTGAGACATTCTCAGAGGACGTTATATAGTCGTTATTCACAGACCGTTTCGCGTCAGAGCAATTCTCAAAGTAATTGAAACTTTTCATGACTTTCGTCACTAGGTGAAGATAAACTTGATCAAAGCGAAACGCTTTACCAACACATGATTTCGATATATAGATAGGCGAGATATACTCGGATCGAAATATCAAATGTGTATGATCCAGTCTATATAGCATACGACTTTTGTCTCATAAGAAGTAGGAAATAGAAGAGATAGACTTTTGAGTGATAGATAAGTTCAAGTCTCCAAATACCTTTTCGTTGATGAAGTTCCACGGTTCCTTGAGTAGATCTTCATCGTTGTGTGATGAATCGCCATAAAGTCCTTGAGCTCAACTAAACTTTTCTATCCTAGTCCGAGACTTAGCTATGTAGGTTAGAAATCAAGACTCATAGTTTTGATCACTAACATTGACAAACATGCTTGATATAGCAACGCATGCGAGGTCGTCCGAGCTATTCTCTAACATACTATCTTCTCTAAGATTTGCTCGAGATTTAATCTCCGATAGGCAAGATAAAAAGTAATCACAAACATCTTCGTCTCATCGTTTGTGATTCCACAATATCTTGTTTCGCTACCATACGATTAAGATTATTATGAGGTGACTGATATTACTAGGCTGTTCTTTGGGAATATAAGACCAGTGTATCAATTGGTTCTTTTTCACCTTGATTTATCAAAAGACGGAACAAAACTCATAGGTATTTATGTGAAAGACAGATTTATCTATTCAATAGACTTTTCTGTGTGGGATTTGTTTATCAAGTCTTCGACTTTGGGTCATAGCAACTCTTAATTTTGGGTGAGATCAGCTAAGGGAATCAAGTGCGCAGAGACCTGGGATCCAGATGCGTAAGAAACGCGACTGTACCTTGATCAGTGTGAGATTGGTTAGGGATCAACTACATTCCAGTCCGAAGTTAACTTGGAGTAGGCTAGTATCTATAGCGGCTTAATACAGTGTGGTGTTCAAATATGGACCAGGTCTCGGGATTTTTCTGCATTTGCGGTTTCCTCGTTAACAAAATTTCTGGTGTCTGTGTTATTTCTTTTCCGCATTATATTTGTTTATATAATTGAAATATCACAGGTTGTGTGTAAGTTAAATCAATTGTAAATCCAATATTTGGTTGTTTATTGAATTGATTGACACTTGGATATTGGTTTTTGATATCGTCCAAGTTGTTTCTTATAATAATCAAGCTCACGGATTTTTATCTGTTTGATTTGATGATTACATTAAGAAACAGAGATGTAACTCTTGGATATATTTCTTGATTGAGCTCTCTTTCTTAGTTGGTTCTCTCAGAATTATATTGGAGTTAGTCCATACAAATTGTCTAACGAAATATAGGGTGAGGTTCTTTGACCCTCGCTTTTTCACTCCGATTCTGAATGATGATACTGATCCTTATTGGAAGCAACTATCTTTCATCCCTACTCCAAGAGAAGATCCCGGTGAAGAGTTTGGCGACATGGAACTTGGGAGATAATCCTCGACAAGTACCCCATATTGAATAGGTTGGATAAACAAACTATGAAGCACAAGTTGATGCCGATTGTTTACCCTTTTATGTAAGAACTTCAAGAACCCTTGAAACAAGATCCAACGGGTCGACCACGTACCACAAAGACAAGGGCGGAAGAAAGGGAACAATTGAAACAATATTTGAGTATGGATTTCGATCCATCCGGACATGAATATACCAAGGAGGAATACAAAGAGATGTCGGCTAAAAAATAAAAGAGGTCGTCCGAGGAAAGAAACAACTACACCAACGGTTTCAAACTTGAATCCAAATAGCACTCCACCTCTTGAGAGTCAAGCAAGTGTGGAAGTTGTTGTAAAGAAAATAGGTCGGCCGAGGAAGGATATAACTACACCAACGTATCAAAAAGTCAAGCCAAAGGTTACACCTTATAACACCCCGATTTTTGGACCCGGATCCTGCCCAAATCCATTGTCCAAAAATCCGAAGCGCTAAGTCAATACCATAGCCGAAGCCCGACTACTAATCCCAAGCTCATTAAATAATTTATTTGTGCTTATTTAATTTATGTTCATGTTACCATTTCTGTCGCAGCGGAATACTTAAAAAATTATTTAGGAAAAATCTAACCGTTGATTTAACCTAATTTTAAAGCCACCGGGAACAAAACACATTTTGTTTTATAAAAATTATATAAAGTCATGCACAACTCAAAATTGGATGAGACTCATCAGTTTAGATAGATAATATATAGATAAGGATTTTCTCAGAAGACATTAAGGTCTAAAAATCAGTGGATCGTAATTTTAAAATAGGATATTTACGAGACATTTACACTGTCAATTTTTTTAATTTAACATGGGTACAAAGAATTATTTTAAAAATATGTATACAACTCGGAAAATTCAATTTTTTTTTACCAAATGTCCCTTAAGATGTTTTATATTTATTACAAAAAGAACTAAACCAAAACCTATTGGAAATCTAAAATGATAAACAATCAACTCAACATCATACAATATTTTACAACTTTAAAACTAAGGCTAATTACATCTTAAAGTAGAATTTTAGGGATACACGATAACTTTAAGCATGAAAAATCATTAATATTTATGTTCACTCACATTTATAGAACAACACCGATTTTGTTATGATAACAAGTGTTGAATCGACATGCAGCTGCTTACGTACCCAAAGGGATCAAGCACAACCGTAGTTCATCAAATAATCTATTGAATAAAACATGGTCAAAACCATTGTAGCCAACCTTACCTTATAAGCTTATAAACACACAAAAAAAAATATTGGGATTATCCTTTATCACAGTTTTTTTTAGTTAAAAAGATATTTTGAATTAGTTTCCTAATCTAACAAACAAACGTTAATTTAGGGATCGTTTTTAATTTTACGATATTTGACTTTTCAACTTTATTTAAAAAAAATCATCCGATATTATTTTCCAAAATTTGATAAAGGTTATGTATGTAAATCTAATAATACTGTAACTAATTACGGGCTCTACATACCTACCATTTTAATGGTGAGTTTTACATATATAAAAAAGATAAAATGGGCTACAAATAATTTTCCCCGTATTATTACTGAGAATTAAAGTTCAATTGTACCACAACTTTGACAATAATATTATGGTGATATGTATTACCCCCCCCCCCCCCTTAGTCAATATTTCATCTCACGGTGAAAACCACTCCCCCTTACATAATGATCCGTAAATCATATGTATGTAGTGTGAACTACAAAATAATTCTCCCCTTTTTTGTCAATATAAATTGGCAAAGGTACAAAAATTATGGCATCATAATGAAATTCTCATAGAGATACTTCATGACTAAAAGAGAACATATCAACTTTGTTTCGATGATTTCACATAGTCGAAACTTAGTGTATTCACCAAGGAGTTAATAAATATACAAGATAACTACTACAATATTCCACAACCGCACTCCCCAAAAAGATTTGGCAATTAAGCACAAGTTCAATTAAGAACTTTCCCCCATAAAATGTCATTCCCAAATGGAACAACAAGAGCGACCTTACTTTCACAAGAAAAGAAGAATTTCTTTGGACATTAACAAATCACATGACATGAATTTGTTTCCAGAAAACTCGAATAAATTAATCCACAAGAGAAACTCATAGATTAATTCAATCGGAAATGCTCAACATAAGAAATCTTACGGAGCCATACAATACTTTCACATAAAAGTGGATCAGGGAAAGATCAATACTGCAGAATATTCAAAGGTTCATTCTATTTTTCATCAATATTTGCATAATGATACCATAGACTTAACCTTTGACAAATAATTCAAAAGTTCATTATATTTTCCATCAATATTTGCATAATGACACAATAGACTTAACATTGAGCATTAATGGAATAATCACAGTTCACGGACGTAAATCACATATCCCATACAAAATTATTTTTTGAAATATAACCAATAAAGATTAATACTGCAAAATCATCTTCCAAATAACTTAGAATTTAAATTAATAAATCTAAAAACATTGCAAGATGAAAGACGTTGACAATAGCTATTGTAATCACAATAATTGCTATTCCAAACCCTAGTTATCCTTCTTAAAAACACAAGAATAAATTCTCATAAGAAGTTTCGTAGGCTTTAAGATCCTTGAGAAATTATTTATCGTCCCCGAACTCCTTGTTGTCAACAGACATTGGTACGTAAAGTTCATGAAGAAGGGAGTCAATCCCAATATACCTTCTCGACTGATGGCGAACCAGGGCCTTCTGAGTTTCAAGAGTTCTTAACACAATAACCTTTATTTGCTACATCTCCATCCTCGTTTCTTTCAACTCTTCAAGAACACCAGAAAACTTCTGAAGATTTGAGGGATTAGCCCTTGGTTTCTTCACATTATTCCTTTTTCTCTTTAAAGTTGTAGTGGGATGAGATATACCTGTTTCCTTCATGATTGATGGCTTAACAATCATATTACCCATTTGCGAACGGTTTCACCTGAGCTCGGTCCGGAATGACAGTATGTGTACCTATTTGCGAACTGTCGTACATGACCAATGTCCGGAACTTAAGTTTACGTACCCATTCGCAAACTAAATTGGTTTGAGTTCTAAAATCGGTTAAATATGATTACATACTCATGAACAAATACATATATAAAATAAAGAATGTAATCTTTGCAAACCGTGGCTAAATGTTCATGAACTGATTCTTTTAAATCAATCTGATTTTGCTTCAATTGTGTCTTGTATACTTTTATAAGAATATAAAAAATTGAACAACTCTATAAGTAACACAATTATATTTGATTATCATTTGATCTGGAAGTGTTAGAAGAATCTGGTTAATACCAAAGTGTTCATATGGCTAACTTCGATTAACTATTGTTGAGCCAACTAAGACCATTTGGCCACGATACTATTGTGAATACACAATATAATATACACGTTTAGGTACGGTTATCCATATCTAAATGAAGGTATATTTCATTTGTGGGTAACAAGATAAGACCATCTAACGGTGGAGAGATATTGCTTTGGTTTTAAGAAAATTTAGCTTGAATCTTAAATCAGGTTTTCATCTAACGGTGAATATTGATTGCTTTGTTTCAAAGCTATCAAACCCTGATTTGAAGACTATATAAGGGAGAACTCTAGCAACTGGAAAACCTAATTCCCACACCTCATGTATGATACTAGTTGCGTACTAGAGTCGATTCTCCTTTAACCTAGGTTTTTCCTAAAACCATTATATGTTAACGACTTGAGGACTTCATTGGGATTCTGAAGCCAGACCCAACTATTTTCTCTGTAATTGCTTGTTCTGATCTTACTTGTTCTTTCGTATTGAGTACTATCTTCTCTAAGATTGGATAGAGATTTATCTCCGACAGGTAAGATATAAAAAGTAATCACAAATCTCTTCGTCTCATTCTTTGTGATTCCACAATAACTTGTTCTACTACCATATAGTTAAGTTATTATGAGGTGATCGATATTTCTAGGCTGTTCTTCGGGAATATAAGACCGGATTATCAATTGGTTCCTGTCCACCTTGATTTATCAAAAGACTTAACAAAAACTTCGTAGGTATATCTTTGGGAGACAAATTTATCTATTTGAATAGACTTTTCTGTGGGAGACAGATTTGTTTATCAAGTCTTCGACTTTGGGTCATAGAAACTCTTAGTTGGGGGTGAGATCATCTAAGGGAATCAAGTGCGTAGAGTCCTGTGGGGATTCAGAGGCATAAGGAACGCGACTTTACCTTAATCAGCGTAAGACTTGGTTTGGGCTCAACTACATTCCAGTCCAAAGTTAATTTGTAGTAGGTTAGTGTCTTTAGAGGCTTAATACAGTGTGGTGTTCAAAACTGGACTAGGTCCCGGGGTTTTTTTCTGCATTTGCGGTTTCTTGATTAACAAAACTTCTGGTGTCTATGTTATTTATTTTCCGCATTATATTTGTTTATATAATTGAAATATCACAGGTTGAGCGTAGTTCAATCAATTGGTAAATCCAACCTTTGGTTGTTGATTGAAATTAATTTACACTTGAACATTGGTTTTGGTACCGTTCAAGTTATTTCTCACACCAATCGGGCCCACATATTCCTATCTGTTCGATTGCAAATTGTATTGAGAAATTGAGATATAACTCTTGGATGTATTTCCTTGATTGAGTCTGACTGTCTAGTTGATTCTCTTGGAATTATACTGGAGTTAGTCCATACATATTCCCGAACAAAATATTGGGTGTGGTTGTTAGACCCCTGCCTTTTCACTTGGCACTCAAGGTGATCCTATGTCGAAATAAATTAAGAATCTTTAATTAAGGTTTTTGACTTTATATGCTTTAGTTACCAACAATTTATGCATAGCTCTAGAAAATAAAAATTAGTAATGTGCATTTACTAATTGGAGATTTTCTATTAAGATATTTCGAGAATATTGGATAAACATTTATTGGAATTAGGAAAATTGAATTTGGGCATTTATTGCATATCCTGAGAATATTTTCGGTTTTGGAAATTCCTTGGTGTCCAAACATCCTTGGTCTATAAATACCTAAGTTTGCATTTCTAGCAAACTATCCTAAGATCCATGCAAACTTCCATTCTTCTTTTTTTCTTTTCTGGTGGAGTCGTTTAATCGGAGAGGAAAGTATCCTAATTAGGTAAAATCTCTTACGACCGCTCGTTTAAAGACTTTTGTGGGATCAAGAAGCTCTACGAGTACCGTTGGTGGAAAACTAGATAATTGCAGTGTTAATAGGTTAGATATGATTTTTTTGACTAACGGTTGTTGAAACTTTGATTGCACCTAGTTTGTTTATTCTTGAGAATCTTCTCTTCTGATATAAGATTCACTCAAACTGGATCGAAATATTGACGAGATATTTAGAACTGTTTTTAGATCTAAAGACATCTTGTGATAATCCATTGTTAACAGGCTACATTTTATGTGTGATTGATCACAAGAGATTCAAGTGGTGTTATGCAGGTATTTGAAGGAAATAGAAGATTTGAAGACGAAGAAGAATTTTGATTAGTTTTTGTATCATGTGGATTTAGTGCACAAACCTTGATCGCCTGGGATCCATCTAAAATCGAGAGTATAACGGCTTAATTCTGAGAGTATTCAAAACTGGACTAGGTCCCAGGTTTTTTCTGCGTTTGCAGTTTCCTTGCTAACAAAATATTACTGTGCCATTTACTTTACTACTTTACTTTTCCACATTATAATTGTTTTATTATAATTAAAGTAAATTGCACTTGTACATTAATTCCAAATCACTTGATATTGATCCTGTAGTAAATTGGTTTTGGACCGTAACTATTATCAAGTGAATATCAAGTTGTCGTATTGTCTCGAATTTGTCCATAGACGATCACACTTGGTATCGGACTTATAGGTTCAAACGAAAGATTATGGTGTAGTTTGGTACCCTCGTTTTTACAGTTCCGAGCCCAGAAAGTAGATTTCTCATGTAAGCTATTGTTATCAGTAGGAAGTATGATACTGGAAATGTCCTTTTCATGCCTGGATATTATACCATGAGATTTACTTGACTTATGAAATATTCGGGGATAGTATTCTTGAACATTCTCATCATAAGTTTGACTGACTGCACAATCAAGATTAATTTGAGATGTTGAAAAGTTTTTCACCTCTTCAGTTGCAAAAGTAAGCAATTTTTAAAGATTAGTAATTTGTTTCTTCCTACGAAAACAATCCAATGCAAGATGACCCTTTTTTCCATAATGAGAAAAAAACTGCAAGGTACCCGAAAAGGTGTTACGTACATGATATCATTTAAAATCTCTCTTAGGTGCTGCCTTTTGATGTGTATTTTTCAACCGTTTATCAGCAAAAGAAGGAGTGACTTTATTAGCACTAGATAATGTCTTTGATAGAGTATCACAGACTTTACCAGGTATTCAGAAAAGTTTATACGTTAAGACAAAAAAAATTTCTTAAGGATTCACACTGCTCATGATCTAAGAGGAGATTAGATTTGGCCTTTTCTTCTAACAAACTAAGGTTATCTATTGCAGAGGAGTGAATCTCGATTAGATGTTTATCTCGCTCAGTATTTTCTCTGAAAGTATCTTAACGGTTTTCTATTACTACTAAGTTCTTGAATGAGTGTGAATATTTCCAGAAAATAACTTTACTTTGTTGATGGTGGATTTTCAACTAAGGGCAAAAACCGTAAAATCATGAGGTATGTTTTTGACACGGCTTTCAGGCATGCAACGATTCCTGTTTTACGAAGCCATGATGAATATGTTTCCTGAAAGGCCTCCACTAGCTGAGCGTTCAGTGCCACGCATTTCATGATGTCCTCTATGTAGAATAACGTAATTGGGCGATTTTTCGTAAGATTGAGAGCAACAACGCCTACAGGACGTCGGTGACACTCACTGTTCCCTGACTACATGAGAGAGACCCGCCTCTACATAGAAGAACGATTGGGCGGTTCTCCGTAGATTGAGAGCAACAATGCCTTCAGGACGTCGGTGACACTCACTGTTCCCTGACTATATAGAGAGACCGTGTATAGATCCAGGCGGTTCTCCGTAGATTGAGAGCAACAACGTCTTCAGGACTTCGGCAACTCGCTGTCTTCTGACTACACACCATCGAAATGGGTATGACGCTTTAACTGGCTAATATCTCTTCTGCAATAGATTAATTATGCCGTGACATTTACCACTGAATTCCCAGAATGATCTATTATTGCTCCTATTCCATGGTCGAATCCATGGCCTGATCCCATGGAATGGCAATAACAATTGCTCCTGTTCCATGGTCAAATTCACGGCCTGATCCCATGGAATGAAAATAACAATTGCTCCTATTCCATGGTCGAATCCACAGCCTGATCCCATGGAATGGCAATAAACAATTGTATTATCTCATTATTCTGATTTCATGATCGAATTCACGGCTAATCTCATGGAATGATAATAGATAATTTTATTACTCCGATTTCATGATCGAATCCACGGCTGATCTCATGAAATGGTAATATTTAATTACTCTGATTCTATGGTCTAATCCACAATCCCATGGAATGGTAATACTTAATTTTATTATTCCGAATTCATGGTCGAATCCACGACTGATCCTGTGAATTGATAATAGAACTACTCATTTTTTATTGCTCAGTTTCATGAATTATTCTCCACTGAATTTCATGAACTGATAATAATACTCAACAACCGGGCATCTGGACTACCACTGAGTAAGCCCCACAAAAATGGTGCAAGTGTACTCGACAATGATGCACGACTGAGCACCCGGATGCACAAACGAGCATCCAAAAATATGGACAGATGAGGAATCCTACACGAAACAGGAGGAAAACAACAAATAATAATAAAATAATAAGAGGCGCCCAGGGCCGGGCCCACTGGCCGGTCGGCCATGCCCGGTTCCATGCCTCTCCCATTATTTTCCTTATTTTTTGTTATTTCACGAACTCATGAAAACTCCTTGGTTTTAGCAACTTTCCTTGTTTTTTGCAAAACTCATGAGTTCTCCATAACTTCATGGATTCATGAAAAAATAATATTATAAAATAGGGAAAGGTGTGCGGGACCGGGTAACATAGCCGGCCGGCCGTGCCCAAGCCGTGTCCGGTCCCACACCTCACAATCCCTAGCTTTTTATAATTATTATTCCCTAAACTCATGAAACTTCTCCGTTTCAACGAAAACTCATGGATTCTCCATAATATCATGAAAAACAATAATATAAAATTAGGGAAAGGCGTGCGGGACCGGGCAACATAGTCGGCCGGCTATGCTCTAGCAGTGGCCGGCCACACATCTTGCAATCCCTAGTCTTTTATAATTATTATTTTCCTCAATTCATGAAACTCCTTGGTTTGAGCAAAATTCATGACTCCTTCATATTTTCTCAAATTTTACTCGAATCATGAAAAACTAAAATCCAACATGGTCACACGACCGGCTAGCCTCTCACGGTAATATTAAATGTTAAAATGCCCTTATTTTAATATTTACAAAATATTGATCAATTGATCATACATGCTCATTCCAACAAAAATCAAGAATTTCAGTCAAGATGAAACTCTTCTGAAAATTCACAATGTTGCTCGAACGCACATCAGAAAATACTGAAACTCTCAGTACGGAGACACAGACACCACGACAACATGTGCATGCCTTATTGACCGACTAGAATCATCCCTAGAGCTTGCACAAAGCCGGTCCCACACGTTTTCATAATTCTGACCTAATTTTCTCAATTGCTCATATTGGGCCCAAACTCTCTCCAACCAACCTGGGGATTGCTCAAACGACCAACAGATGGTCCCATGGTCACCAAGAGCCGGCCCCATGCCCTCTTGGTCGGTCTTCCATCTTTCATACTTAGGTTTTATCACCTAATGTTGAACCCAGCAATATTTCAGTAAATGATGAAATCGGCATTTAATCATCATTCCTTCACCGACTGGTCAACTCAAGACCCTGGTGCACGCTCACTCGGGCATTCGGGAACCACATGGTCGTCCATATAATTTTTGGTAATCTACCAATATAAAATATTTTATTAGGTCATGTCACCAATAGATATTTCGTCGAATTGAGCAATACTTGCTCAGTTGCTCAAATATTGATCCAGCTATCAATATTTAGTAATATTAGTAATTTGTCGAAGTGAGCAATACTTGCTCAGTTGCACGTCAAATTATCAACGTTCAGTATTCTGTCAAAGTGAACAATACTTGCTCAGTTGCACGTCAAATTATCAACGTTCAGTCTTCTGTCGAATTGAGCGATACTTTCTCAGTTGTACGTCAAAATTATCAATTTGTCGGATTGAGCAATACTTGCTCAGTTGCTCGAATATTGATCCAATTATCAATATTCAGTAATTTATCAGTAATTCGTCGAATCGAGCAATACTTGCTCAGTTGCTCGAATAATCCATGTATATTCAGTAACTCATCAATATTCAACAACTCGTCGAATTTACAATATTTGCTCAGACGAGCAACACTAATACTCATGAATCACTGAGCATTCATCAATCATGCTCGATTCAACAAAACTTAAACTCACTGTCTAAATCAGTCAATAACTGACTAATTAAAACACGTCTGCCTTACAGACTCCACGATTTGTGAGACATCAATCATGTCACAAATGGGGGGATATCACTTAGTGTTTTGGTCTGGCGGTCTACGGCACGTGGATTCATCCACGACGAGAAATGTGTGTAAGTCATGCAAACGGTTGAAGGAGTTAGCAAAGTAGTGGGTACACGATCAGTCAAGTATCCACACGACATGGAACTGTCTTTAACACGATCTCCCATTTTCCCATTCTTCCACTCAAGAAACCGTCATACTTACAGGGATCAATGTGTTCACAACTCTGACAATATAAATAAATCTTTGAATCCATGATTGAAGGATATAATGACACCATCAGCAATCGTCCACACAGAATTTCTCGAGTAACTACTCTTAAGAATTCATCAATCTATAAGAGCTTATCCAAACTTCACAGTTTACCAATTATTGCAGAAACCTTCAACACATCCAAAATCTTTGATCATCATTGATTCCACACAATTCTCAGCTTCCCTCCTACAGACCAACCCATCTCCCTCTATGCGACCGAATTGACTCTGTAACGGCCATTGACTTGGTTTAGGCCGGAGTCCTACATATTGATCTCTCGAATCTAAGAACTCCCTTTGCAGTGCATCTGTGTGAGGTTCAAAAGTTTGCTCGGTTGAGGAGTCTTGAACACACGCTCGAATTTTCACTTCCCTAAAAAACCAGCGACTCGTTTTTCTCCATCTACAGATTGGCGACCACAGTGGGAGATTAATCTCTCGGTTGCAATCTCACATTCTCACAATATGGCTGGTCTTAGGTCTGGGTTAGTTACAAATGCAAACGACGCTAGCACTAGCAACAACAATGATGGTATTCCAGAAACCATCCCTGCTTCCAATAATGGTGGTGAAAACACTCCTCCTCACGCGGATGTCGAAAATCATCCTCTCTTCGGCCGGCATCCTGAAAAAATCAGAGAATATCCACCAACTATTGCTGATCTCATGAAGGTTCAGGAAGTTCTCGCCAAGAATCAAACTGATATGGCTGCTACTCAGAAGGATCTATGTAATTACCTCAAAACCCTCACTGACAAGATGTCAGACAAAACTCAGGAGAAGGGAAAAGGAAAGGAAACATCTCCAACTACGGATCCCGAAGTTATCCCAGTCTCTGACGATGATGAAGCCCGCAAAACTGCAGAACCTGAACCTGTCGGTTTCATCACTCGTGAAGATCTGGAACGTTTTATGGAGAATCAGGGAAAAGGCCATACACCACCCGTGCACCGTCATCAACCTCCATATCCCGCTGCCATGCAAAGAATCCCTCTTCCAAAGGGCTACACTTCTCCAACGTTCACACTCTACAATGGAACGGGGAATGCTCGAGAACACGTTTCTCAATTCTTGGAAGCATTAGGAGAGCATGAACACAACCATGTTGTCCGTTTGAAGGAATTCTCAAAATCCCTGATGGGTCGAGCATATACTTGGTACAAAAACATTACATCAGGAAGCATAGCCAATTAGGGAGAGATGATTAATGCTTTCTACATGAAATACTTCTTCGTTTCTGAGCAAGTTACTCTTTCCGACTTAGGAAGGATAGCTCAGAAGAATACTGCAAATACGAACGACTATGTGAAGAAATTCAGAATTCAAGCTTTGGATTGTCATGATCCTAATGTTACTGAACAACAACTGGTGGATTTACGCATTAACGAGATGATTCCAGTCTACAGAGCCTTGCTGGAAAATCTTTGTTTTCAGATTTTCTCGAAACTTCACGAAGCGGCCAAGCGATCGGCAACTACTACTCCAGCTTTGCTAGAAAGAACCAAAACCGTCAAAGCCGAGGAGTCGAGCACTCGAAGAACCACACCCAGATGTTTAATCAACAAACAATATAATGTGGAAGCTTCCACGAATGTCGCTGAAGGGGGCAGAAGAAAGGCTGACGCGCAGAAACATAAGGATACTCTTCCGACGTCTACGAAGGCACCAAAAAAGGACAACCAGACTCGAAACGCACGAACGCTGGATCAACGTCAACATAATGATCAGGAAGCACCAGACTTTCCTTTTCCTATTGAAGAGGTGATCGAGTTGTTGGAAGTCTGGATTCAAGATGGTGCGATCAACCTGCCTCCTGTCAGAAGGGAGCCAACAGATGAGGAAGTGGAGAATCCGCGTTACTGTTGTTTCCATAGGTATGTCAGTCATCCGACCAGTGACTGTCGAAACTTGAAACGTATATTCAAAGAAAAGGCCGATTCAGGAGAGCTGAGAACTGAAGGAGTGCACAAGAATCCTCTCCCAATCATAACTTTTACAATCTCCGAACAGCCGGTCAAAGAAGCATTCCAATCCCTAATTGAGCATGTCTGTGAGTTGTTGTACTTATCGAAATCTCAAAGAAATGATATGTTTGCTGCATTGAACCACATTGTGTCTGGGAAATGATTAGACATTCAGGAGATACTCCCTGAACCTCCGGTAACAGAAAAGGAGATGTATGACTGGGGACTTCTCACCACATTTCACCTCAATGGAAATGAATTCAAGCGAGCGTTGGTCGACGTTGGTACTGATGTTAATATCATTCCTCTGAAGAGTTTAGAGCCGCTGGCATCACCCGACAAGAAGCAACTCACGCTCCTGTCTCAATCAGAGACCATGAAGGAATCCCTAGAGATGCTTAAGACTACATCATCCTCAAAATGGAAGTTGGAGAAACCTGGTCAGAAACAAAATTTCACATAATCCGAGAAGATGCAGGATATGACATGGTTCTGGGACGTACATGGATTTATGCTGAGAATGTAACCCCAACATCTTCAATTGCACATTACTCTATTGAAGAAGGATCTGACTCGGATGAAGCGGAAAATAATCCACCTTTCGAGCATTTGGGAAAGGTAGAGGCCTTGATGGAACTCACACAAAAACCCAAAGAAAGCGCACATGAGTTTCTCGAAAGATTCCGCACTCATGCAAGTCTGATTCCCTCTCATACATCTATATTACCAACTTTCAAATATGCTACCCTGGTCAGGAGACTTGGTCTTACTCATAACTCGGCTTTCACCAAACGTTATGAGTAGTTAGTATCACCTCAGCAATACTTCACCAGGTGGTTGGATGCCGAACCTCTCAAGATTCATCATTCCACTAACACGGTCATTTCCATAATAATGGCCGAGTCTGACAAACAGTATCCCAGATATTTTTCCTTTTACGAGTTTCCGTATGTGCCGCAAGATCGGAAAACCCCGTCAACATGGAATCCTGTGGTACGTGGAATCCCAAACCGGCAGAAGATATTCAGGGCTCGTGCATCCAATCCTAACAAATTTCATGAAGGAGATATGGTTCTCAAAGCAGCTAAACGCAATCCACACTCGACAAAGGATTCCAACTGGGAAGGGCCCTTTTCGATTTCTAAGAAGTTTGCTGGGGGGGGGGGGGTATTACAAATTGGTTGGCATGAAAAGCAGAACATGCGTCCCAGTGGTTCATGAGAATTGGCTCAAGATTTTTGACGCATGAAGCATTCAACATTGGGTGTTTTTTGTCTAAGACAAACGCTCAAGACATCTGACGTTTGCACTTTAGGATTTTCTTTTACCTGTAATTTCAATTCCTCCAAAACGTTTGCAATACTTGCATCCAGTATTTGAATTCAGCAATTTATCAAAAGTTCTTTATTTAAGAAAATCTCTTCCAAATCCAAAAGAAAAACCTTAGTCACTCATAAACTCAAAACCAATCAAGAAATCAAAACCAAAATCTAAAAGCCTCACATCTCTCAGAAATCCAGGTTTCAAGATATCAGGGAAAAAGAACTAAAGAAAGTCAGCAAAATATAAGATTTCTGCTTTTCTACATCCTCCAAGACTTGCAAAGCAGATTTCTCCGCCTCCAGCTTCTTGGTCAATTCAGCAACTTCATCCATCTTCTTCAGCATGGCATCACTGGTGGCGAAAGGAGTGTCACCTTCTACTGCTTTTCTAATAGCATCAAGCTTTTGACGAAGCCACCTCAATTTGAAGCCAAGTTCTTCAACTTTCTTCAAGTTGTACTCCCAATCAAAGAGTACATACCGGGTGACAACATTTCTAGCTGTGATGCAGATATCATTTATAACACGCAGGATGGCTTCTACTTTCCTTGTCAAGAAATAACTACGCTCAGGATCCTGAGTAACAACGATGTGTCCATACATCTCCCACAGTTTCTCGTACATAGCAGCATATCCGATGGGAATGCTAAATCCGCCAACAAACTTGTGATATGGGAGTAGCTCACCAAATTAAGGAGCAAAAGAAATCCCTGCAGTTGGATACTCGTGCACTATTATCCGGTTCTCAGTCACTGGAGCAGCAGTAATCATAGGGACGACTTCAATAGGAGCAGCTTCTTCCATTCTCGATTCGGGTTCCACTATCTCAGGAAAAATTGGAGTATCCGCCACCTCCACGACATCAATAACCAGCGTTTCATGACCCTGAGGTGCAGGGATGGAGGTCCGATCACCAGGATTTCCCAAACTGTCATTACTGGATCCATTATTCCCAACTTCGACATTTGGCACCTAATGTGAAGATTACATGGGATTAGAATGATTCAAGCATGGAAACCCAATACAACCATAAAATTAAGAAATTAAGTGAACTAACATCATCTAATTTCCTTATGATGCACCTAAGACATGCGCAAATAGTGTAGAAGTCATGAAACACGTTTTGAAACAAGTTCAGCTGAGGAGGTTTTACACTGCCTTGTATTCAACGGTGAACTGGGAGAAATTGGTAATGAATTAAAGTTTGGGTCATATACCATTCTCTTCGTATGGATGTTATCTGCAACATGTCAAAATTTCATGACAATCGGATGAACGAGCAGGGAGATTTGGCCAAAACATTGGACAACATACAATCTGAAAAAGTTCTGAAAGTCTCTTGGAAGTTTACTGTTTCGCCTTTTTCAGGCCCTAAACATGCTCAAAACTCAAAAAGCTTCTTTACCAAAGCTTGGGAATTTCCTGGGATTGAAGATACATATTCAGATCGCGAAAATCCAACGTCGAATGAAGATTCTACAGCATTTTAACTAAAAAACTGAGGTCTGAATTTTCCGGTGACGTATTTCGGCAAATTTCTCATATATTCATTGGGATTTTCATTCATTCATCAAAAAATCAGCAACATTATAATTTTATGAAGATAATACAAAATAGATACTTACTTGAGGACTTCCCAAGCCGTCCGAAGGATTGGAATGGTCGGCATTAACATTAGTAGCATTGTTATCTCCATTCGATTCCGACTCTCGAAGGTTATCTTTCCCTCCACCACTCGAAGATGAACAAATAGCATGACCATGTTGGCTCTACACAGCAATATCCTCCTGTACGTGTCAACAATAATCGTCATTACTTCAATCAAGGAAAAATCATAATCACTTACGCAAAGGATACTTACATCCACTTCATCATCGGTGCTGGATTCATGGATTGTTCGTTTAGAAACAAGGTGAAGACCGTCAATAAACGATGGAGCAAAATTCTGAAAAAAAATTAATAATATTCAAGATCCTGATTACATGAACAAGGAAATCGTAACGATAAGAGAAGTGCTAACAACTCACCAAAGAAGCGGCAGGGGACTGCACATTATTCGGTATCATTCTATGAGCTGTTTTGCTTCTTCCTTCTCCACCCTGGGGACTTTATTGGAGGTCTGGAGAGTTTACATCAATTCGAGGTCTCACAGCACGACCATCCTACCATGGAGTCAACAATACAATTAAAAGTGTGAATATCATGCTTTTGCTAAAATCATGAGGAAAGCACTTACCTGTGTCGCATTTGGAGACGCTTTCCTCTTGTCACCACTAGAAAGGTATCTCAATCTCGGTCGAGCAGAAATCATGTCAGGGGAAGGAAAGTCTCGAACTGGGGACTTGACATCCATCGCAAACTCATGCAAACGCCCAAGTTGTTGACGCCAGAAGTCTATGTAACCCGGAGTCACGAAATTAGCACGATCAGAGCATGGGAATAAATACTCACCTCCCTCCACATAAGTGCAGTCCAGGTTAGCCTTCAAATACTCAACCGATGGTTTGTTCATTCGGTGACCTGGGATACACTGGTCGAGCCCATCTGTCGAGCTACTCTATCAATGTTGTATTCTTCTACCTGGAACTCTCTATTCATTACTGATATCAAGAAATCGGGAGTACAACTCAATATAAAATACTTTCTCCATCGCTCAGACCAGCACCAGTACTCAACATGACATTCTCTTCAGAAGTATTGAAAGTTATCAATTGCTAAAAAAGGGGAGGAACCGACACCCAGGGGCGAAAGTTGAACTCGGATTCAATGTCCAGAACGTCAGTAATAAATATCTTATATTCTAGTTGCTTTGTAGACCAGCGCATGATCCTGGCGTTATTCTTCTCGAGGAAGGCATGACGAGTATCGACCTTGGGTCCTTGCAAGATGCTACGAGGAATTGGGGCGTAAATCTCAAGATGCTCCCACATCAAGGCTTGGAGGAACATGGTATTGGCATATGTTTCGACTTTCATGAAGCCGTCGGAGATACTGGAGTCTATAACTAAAGAATCTAAATTGGCGAACAACGAACCCAAAAATAGACTACCAATTGGAAGTTTCTCACCTTTAGCCATCTTTATGGCGAAACGAATCACAAACGGCTTCAACAAATGTCCACAATCTTCAAGGATATCCCTAGAGAGCCATAAGCATAAGAAAGCATCAATTGTTAGAGTACCATCAACCGGTTCTTTAGGAATTCCATCCCTCGACCACCAATATATCAACCATTGAGCATAGCAAGACTTGGGAGACTCATTGAATTCGTGCATCTTGGCCTCCAATACGTTAGATATCTCCTTCTCCTCTACTGAAAGCTCTTCAGGGAAATTACCAGTAATTGGAAGGTGTAACAAAGCAACTATATCTTCTAAGGTAACGGTGAATTCCCCCCATCTGCATATGAAGGTGTGAGTATGAACGCACCAACGGGAAAGCAAAGCTACAATACCTGGTATGTTATGATTAATGATCAAATCCCCAACAGCTTGAATGGATCGTGTCACTTGTGCACTATCCAGCAAGGTCCTTACATGGCTATGGCCTAGCATATGCCTTGCCTATCCAGAAAAGTGTGTCAGCGGCCTCCGAGAAAGTTTGAATTCCACATGAGAAGCCAAATAATGCTTTTCTTCCAAACAGAACCGAATTATTGCTGGAGGAGACACCAACTTGTTCCGAGCAGTGGTTCTGGGATTTATGAGCAGCCGAAACGAGGAGCATAAGGGACGCTTTTCAGGTCTATACGGGTGCACAAAGAACTTGTCCTCAGCAATTGGAATGTTCTTAGTCTTGGAAGTTTCCTATTTATCTTTAGAAATCTCAGAATCATCATTTCTGGAGGAACCATCATCTCTGGAGAAACCATCATCTCTGGAAGATGCATCTGTGGAAACATCCTCTCTAGAGGAAACATCATCGTCAGAAGTGCTACGTGACTGAGTCATCTTTGCAAAGTTGCTGCGATATCCATACATGAATTTCATCAGCACGATGGAATTAAAGCAACAAAACAATTATCATGCTCACATCAATGTTTACAGAAATGGTAATCCTTAACTCTTACCTATTTACGATTTCACGAACTTAGTGATAACAGCGTAAAACCCCAAAACTTGCTCGTTCTTTCAAACCTGCAAAGCCGAGCAAAAAACTTATTATTTAAAGTCAACATTGGCTTTTCATGAAACTATGGATAATTCACTTAACCTTCCATGTGAACATTCGCTGATTTTTACGTGTACATACACTATAAAATCACTAAACTCATATATACACTACGAATTCATCAACTCATAAATTGTTCGCTTTCAACAATTTTTCATAAATCAAAACTTGATTTCTGTTTAATATAACGTGAATAAGTCACATACCTTTTTAAAAAAAAAAATCGTGAGCCAAATAACTCACGTAAATTAAAAAAAAAAACTTTTTTGCTCAGTTGAGCATTCGTTTATGGAACGAGGGTCTTTTTTATTTTTGCAAAGGTCCACATATTCTAAATAAAACTTTGGAAGTTCATAAACAAATTTTATATGAACTCTAGGTCTTTTCAAAATTTCCTTTAACCCTAAGGATCATTATTTATTACTTTTTACGAACAAGCCTATGTTTCTAAAAGTATCTACAAAGTTCATGCTTCGAAAACAAAATTGGGTTTTCATGAAACCTAATAAACAAAACTTTTACTACTGCAACTAGACCATGTCTATTCAAATTTTTGTGTATCTCTTCCATATTAGGGATTTTTGCTTGTTTCCTAAACTAACGAAAAAACGGGCATACCTACGTTTTCTAAAATCAAATTCTTTATGAATCCTACGCATGCTCGCAACTATGGGATTTTTTGTTTTTTGAACAACTCATGAATCATAGAAAGAACAACAACAAAAAAAAAATTTGCACTGACTTGTCGCCGGCCGGAAACTGGCCGGACGTTGATCGGCGCCAGTCCTTCGGCAAATTTTTTTTCCTTCCTTGCTGAACTCGTGAAGATGGTGAAGAGAAGAGGTACACGTTAAAAAAATAAATAAAATTTTAGGGTTACTTACCTTTTATATTATTTCCAAAACTTAAAACACATGGGTTTCCTCTTTTGGGTTTTGGGCCCACGAACGCTAAACTGACCAAAACTGAGCCTTCGAGCATCCAAATCAGCGGTGACTCATCTCTCCGTGCTCATGAGATGACACTCTATCTTGCTATCAGGGTCCTTATCTATGCATTTGCTCGTACATGACACCATTGGGGCAAATAGAGGATTCTGAAACTACCTTTGTATGACTGAGTTCAACCACCGATCTCGTCGACTGAAAATCACCATCTAATGCTTACTGTGGAACATGACTATCCCTCACTAAGCAGGGGACTTAATGTTGATGGTGGATTTTCAACAAAGGGCAAAACCGTAAAATCATGAGTCATGTTTTTGACACGGCTTTCAGGCATGCAACGATTCATATTTTACGAAGCCATGATGAATATGTTTCCTGAAAGGCCTCCACTAGCTGAGCGTTCAGTGCCACGCATTTCTTCACGTCCTCTATGTAGAATAACGTAATTGGGCGATTTTTCGTAAGATTGAGAGCAACAACGCCTACAGGACGTCGGTGACACTCACTGTTCCCTGACTACATGAGAGAGACCCGCCTCTACATAGAAGAACGATTGGGCGGTTCTCCGTAGATTGAGAGCAACAATGCCTTCAGGACGTCGGTGACACTCACTGTTCCCTGACTATATAGAGAGACCGTGTATAGATCCAGGCGGTTCTCCGTAGATTGAGAGCAACAACGTCTTCAGGACTTCGGAAACTCGCTGTCTTCTGACTACACACCATCGAAATGGGTATGACGCTTTAACTGGCTAATATCTCTTCTGCAATAGATTAATTATGCCGTGACATTTACCACTGAATTCCCAGAATGATCTATTATTGCTCCTATTCCATGGTCGAATCCATGGCCTGATCCCATGGAATGGAAATAACAATTGCTCTTGTTCCATGGTCAAATCCACGGCCTGATCCCATGGAATGAAAATAACAATTGCTCCTATTCCATGGTCGAATCCACAGCCTGATCCCATGGAATGGCAATAAACAATTGTATCATCTCATTATTCTGATTTCATGATCGAATTCACGGCTAATCTCATGGAATGATAATAGATAATTTTATTACTCCGATTTCATGATCGAATCCACGGCTGATCTCATGAAATGGTAATATTTAATTACTCTGATTCTATGGTCTAATCCACAATCCCATGGAATGGTAATACTTAATTTTATTATTCCGAATTCATGGTCGAATCCACGACTGATCCTGTGAATTGATAATAGAACTACTCATTTTTTATTGCTCAGTTTCATGAATTATTCTCCACTGAATTTCATGAACTGATAATAATACTCAACAACCGGGCATCTGGACTACCACTGAGTAAGCCCCACAAAAATGGTGCAAGTGTACTCGACAATGATGCACGACTGAGCACCCGGATGCACAAACGAGCATCCAAAAATATGGACAGATGAGGAATCCTACACGAAACAGAAGGAAAACAACAAATAATAATAAAATAATAAGAGGCGCCCAAGTCCGGGCCCACCGGCCGGCCGGCCATACCTTAGCCATGGCCGGTCCCATGCCTCTCCCATTATTTTCCTTATTTTTTGTTATTTCATGAACTCATGAAAACTCCTTGGTTTTAGCAACTTTCCTTGTTTTTTGCAAAACTCATGAACTCTCCAGAACTTCATGGATTCATGAAAAAATAATATTATAAAATAAGAAAAGGTGTGCGGGACCGGGTAACATAGCCGGCCGGCCGTTCCCAAGTCGTGGCCGGTCCCACACCTCACAATCCCTAGCTTTTTATAATTATTATTCCCTAAACTCATGAAACTTCTCCGTTTCGACGAAAACTCATGGATTCTCCATAATATCACGGTTTCATGAAAAATAATAATATAAAATTAGGGATAGGCGTGCGGGACCGGGAAACATAGCCGGACGGCCATGCCCTAGCCGTGGTCGGCCCCACACCTTGCAATCCCTAGTCTTTTATAATTATTATTTTCCTCAATTCATGAAACTCCTTGGTTTGAGCAAAATTCATGATTCCTTAATATTTTCACAAATTTTACTCGAATCATGAAAAACTAAAAGCCAACATGGTCACACGACCGGCTAGCCTCTCACGGCAATATTAAATGTTAAAATGTCCTTATTTTAATATTTACAAAATATTGATCAATTGAGCATACATGCTCATTCCAAAAAAAATCAAGAATTTCAGTCAAGATGAAACTCTTCTGAAAATTCATATTGTTGCTCGAACGCACATCAGAAAATGCTGAAACTCTCAGTACATAGACACGGACACCACAACAACACGTGCATGCCTTCTTAACCGACTAGAGTCATCCCTAGAGCTTGCACAAATCCGGTCCCACACGTTTTCATAATTCTGACATAATTTGCTCAATTGCTCATATTGGGCCCAAACTCTCTCCAACCAACCTGGGGATTGCTCAAACGATCAACAGATGGTCCCATGATCACCAAGAGCCGGGCCCATGCCCTCTTGGTCGGTCTTATATCTCCGATATGGCAAGATAAAAAGAAATCACAAACATCTTCGTCTCATCGTTTGTGATTCCGCAATATCTAGTTTCGCTACCATACGATTTAGATTATTGTGAGGTGATTGATAATACTAGGCTGTTTTTCGGGAATATAAGTCTGGTTTATGAATTGGTTCATGTTCACCTTGATTTCTATCAAAAGACGAAACAAACTTGTAGGTTTATCTGTGGGAGACAGATTTATCTATTATCGTAGACTTTTCCGTGTGATACAGATTTGTTTATTAAAGTCTTCGACTTTGGGTCGTAGCAACTCTTGGTTGTGGGGTGAGATCAGCTAAGGGAATCAAGTGCGTAGTATCCTGTTGGGATCAAAGACGTAAGGAGTGCAATTATACCTTAAATCAGTGTGATATTGATTAGGGTTCAACTACAGTCCAGACCGAAGTTAGTTTGTAGTAGGCTAGTGTCTGTAGTGGCTTAATACTGTGTGGTGTTCAATCTGGACTAGGTCCCGGGGTTTTCTGCATTTGCGGTTTCCTCGTTAACAAAACTTTTGGTGTCTGTGTTATTTCTATTCTGCATTATATTTCGTTATATAATTGAAATATCACAGGTTGTACGTTGTATCGATCAATTGTGAAATCCAACCTTTGGTTGTTGATTGGAAATTGATTGATCCTTGTATATTGGTCTTTGGTACCATCCAAGTTTATATCTCTCTTGTATTTGATAAATACTCGCAGATTTCTATTTGCTTGAGTATAGATCAAATCGAGAGATAGAGATATTAACTCCTTGATATACTTTTTACTAAGATTGAGTCTGACTGTCTAGTTGATTCTCTTAAAAGTATATTCGAGTTAGTCCATACAGATTGCTAATCGAAATATTGGGTGTAGTTGTTACGATCCCCCCCCCCCCCCCCCCCCCCCCCCCCCCCCCCCCCGCTTTTTCAAATATAAATAGAGTACTGGATAACTAAACCCTAAAACAAAAAACTTCGAAAATTCTTCACGGTTCATGATCCATTATCTATTTTTGATAAGAAAATATTCAATTGCAAATATTAACTTAAATAATCTTAAACTGCCAAGAGTAAGAATTTGACAACTATACAAGACTTGAGAAACCTTGAAGAATCCTCATATTCTCAAGTTAATAATGAGGATGCAAACATCACTATAATTAAATAGTGATGGAGTGAGCAGAATGCTCACATCTTGTGTCACAAGGTGACTTATCAAGGTTCGTTGCATAAACAGATTTCTTACCTCGTCTGACTCTAGTTCTCTTAGACTTCTTCTTGTCTTCAGGAGTTCAATGTTAATTATGCAAAACCAGGTTCATTCTTTGCATGTCATTCTGATGTTTGGAAATTTGTTTGTTGTTCCTCTTGAATTTCCAACACTTACTTTGAACATGATTTGCATTTCCACAAAACATACACTTCAGAGATGAATTTTCGTTTTGCAGAATTGACTCCTATTTATCACAACTTTTAATATCCATAGTTCCAGAACCGGCCGGAACAAAAGAATTATTTGTGCTCACAGTCTTGCTTTTGAACCCTAAACCATTTGTGTTTCCAAAAGATTTATAACCGAATAAAATTGCTGAAATCTTGTCAGAGCTTCCAGATAACCTTTGCAGGTCACACTTAAGAGTACCAATCTCTTTTTCTTTTAAAGATAGGGTTCTGGTGAATTCATCATTAAGACAACCAATCTCAAGATTTTTCACCTGAAGTGATGATTCAAGTTTCTTCAACTTCATTTTTAGTTGAAGACTTTCTTGGTGAATTTCTTCATTTTTATCCAAGAGTTCAAAAATCTCAGTGTCAGACTCGTATTCTGAATCAGAATTTGAGGTGGTAGAAGTTTCTGTGGCGAACACTGAAATTTCTATGCAAACTTCGGAAGTATGCGGATTGACCAACTGAATTGATTTCCTTTGTATTTAATCATATGAAGCATCAGAAAGAGAGAGGCATTTCTCATATCTCTTTCTTCTTCTCACAATATCCTTGATCTTTTGTAAAATCAATGACCCGTTAGGATCAATATGATTTGAACAACATTCTACATCCCAAGACAAGTAAGGAAGAGTACTTGTGTTGGTCACATCATTGAACGCGGAATTTCTGGCTGTGGTCTGATCAAGATCAAGAACTTTTAACTTTCCAATGAGTGAGTTTCTGTAAAGATTATCAAGGTTATTTCCTTCAACAATGGCATGCTTCTTAGAGTCGTATTTGGCTGGCAACGATCTGAGAATTTTCATCACAATGTCCTTTTCAGGAAAAGTCTTACCCAACGCAAAAGATGCATTAACAATTTCAGACACTTTTTGATTAAACTCATCAAATGAATATTCATCAGCCATACGAAGGTTTTCCCAATCACAATGTAGGTTTTGAAGCCTAGCTTCTTTCTCAGAGGAATTTCCTTCGAATATAGTTTCTAAGATATCTCAGGCTTCTTTAGACATAGTGCACGTAGTCACATGGATGAAGATCAGGGGTAATGGCATGGATGATAGCATTTAATCTGTCAGAATTTTGCTTTGCAGCGAGAATCTCGGCAGGATCATATGTACCAATATCCTTTGGAACAATTACATCGCCTTCTGTAACAACTGGACGATCATAGCCATTAACTACACAAACCCATTATTGAAAATCACGCGCTTTAAGAAAGGCACGCATAGCAATTTTCCACTATAGATAATTCGAGCCATCGAAGACTAGTGGTACGTTTATAGAGATAACATTTTTGTCCATAAAGTCAGATTGATACAAACACAGACTTATGAGGTCTTAAACGTGTTTTCCTGCTCTGACACCAATTGAAAAAGCGGGGGTCTAACAACCACACCCACTATTTATTTTAGGCAATCTATATGGACTAACTCCAATATATTTCCAAGGGAATCAACTAGACAGTCAGACTCAATCAACGAAAATACATCCAATAGTTATATCTCAATTTCTCAAATCAATCTGCAATCCAATGGATAGAAATATGTGAGCTGGATTAATATGAGAAATAACTTGGATGGTACCAAAGATCAATATCCAAGCGTCAATCAATTTCAATCAACAACCAAAGGTTGGATTTACCAATTGATTGAACTACGCACAACCTGTGATATTTCAGTTATATAAAAATATAATGCGAAAAAGAAATAACACAGACACTAGAAATTTTGTTAACGAGGAAACCACAAATGCATAAAAACCCCGGGACCTAGTCCAGATTTGAACACCACACTATATTAAGCTGCTACAGACTCTAACCTACTACAAGTTAACTTCGGACTGGAATGTAGTTGAGCCCTAACCAATCTCACACCGATTAAGGTACAGTCACGTTGCTTACGCCTCTTGAACCACGCTGGATTCTACGCACTTGATTCCCTTAACTGATCTCACCCACAACTAAGAGTTGCAATGACCCAAAGTCGAAGACTTGATAAACAAATTTGTCTCACACAGAAAAGTCTATTGAATAGATAAATCTGTCTCCCACAGAAATACCTACGAGTTTTTGTTTCGTCTTTTGATAAATCAAGGTTAACATGAACCAATTGATACACTGGAATTATATTCCCGAAGAACAACCTAGTAATATCAATTACCTCACAATGATCTTAATCGTATGGTAGCGAAACAAGATATTGTGGAATCACAAACGATGAGACGAAGATGTTTGTGACTACTTTTTATCTTACCTATCAGAGATTAAATCTCGAGCAAATCTTAGAGAAAATAGTAATCAATACGATATAACAAAGTAAGATCAGAAAACACAACTACATAGAAAATAGTTGGGTCTGGCTTCAGAATCCCTATGAAGTCTTCAAGTCGTTAATCTATAATGGTTTTAGGAAAAACCTAGGTTAAAGGAGAATCGACTCTAGTCGCAACTAGCATCACACAGTAGGTGTGGGGATTAGGTTTCCCAGTTGCTAGAGTTATCCCTTATATAGTATTCAAATCAGGGTTTTCAATAAATGCTACCTTGATAACAAAGCATTTAATATTCACTGTTAGATGAAAACCCGATTAGAGTCAATCTAATACCTTTCAACCGTTAGATCGAACTTATCTTGTTATACACATATGAAATGTACCCTCATTTAGGTTTATGTAACCGTACCTAAACGTGTACACCATGTCGGTTCACAAATAGTTAACCGAGGTTAGCCATATGATTACTCTCATATCAGCCTTATTCATCTTAATCACAACTAGTTCAAATGACTCAAATGAAACTAGTTCTAGAGTTGTTCAATTGTTTATATTCTCATAGAAGTATACAAGACATAATTGAAGCAAAATCGATTTTGATTCACTCGAATCAATTCATGAACATCATAGCCACGATTTGCAAAAGATTGCATTCCTTATTATATAGATGTATTTGTTCATGAACAAACCGATTTTAGAACTTAACCCACTCAAGTATGCAAACAGGTACACATACCTAAGTAGTCGGACTTGATCTGGGTTCGCCAGTATGCGAACGGGTATGCATACTGTCGTACATGACCAAACTCATTTGAATTCCCGAACTTGAACTTTTAAGCCGGTACGCATATAGGTATGCATACTATGGTTCCCGGACTTGGAATAACTTGAAGCAGTTAGCATACAAGTACGCATACTGTGCTATATCCAATCAATGGTTAATCGTTCTAAACTCCATGTTAATCATTGAAACATTCATGGAAGACGGGAATAGCTGTTTCACACAAACTATTAGCTTCAAAGCAATTTTCAAGTGATCAATAGATCACTACGAAACATTCTGAGTTTACATCAAATAACTGTCTCACAGAAATCATGTAAGATGTTACCAGGCGATTTTCACATGATCATCTTTTGACTTTCGTAAAGAATAAAGATGAACTTGGTTAAAGCGAAATTTTACCAACACATATTTCGAGAAATATGTAAGCGAGTTAAACTCAGCTCAAAATATCAAATGTGTATAATATAAAGTCTATATAGCTATACGACTTTTGTCTCAATAGGAGATAGAATAGAAATGGACTTCTGAGTGATAGATGAGTTCAAGTATCCACATACCTTTTGTTGATGAAGTTCCACAAGCTCCCCTTAGTAGTTCTTCGTCTTCAATCGATGAACTCCGTGAAGTCTAAAGCTCAACTACACATTTTATCCTAATCCGAGACATAGCTATAAGTAGATTAAAAATCAAGACTTATAGTTTTGACAACTTGTTAGAGCACTGCTTGGTCGAACTCGCATGTGTTGATATCTCAAGCATGTTTTTCAATGTTAGTGATCAAAACTATAAGTCTTGATTTCTATCTTATTTATAGATGTCTCGGACTAGGACATAGATTGTGTAGTTGAGCTTAGTTTTCACGACGTTCATTATTTGAAGACGAAGAACTACTAAGGGGAGCTTGTGGAACTTCATCGACAAAAGGTATGTGGAGACTTGAACTCATCTATCACTTGGAAAGTCTATTTCTACTCTATCTCCTATATTGAGACATAAGTCGTATTACGATATAGTTTTCTATATATACATCTGAGATTTCGGGTTGAGTTTAACTCGCTTACATATTTCTTGAAATATGTGTTGGCAAGCTTTCGCTTCGACCAAGTTCATCTTATATCATGTGAAAATTGTCGAGTAACATCTTACACGGTTTGTGTGATACAAACATTTGGTGTTGTCTTGGAATGTTTCATAATGATTATTTCAATAACTTGAAAATTTCTTTGATGCTAATAGTATGTGAAAAACGACTATTGTCATCCTCTAAGAAAGTTTCAATGATTGAAATAAGAGTTTACAACACTTAACCCTTATTGGATATGTCATGTTGTGCACTCTTGCACATATGTAATCCATGTCCGGGAACCATAGTATGCGCACCCGTTTGCGTAACTATTGGTTTGAGAAATCTGGGAACCTAAGTATGCGTACCCGTTTGCGTACTGGCGTATAGGTTCTTGTCCGAGAATTTCTGCTGGGATTTGAAGTTTGCGTACCCATTTGCGTACTGGCGTAACTTAATCTTAGTCCGGGTATTTCAAGTATGCGTACCCGTTTGCATACTTGAAGGTTAAAGTTTTCAAATCGGTTATGAACATGAACATAAACATTTATATAATAAGGAATGCAATCTTTGCAAACCGTGGCTATAATGTTCATGATTGATTCGAGTGAATCAAACCGATTTTGCTTCAATTGTGTTCTTGAATAATTCTATGAGAATATAGCAATTGAACAACTCTTTAACTAGTTTCATTTGAGTCCTTTGAACTAGTTATGGTTAAGATGAATAAGGTTGATATGAGAGTAATCATATGGCTAACCTCGGTTAATTATTTGTGAACCGACATGGTGTACACGTTTAGGTACGGTTACATAAACCTAAATGAGGGTACATTTCATATGTCTGGAAAAAGCTAAGTTCGATCTAACGGTTGAAAGATATTAGCTTGGTTGAATCAGGTTTTTCATCTAACGGTGAATATTGAATGCTTTGTTACCAAGGTAACTTGGATTGCAAACCCTGATTTGAAAACTATATAAAGGAGAACTATAGTAACTGGCAAACCTAATCCCCACACCTCTTGTGTGTTACTAGTTGCATAAAATAGAGTTGATTCTCCTTTAACCTTAGGTTTCTATCGAGACCCTATAAGTTAACGACTTCAAAGACTTTATTGGGATTGTGAAGCCAGACCCAACTATTTTCTTTGTAGTTGCGTGTTCTGATCTTGCCCGATTCTATCGTATTGAGTACAATTGAAATAATTGACTCGAGATTAATTTCTCCAATATACAAGATAAAAGTACTCACAAACATCTTCGTCTCATCGTTTGTGATTCCACAATATCTTGTTTCGCTAGTCGATTAAGATTATTGTGAGGTGATTGATAATACTAGGTTGTTCTTCGGGAATATAAGTCCGGTTTATCAATTGGTTCATGTTCACCTTGATTTATCAAAAGACGGAACAAAAACTCTTGGGTATTTCTGTGGGAGACAGATTTATTCAATACATAGACTTTTCTGTGTGAGACAGATTTGTTTATTAAAGTCTTCGACTTTGATTCGTAGCAACTCTTGGTTGTGGGTGAGATCAACTAAGGGAATCAAGTGCGTAGTATCCTGCTGGGATCAGAGACGTAAGGAACGTACCTTGAATCAGTTTGAGATTGATTAGGGCTCAACTACAATCCAGTACTAAGTTAATTGGTAGAGTCTGTAGCGGCTTAATACAGTGTGGTATTCAATTTGGACTAGTCCCGGGGTTTTTCTGCATTTGCGGTTTCCTCGTTAACAAAATTCTGGTGTCTGCGTTATTTTTTTTCCGCATTATATTTTGTTATATAATTGAAATATCACATGTTATGCGTTAAGATCAATCAATTAGAATATCCAACCTTTGGTTGTTGATTTACATTGATTGACACTTAAACATTGGTCTTTGGTACCGTTCAAGTAACTCCTCTTATATTCAATCGGGATCGAAGATTTCTATTTGCTAATTGCGGATTGAATTAAGAGTTAGAGATATTAAACTCTATGATATACTTTACTCTAGAATGAGTCTGATTGTCTAGTTGATTCTCTAGAAAGTATATTGGAGTAAGTCCTCTCAGATTGCCAAACGAATTGTTGGGTGTGGTTGTTAGACCCCCGCATTTTCACAACTAAACTTGACAAACAAACTCAAGATAGCAACGCTTGCGATTTCGACCGAGCAGCGCTCTAACATAAGTATTTCACACACCAGAGATGCGTAGAGGTTAAGAAAAGAACCGGAAAACCCGAGACTTCATGTGAAGGAAAAAATATGTTTTGGGAGGAATTAATCGAGAAACTTGAGGCTGTTAGGTATAAAATAAGTTGCTGGGACTCATAAAAGAGTTATTGAGGGTTGGGGATCCAACAGAGGGATCTAGTATGAAGAATATGAATTGCATAAAAGCTAGTTGCTGCTGCCGGAGAAGAAGAAAAAAAACCATCAACATTTCTTTCAAATTTGTAAAAATTCTGCAACAATCATTTTTGTTAAGTTTTTCTCTGTAACACTGGGTTCTGTAACAGTGGATTCTGTAACAATTATATCTGATACAGATTCACTATAATATTATTTTTCTTCAATAAAACACCTATTGAGCCATGAGTTTTTATTTTGAGTGAGTTTTTGACATGAGGAGCTAAACCCCCAACACACGGACGACAGAGGAAGCCATATTTCATGCATGTGGTAATTATATTTAATTCTTTTATGGCTTCTTGCATTAATTATTTTATTTTTTTTATGATTTTTCTTAATTGGTTGTTATTTCTTTTGATGATGTATGCTTGGTCTAAGTACTTTTGATGCGTCATGCTTGTGATTTATAGTCAATCTTTTTAAAAATATACCGTGGCAAAGAATTAGAGTCAATATTTATTATTATTTGAGCTATAATTATTTGGAATAAATATATGAATTACATGAATGAGTTATATGGTGGAATCCTGGGTCTCAGTACCTTTCTATATTATGACAATCTTGTGTATATATTTGTTAGAATTAGAATTTAAGTCTAGAATCGAGTCTACACAAGTCTAAGCCAATGAAACTTTACTTACCACTTTAATTAGAATTTAAGTATAGAATCGAGTCTACACAAGTCTAGAATTGAGTACAGTTGTGTTTATTTGAGTTTTGAGTCCCTCGAATTACTCGTTTATCTTATTCTTTTCATTCTCAATCTTTTAGCTTCTAGTTTTACATGCATAAGTTGAAAAGGGGGGTGTACCAAGTGTACTGTCAACTTTTTCTTTCGGAAACCTGTATGAACAAAACCTAATACAATCACAAGTAGGTCAAAGCAAAGACTCTTGAATAAAATTGTATATAGATTTTTTTCTCTTTTATATTCCACAATCAATATGTTTAGACAATAAGTCTGTGAACTTGATTGTGTATAAGAATTCATGAACGATCTCAAAAATTAATATCCTATTATCAGCATGGAATGCAATTGATACAGGTGTATCTTTCCTCTTTTAGGAATTCAGTAATCCTAAGTTAAGTTGAGGGTAAAACTATAGTTTAGGAAGAGATATTGATTTTAGTAATTATTCCTAGATAAGGAAATAGATTCATATAAGGTTTGGGAAACCAAACCGCAGACCTATGAATGGAATCCAATTGATATAGGTGTATCTCTCTTCTTTTGGGAATTTAGTAACCTAAGTTAGATTGAGGGTAAAATTATAGTTTAGGTAGAAACATCGATTTTAGGCATTATTCGTAGATAATACAATAGATTCCTATAAGGTTTGGGAAACCAAACCAAATAAGACAATATTTCTAAGGAAATATTTCTTAAAATGGAAATAGGTTCCTAAAAGGTTTGGGAAAAAAAATCAAGGCTATAAATAGGGATGTTTAACTCATAAATAAACACATCTAAAGATGAGGTTTGTGAGACAAATCACATAAAGAGAAATTTTTGAGACAATACTAGATTATTGTAAACGCAAGCTTAGCTGAAATAGTTTAAAGTTACTTACCTATAGAGATTGTGAGTGTAACAAAGAGAGAATTTTAATAGTTTCTTGTTATAAGTCTAGAGAAGATATTTTCTTCGAATTTTATTCCTGGTGTTTTCGTATTTTCTAGTTTTTATCTGTTATTATTTAGAATTCCGCCTCTATAATAGTAGTCACCAAGGTACAACAATCACACGTATCAAGTTGGTCTCAGAGTATGTTCGTTTTATTTTAGGGAAGAGTTCTGTGGTTTATGGTCTTCACTAGATCTCTCTACAAACAACCTTGTGAGTTACACAAAAATTTGAATACGTTAGAAGAACCATGGTATGGCTGAAGTCGGATAAGGAATTATTGGATGGGGAAGGTAAGAAGTTGAAGCAATTGAGATGTGGATCGGTTTGTATTTTTGATCAGATTTGTAACAATGCCTTTCGTCTTGATTTACCACCTTATCTAGGAATTTTCTTGGTTTTTAATGTTGTACAGTTGAAGTTGTTTGATCCATCATTACAAGATGGGGATGACAAGATGATCTTGACACGTGTAGAAGACTTGTGGTTTGATTGAGAATACCAATTAAGTATGATTGCATCATGGAATAAAGAGTGACTAAGATAAGACAATGAGAGAATGATGTTTTTCTAATTGGACGTCAATGTCAAGTTTCCATAAATTCGAGATGGTTTACCAGGGAAAAGGGAACTCTCGATTTCTCAGATCTCCATTACTAACCTTCACAGGACTTCAAGTTCTTAAAGGGAGGGGATGATACATGTGTAACTTTCCTGTTTTGGGAACTTACCAATCCTCAAGTAACGTCGAGGATACATTTGTACTTTAGGAAGGAAAACTGATTTTTAGGCAGTATTCCTAGACAAGGAATATTTCTAAATAAGGAAAAATACTTAGACAAGCAAATATTCCTAGACTAGGTAAGGAAATAGATTCCTAAGAGGTTTGTAAAATCAAATCAAAGTGATATTCCTAAATAAGGAAATACATTCCTTGAACGTTTGGGACACCAAACCTAAGCTACAAATAGATATGTTTAACTTATAGATAAGGACATCTATATAGTGTGGTTTTGTGAGACAGCACCTAGAGAGGGAGGTTTGTGACAAAAATCACCTAGAGAGAAGTTTGTGAGACAATTACTAAATTATTGTAAAAGCAAGCTTAGCAAAACAATTAAAGTTTATTTAATATTTAGAGAGATTGTGAGTGTAACATACAGAGAATTGTAATAGTTTTCTTGTTTTTAATTTATAGAAGATATTTTATTCGCATTACGTTCTTGTGTGAGTTCTATTTTCTAGTTTTCTTCTATTATTACTCTAAATTCCGCCTCTATAATAATATATATTAAGGTATAGAGATCATACATATCAGTAGTTGAGTCTGAATCGGGCATACGAGGAAATTAGGTTCAGTCACAGTCTGTTACGTATCTTGTATCTCGCAAGACCCTATGCAACACGATTTCCCTAGCTAGTTGACGTCCTTTACAAGCTTAGGAGTTGTTTCAACCTAAGTGAGGACTTTTATGACTATAATGCCTCAAACTGAAAATATATTTGATTTCGTTACGAAAGATATTCAATCAAGGTAAGGAAATATATATGCTTATGAGGAATCTTCACTGCTCGGTCGAACTTGCAAGTTTTGTTATCTCAAGCTTGTTGCCAGTGTTGTTAGATGCACAAAATTATATTTTAATTTCTAGTCTACTTAATCCGGTCTCGGACAACGATTAAAATTTTGGTAGTTGAGCATCTGATATCACTGAATAACCCTCGAAGATTGAAGAATGAAGATCAGACGAAGCCATTTGGAGAACTTCATCAACAAAGAGGTATTTGAAGACTAAACCATTCTCTTTACTCATAAATATCATCATTCTATCTATATGAGACTATGTCGAATGACTTCTAATAGATTTAATATTGCAAATGATAATTTCGAGTTTGTCTTGTAAGCATCTAGAAATATGATACAAGTAATGAATGTTCATAGGTCTTTAGCAATCTTAGTTCGAAACAATTTATTGATTGTGGATCATTTTTAAATTGCGCAAGCAATGATATTTATATCTATGGTGATTGGGAATGTTTCAAGCATCAAAAAGAAAGTTTACAGAACTACTGAAATCTGTACTCAGCGTACCATGGTGTTTTGAATACGTGACTAGGAGGAGGTACGCATAGCCAATATGCTTACCTCAAGGTCCTAGGTTCGTGAATAGCCTTAAAGTACGCATACTACCTTTGCATCTGAATTCACAAATTGGTTCATTGGTATGCTTACCCTTTCACATACCTACCCAATATAAATTAAGAAGATGCTCATGAACTATATTCACAGATATGTTTACTATTGATACAACTCTCATGAACATCTCTAAGACATATTTGATTCCTAAACCACCTTGTGTATGTGCATCGTGATTAAAGTTTTGAATATTTAAATGAACACAATATTTCTTATTAGTTCTTAAGGAATATTTTTCATGAACTATCATTACACATAGTCCTGGTACTCTAGACGATAGTATATGAAAACGCGGGGGATACCAAAATACACCACCACTTTTTTCTTAGGCAATCTGTATGGAAAAATTCAGTACAATTCTGAGAGCTAAACTCAATCAAGGAATAATATCTAGAGTTATATCTCTCTCTTTCTTGCGATTAAAACGTTTACAGATACAAATAAGTGAACCTAATCACAAAGAGATTACTTAGACGGTACCAAAGACCAATTGTCTAAGAATCAATCTAGTCGTATCCAATGTTCTGAAACTCGGCCCGGCCCGGCCGGTCAGCCCAGTGATCGGTGACCCAGTCACTTTTCTGGGATGATCCATCAGTGACCCAGTAAATTAACTAAAAAACGACCTCTTTTGTGAGAACCGGGTGACCCGGCCGAGTTGACCCGTGATTCAGCGGGTGGTGTCCGATCTAAGTGGGTCAATAATTGATAAAAAAAAAATTCTATTTCTTCTCAATTTCTCGTGATCAACCAAAAGTTTCTCTTCATATCACGCACACATAGAAATAGAAGACATAAATAAATAAACAAAACATAGGAATATAGATTTACATTTCGTTACAACCATCAAATTGAGGAAAATACAGTAGAGAACTAGAGACTAAATGAATAAAGAAGAAGCATGAAAAGGTTCCCGTCGTCAATTTAGGTTGTCGTAATAGGAGAATAATAAAGATACTAATAGAATCATAGAAAGATAATGATCCAAAACTCTGGTAAGAATTTATAGCCAGACATAAAAGACCTGAGAAGACTAAACAAATTGATTAGCAAAAAAAGAACTATGGAGGTCGAGCGGATAATGGTAGATGTTATGGAATATGGGTAGAAGAACTATAAGGCGGAGAGCATATTTGTTGAATTCTTAGGGTTGGTTAGATAGTACAATAGTGTAAGGGACAAATGTCCACTAAATCCTTAAGAATGTGTTTGGTATAAGCCTAATCAAACACCAGTTGTTGGTTTCTTAAGCCTACACGAGATCAACTTATTTTCTATAATTGACTCAGTTAACCCGGTCAAACCAGTGGTTGGACCGGTAAGACCCTGACCCAGTTACCTAGTCGGTTCGATGTCCAGGCCGGTTTTCAGAACATTGGTCGTATCAAACAAACTAGGTCGGATGTATCTACTAAGATTGATCAACGTACAACCTGTGATATTTCAATTATAAAGATAAGCAATATAATGCGGAAAAAGAAATAACACAGACACCAGAAGTTTTCTTAACAAGGAAATTGCAAATGCAGAAAAACCCTGGGACCTAGTTCAGATTGAACACCATAATGTATTAAGCCGCTACATACACTAACCTACTACCAATTAACTTCGGACTGGAATCTAGTTGAGCCCCAAACGGTATCATACCGATTAAGGTACATTTGCGCTCCTTACATCTGTTGAACCACTCCGGATTCTACGCACTTGATTTCGTTAGCTAACGTCACACCAACTAAGAGTTGTTTCAACTCAATTGAAGACTTTAAAACAAATCTTCCTTCCACAGATTAAGCCTATATAATTAATTTCCTGATTACGATCGAAACAGATGATCAAAATCATACATATGATCAAGTTGATGACAATCGATAACAATTTGACAAAAGTCTAGCTATCCTCAAAATACGGACTTATGCAACCCGAAGTGCAACCTATATTATTATTCACGTCACAAGTATAAAACTTGTGGAATCAACAAAGTTTGAGATGAATAGAACTTTGATGATTTTTATCTATCTTGATCGATGGAGCAAGCTTTACAAAAAATCAAGATCAGGATACCCGAGCTATCAAGGAAAGATAACTGGACCTAGCTTCATGAATCCTTATGTAGTCTTCATAGTCGCTAAACCCTAAAAGGATTTCTAGAGAGGACGACTCTAATTACAACTAGGACACACCAAAAACTAGTGTGGGGGATTCAAATATTGTTTGAGATTCCCCTTTTATAGACATTCAAAGCATAGGTTTCTTTAGGTTTAAGCTAAGATAGTTTTGGAACCAAGCAAACAATATCCACCATTAGATGAATCATTGAATCGGATTTACATTAGAAAGATATACACTTTGGTTAGGTGAGACCATAACCGAACCGTGTACAAAGACTATGTTCAACATGGTTAACCCAAACTAGCCGGTCTGAACTTAAAAGCTTAATCTTCAATTTTCATGAACACATAAGACATTCATTCTAAGTCACAAACATGTGATCAATTAAGTCTAGTGTTTATAGAGATTTAATCAAATGTTAATAATCTCGTAGAAATAATTTAAACACACTTTAAAATGTAATCGACATGGTTAGTAGTTGTACAAGGTACAAATACCACTGTCTTTCATGAATCGGCTCAGTCACAGTACGCATACCGGTTTGGAAACTTTAAACCACAATCGAAATCCAGAGTTCACAAAACTTTTTAGGTTTGTGTACCAGTTTGAAAACTTTCCACCAAAGCAAAGTTCCAGAGTTCACAGAACTTTTTATGTTTGCGTACCAGTTTGGATACTAAATCGGAACTTTGAAACTGTCGCCAGTTCCGGAGTCACAGAACTAAATCGGTCCGTGTACCGGTTTGGAAACATACCGATTTCAGGAACACATAACTGTTTTAGTTCGCATACCAGTTTGGATACTCACCACGGTTCCGTAACACAGTTGAAAAATGATTTGCATACGAGCATGCACATCGATCCAGTTCACGAGTTAAACATATTTCATATGATGTGCATAAGAATATGTGTATCACAAATCTGTAATTCGATATGTATAGCTACTACGTTACGTGTACGAATACATGTAATATGGGTTCATACTTTATAACAGTTTTCCCAGTTTGTAAGACTGATACCACTGTCTTGTATCTGAATCTATAGTAGTTATATATTTCTCTTTAAATCCGTTCCAAACAATCTTGAATAACATCAATAACACATATCACTGTTCCAGGCTATTTTCGAATGAAACTGGAATCATGATTTTGATTCCGAACAATAAATTGTCCTTAACTGAAATTCATCAAGCATGAACAAATGTTCATTAATTATTATATTTCGAGAAATTATCAAGATAAACTTGACTCTAAATTCTTGTTTATGCATACTAGTCTAATTAGTTATACGACATGGTCTCAGATGATAGAAAAGTGAATATAACTTGAGATATAGGTGGTTCAGTCTTCACTTACCTTTTGTTGATGAATTTCTCTAAAAGCTTCTGTTGATCTTCGCCTTCAAATGGTAGAACGAATTGATGACTGTTGTAGTCCTCTGTTTCTCAACTACATTTCTATCCTACTCCAAGACTTAACTAATTATAGACTAGAAATCAAGATATAGTTTTGACAACTACATTTGATAACAATATTGAGATGTGTGAGTTCGACCGAGCAATGCTCTAACAATATATATGTAATTTCAATACAGACTTCTGACATGCTTACATGAACTCCTAACAAGAATTTCATCTAATCAGAGAAAGTGTATGCTTGAATCTCAAGTTATCTTATCTTGAATTCTAAGCAACTCTAGTCTTGAAAGTCTATAAATAAAGAGACTCAGTCAACTGGGAAATTCAATTACTCGCACTTCTTTGTCCTAGTTTTTTTCTAGAGTATTCCTCTATGAACCTAGGTTTCCTCCGAGAAACATAATTAAGTTTACGATTTAAAGACTTCATTTAGGAATTCATGAAGCTAGGTCCGACTATGTTTACGTTGATATTTCGTGTATCCTGATCTTTTTTTTTTGGTTATCGAGGTATTGGTAGTCTCTTACAGGAACGAGAAAAATAGAAATCGCAAAGTTTGTTTCCTGAAAACAGATATTTCGTCTTAGACTTTTCGATTCCTAAATATAGCTATATAAAACTCTTCTTTACTGATAGGTTTAAGATTGTTCTTGATAGGTGGTTAATAATCCAGGCTTATCATCTAATTGAGTGTAAGTGTTCCGGATTTGTGAATTTTGCTACCTTTGTCTATTGCAAATATATTTTCAATCCTTGATCTATTCGATCTAAAGGGAAATCAAATAGTCTTATCTGTCAGAGACATATATGTATCAAAAGTTCTCACTTAGGATAAAGCAATTCTTATGCTATAAAGGACGCCAGTTACAAGAATCAATTGCATAGATCCTTGCGAGGTTCAAGAGATGTAAGGAGCACGAATGCAGTTGAATTTCTCGGTGGGTGAATTCAGTCTTAAATATATTCTAGTCCGAAGTATGGTAGTAGGGTACTGTCTCTAGCGGCTTAATACAGTTTGGTGTTCAAATCTGGACAAGGTACCGAGGTTTTTTATGCAGGTGCGGTTTTTCTTGTTAACAAAACTTATAATGTTTTGTAATTTTCCTTTTCCACATTATATTGTTTTATCTTTGTAATAGGAATAACACAAGTAATACATAATCAATCTTAAGAAGATAAGTCCATATTAATTGTAATCAATTACGAGACCCGTTCTTGTAGAATTCGTAGCTTGAGAGATAGATAACAAGTTTCATACTTGGATGAATTCATATTCGATTATTTGGATACGACTAGATTGATTTTAGATACCGATTTTTGAGATCGTCCAAGTCTCATTAATACAATCAGGTTCATGGAATTTATTATCTTGACTTTCTGATTGTGAATAAAAAGAGATATAAACTCTATATACATATTGTCAAGTATCTTTAATTATATCTACTTGAAATTGTATTAGGTTTTTTCCATACATGTTGACGAACGAAAAATTTAGTGATGTACTTGATACCCTCATCTTTTCGATTAGTATTAGAGTAGACAAACATTGGTATACCTAAACAGTTTGTGTTTCAAATCGTTCTGAACCCATGGATACATACAGTTATGGTTTATAGTGGCTTTGATTATGCTAGGTGCTTGGAAATTACCTTAAAGGATAACCCCTTAGTTGATTCTTTCGATCCATAGGTCAATAACTTGATACATCCTCATCTCTTGAAGATATGTTATCCAAGCTTTCCAAGAGATCCTATTTCAAAATCTAAAAAGGAGAACCAGACGAAAATTTTGATGATTGTTTTAAAATAATTGTACATCAATTTTCTATGATAAACGACCTCTAGGAGAAGTATGCTTAGTGTATTGATGATATAACTCGATCTCTTAACAAAAAACGTGATCTCTGTGCAAAAGTATGTAGATGGGGAAAAACGAGTCGCTGGTTTTTTAGGGAAGTGAAGAGTCGAGCGTGCGGTCGAGACTCCTCAACCGAGCAAACTGCTGAACCTCACATAGATGCACTGCAAAAGGAGTGCTTAGATTCGAGAGATCAATCTGTAGGACTCCGGCCTAAACCAAGTCAATGGTCGTTCCAGAGTCAATTCGGTCGCAAAGAGGGAGATGGGTTGGTCTGTAGGAGGGAAGATGAGAATTGTGTGGAATCAATGATGATCAAAGATTTTGGATGTGTTGAAGGTTTCTGCAATAATTGGTAAACTGTGAAGTTTGGATAAGCTCTGATAGATTGATGAATTCTTAAGAGTAGTTACTCCAGAAATTCTGTGTGGACGATTGCTGATGGTGTCATTATATCCTTCAGAGACTTATTTATATTGTCAAAGTTGTGAACACATTGATCCATGTAAGTGTGACGGTTTCTTGAGTGAAAGAGTGGGAAAATGGGAGATCGTGTTAAAGTCAGTTTCATGTCGTGTGGAGACTTGACTGATCGTGTACCCACTACTTTGCTAACTCCTTCAACCGTTTGCACGACTTACACACATTTCTCGTTATGGATGAATCCACGTGTCGTAGACCGCCAGACCAAAACCCTAAGTGATATCCCCCCATTTGTGACGTGATTGATGTCTCACAAATCGTGGAGTCTACAAGGCAGACGTGTTTTAATTATTCAGTTATTGAATGATTTAGACAATGAGTCTAAGTTTTTTTGAATCGAGCATGATTGACGAATGCTCAGTGATTCATGAGTATTAGTGTTGCTCGTCTGAGAAAATATTGTAAATTCGACGAGTTGTTGAATATTGATGAGTTACTGAATATACATGGATTATTCAAGCAACTGAGCAAGTATTGCTCGATTCGACGAATTACTGATAAATTACTGAATATTGATAATTGGATCAATATTCGAGCAACTGAGCAAGTATTGCTCAATCCGACAAATTGATAATTTTGACGTGCAACTGAGCAAGTATTGCCCAATTCGACAGAATACTGAACGTCGATAATCTGACGTGCAACTGAGAAAGTATTGCTCACTTCGACAGAATAATGAACATTGATAATTTGACGTGCAACTGAGCAAGTATTGATCACTTCGACAAATTACTAATATTACTAAATATTGATAGATGGATCAATATTTGAGCAACTGAGCAAGTATTGCTCGACGAAATATTTATTGGTGACATGACCCAATAAAATATTTTATATTGGTAGATATCCAAAAAAATATATGATTAATTCAGATGTTGGTTGCTGAATCCATCATAAATTCATTAGTGTTTGAATCTTGCTCTGAATGATTATTCGTAAAACATTTATTCGAAACCCTAATTTCAGATCAATTATTTGTTAACTGATGAATCGCTGAAAATAGGTCATGAGTGATAGGGGGACCGACCACATGGGATGATGGACGACCATGTGGTTCCCAAATGCTCGAGTGAGCGTGCACCAGGGTCTTGAGTTGACCAGCCGGTGAAGGAATGATGATTAAATGCCGATTTCATCATTTACTGAAATATTGCTGGGTTCAGCATTAGGTGATAAAACCTAAGTATGAAAAATGGGTCTCAAGTCAATTATTCAGTTGAACTCGTACAATAGAAGATGGAAAGATCAGATCGCTCAACTACAAGAGAAGTAGTTTCGTCTAACTTCACAATCCCAATGAAATCTTTAAGTCGTTAACCGATAGGGTCTCGAGAAGAAACCTACGGTTAAAGGAGAATCGACTCTAGCAAACCAACTAGTATCACACAAGAGGTGTGGGGATTAGTTTTTCCAGTTGCTAGACGTCTCCCTTATATAGTTTTCAAATCAGGGTTTGCAATCTTAGTTACCTTGGTAACAAAGCATTCAATATTCACCGTTAGATGAAAAACCTGACTTATCCAAGCTAATATCTTTCAACCGTTAGATCGAAACTTAGCTTGTCTTACACACAAATGAAATGTATTCATTTAGGTTTGAGTAACCGTACCTAAACGTGTACATTGGGTTGGTTCACAAATATTTAACCAATGGTTAGCCATATGAGCACTTTCATATTAACCGTATTCATCTTTCTCATAACTAGTTCAAATGACTCATAAGAACTAGTTCAAAAGTTGTTCAATTGCTTAGATCTTTATACATAGACACAATTGAAACAAAATCGGTTTGATTCACTTGAATCAATTCATGAACAATATATCCATGGTTTGCAAAGATTGCATTCCTTATTGATTTATTGTTTAAGTTCATGAAACTAACGATTTGAGAAATATAACCATCTTAGGTACGCGTACGGGTACGTTTACCATAGCTATCGGACTTGAGTTTGGAAACTCAACAGAAATTTTCGTTTTAAAAACTTCCGTGGGTACGCGTACGGGTACGCATACTTAAGGTGACTGGTTTTCAGTATACAAACTTCACAAACTACAGCTGAAATTTTCGGTATGAAAACTTCCGTCAGTACGCGTACGGGTACGCGTACCTAACCTGTCTCCTTCATCAATACCGCATGCACACATATGCACGCACTTGTTTTCCGGCACATGGATTTATATACTAATATGCGAACACACTATTTATGCTTATATCCATAGTTGGTTACGTAATCTCAACTCCACATTTCAATCATTGAAACATTCTTCTATAATGTTATAATAGTTGTTAGACAAAAAGAATCGACTATTGTCATCAAATCTATTTTCAAGATTGAAACGTCATCATGACTTTCGTCACGGGTAAAGATAAAAATGGTCAAAGCAAAAGCTTACCAACACATATTTCGAGAAAAAGATAGGCAAGTAAACCCGACTTGAAATAACAAATGTGTATGTATGTATGAAAATTATCATACTTATACGACTTTTGTGTCAAGAGTAGGAGATAGAGTAGATATACTTTTGAGTGACAGATGAGTTCAAGTCTCCACATACCTTTTGGTCGGATGAAGTTCCACTGGTTCCTTGAGTAGTTCTTCGTCTTCGTAAGATAATCGCCATGGAGTCTGGAGCTCAACTATAAATAACTATCCTAGACAGAGACTTAGTCATAAGTAAACTAGAAATCAAGACATATAGTTTTGATCACTAACATTGACAAACATGCTTGAGATAGCAACGCATGCGAGTTCGACCGAGCAATGATCTAACAATCTCCCCCTTTGTCAATTTTATTGACAAAACTATCAATACATATGGATTACAAAATAGATAAAACTTTGTAGCTTCTCGTCCACATGCTTGATCTCCTTGGTGCTTCAACATTACTCGAAAACTTCGTCTTTTCCAAGTACTCCCATGATTCCATAGATGTTCAATTCAGCATCATAGTTGTTGAAGTTTCGTAACCATAACAATGAGAAAACAAAAGCTCTCGATCATTGTTATACGGTGTCATAGTATTATTACATAGCATCAAAGTTCTTATATCACAACTTCGACAACAATACTATGGTGATATGTATCACTCCCCCTTAGTCAATACTTTCGTCTCAACATGAAAACCACTCCCCCGTCAGTACTTTCGTCTTAACATGAAAACCACTCCCCCTTACATAATGACCCATAATACACGTAAATCATATGTATTTGTAGTGTGAACTACATATTAGTTCTCCCCCTTTTTGTCAATAAAATTGGCAAAGGTACGAAAACGGGATCCTAATGAAATTTCCACGAAGACGCTTCAAGACCAAAGAAAAGTACATATCAACTTATTTAGATGCAATCATAAAGCCGAAGTTAATTGCATTCATCAAGGAGTTTATAAAGATACAAGATAACCCCTAAATAATTCCACAGCCGCACTCCCCACAAAGATATGGAAATTAAGCGCAAGTTCAAAAGAACTCTCCCCCATTTGATGTCATTCCCGAAAGAACAACAAGAGCGAACTTACTTTTACAAGAAAAAAAGGATTTTATTGGACACCGAAAACCATAAAAGAAATGATTTTTTATATCCAAAATTCTCAATTAAACTAACCACAAGTAAACCCATGATTAATTTAATCGGAATACTCAAACAAATTAAACACAAAAGTGACCAATTTAATTGAACTTGCTCGACATAAGAGAACTTACGGAGCTACGACTATGTTAACCATAAAGGAATGATCAACTCAATCGTTTTATGCTCAACACAAGAAAACCTTATGGAGCATTGCAATATACACATAAAATATTGATCAGGGAAAGATCAATACTGCAGCATATACAAAGATTCATTCTATTTTCATTACTATTTGCATACCGACTTATAATAGACATAATCTTTGTTAACAAAAGATTTTAACCTATCTTCCATCAAAATTTGACATAATAGGCTTAACTTTTGTTTGTCAAAAGTTTATCAATCTTGTATCAATACTTGCATATCGACATATAAAAGAGATGACTTTTGACATCGTATGGGATAATAACAGTTCACGGACGCAAACACACATATCCCATAACATATTGTAACATATAAAACCATAAAGATTAATACTGCAAAAACCATCTTCCCAATCAACTTTAGAATTTAAATAAATAAATCTAAAAACATGAAGATGAAAACGTTGGACATAGCTATGTGTACTCACAATAATGGCTATTCCAAACCCTAGTTATGCTTCTTAAACAAAAACAAGAATAAAAAATCTTTTAAGAAGTTTCCTAGATAAATAAATAAAACATCTACTAAAAGATGATCACAAGCTTAATCAAAGTTCACGTTCGGCATCTTCACGGGTTTCGAGGCCTTTGAGCTTGTGATTCATTATATCAATTGCGTCTTCGGAGAAGATATCCTCATTGAGAAGTTCTTTAACTTGTGACTTTATGAGACCAAGGTCAGTAGAAACCTTTTTCAACTCAATTCTAATCACATCAAGATCCTTCATTGTATCAACAAGTTGCAGTTTCGCTTCCTCAAAGTACTTAAGAAAGTCATGAACCACTTCAGCCGAAACCATATCCATATTCTCAACATCTTGGTGTGAATAGGCATAGTAGCATGAAGCATTAGGTGCAACTTCTTCTACAAGAGTTCTTTTCTTCCTGCCTTTTGAATCGAAACCAAAACCTTTTTCAAGAAATCCTTTTGAAAAATCACCATAGCGAGATGAAGAAGATGACATTCTTGATAACCCGGAAAATAACCTAGAGTATGCGTACGTGACTTACGAAACTCAATAGGTCGGGTACTTAAAGGTTTCTTAGGGAAAGAGTTTAGGGTTTCCTTAATTGGCTCGTGCCAGTCACATGGGTAACCTGTACGAGATCAATCTCGACCCAAAAGCACGATAAAGATCGTGCACACACAACCATGTTGAAAAACTCTTGAAATTTTGAAGGAATCAAAATAACTCAAAAACTCTATGTCTCATAGAGAAGCAATTTTTTTAAAGTATGTGAGTAGCACCTTGTTTAACCAAACAATAAATAAAAAAAAAAAAAATTTGACTCAGCAAATACAAATACTTGTATAAGTATTTTTCAAAAATAGCTTGAGAATCCAAGAATACTATTGATACAAGTATACCTGAGCATATCTCTCAACCAGGATTTTTGTATGAGAGATTTCAACCTTGTGATTAATTAGCACAAGTATGAACTTTTAGCTCATCAAATGAATATTGTTTTTGGTTAAACCCCTTTCTTCTGCTCTTTGGAGGAAGACTGTTATGATGTGAAAAATTATCATAAAATTTACTATTATCATAATACAACACATAGTAAGGATTTTTACATGAAGAGTGTTGTCTAGATGGAGTACACAATTTGTTGATGATTTCCTTATATCCCTCAATAATCAATTTTAGGTTGTCATCCATCTTCTCATATCTGCATTATTCACTTGATGCATGATTCACATCAGGGTTAGCATTATCTCCATTTCTAATAGGAGAGAGAACATGAGTTCTTCTTGGACGATACTTATCAAAAGGTTTATTATGCTTTTGTGCATTTGAGGAACTCATTGAACTGACCTTCCTGGTAAGAAACACAGGATGTGTACTAAAACCAACTGGCTTAGACATACGAATGTAAGTTACACCTTTAAGAATCAAATCCAAGGTGTGTTGAAGTTGAACCAACGATTTGTTTTTCAACTTGGGTTTCCTCTTTTGCACTATATGCCCTTTTGAATCACAAAAGAGACACACTTTCTGATCACGGGAGTGATTAGAGATTGCAGACCTAATATTATCGTTTGGAGATTTCTTTCTTCCAGCTGATTTGTGAATCCCCTGCACACCAGTTTGAGTGGAAAGAGAATCTTAAATTACTTCTGAAACTGAAGCTCTTTCAGTTTGAATAGAAGTAGATGGTATAGTAGACTTTTCTAAACATCCTTGGATGGAGAGATTACTCAAGAGGCGTTCAGTTTCTAAAGCATCCTTTTCAAGTTTTGCCTCAAGTAAGATACGAGTTGATCGAACTTCAGGATTTTCCTTATAAGAAGCCTTTTCACTGGAGCTATAGTCTTTTACTACACCAAGAAGGACATTGACATGTTTTTTGAATTGTTAATCTATCAGCTTGAATTCTAACAAGATTTAGAATTAATTTATTCTCTCTAGTTGTTTCCTCGGAGTCAGATTCATCAAGATAACACATCTCAGTGTTAGTCTGTTTCATTTGAACACTAGGCTCGTCTATTACAGAGATTGAGGGATCTTTCTATTTAATGGACTTATTAGAAACAAAGTCTTTGTTTCTGGTGACGCGTTTGTCAGAGATAGTACCTCTGTCCATAGACTCAGATCTCCACAAACACAGACTCATGAGGTCATGAACGTGTTTGCCTGCTCTGATACCAATTGAAAAAGCGGGGGGTCTAACAACCACACCCAATATTCCGATTAGCAATCTGTATGGACTAACTCGAATATACTTTTAAGAGAATCAACTAGACAGTCAGACTCAATCTTAATAAAAATTATATCAAGGAGTTAATATCTCTATCTCTCGATTTGATCTATATTCAAGCAAATAGAAATCTGCGAGTCTTTATCAAATACAAGAGAGATATAAACTTAGATGGTACCAAAGACCAATATCCAAGGATAAATTAATTTCCAATCAACAACCAAAGGTTGGATTTCACAATTGATCGATACAACACACAACCTGTGATATTTCAATTATATAACAAAATATAATGCGGAATAGAAATAACACATACACCAGAAGTTTTGTTAACGAGGAAACCGCAAATGCAGAAAAACCCCGGGACCTAGTTCATATTGAACACCACACTGTATTAAGCCGCTACAGACACTAGCCTACTACAAACTAACTTCGGTCTGGAATGTAGTTGAACCCTAATCAATATCACACTGATTCAAGGTACAGTTGTGCTCCTTACATCTCTGATCCCAGCAGGATACTACGCACTTGATTCCCTTAGCTGATCTCACCCACAACCAAGAGTTGCTACGACCCAAAGTCGAAGACTTTAATAAAAAAAATTGTATCACTCAGAAAAGTCTACGATAATAGTTAAATCTGTCTCCTACAGATAAACCTACAAGTTTGTTCCGTCTTTTGATAGAAATCAAGGTGAACAGGAACCAATTGATAAACCGAACTTATATTCCCGAAGAACAGCCTAGTATTATCAATCATCTCACAATAATCTAAATCGTATGGTAGCGAAACTAGATATTGCGGAATCAAAAACGATGAGACGAAGATGTTTGTGATTTCTTTTTATCTTTCCCTATCGGAGATATAATCTCAAGTCAATTATTCAATTGAACTCGTACGATAGAAAATGGCAAGATCAAATCGCTCAACTACAAGAGAAGTAGTTTCGTCTGGCTTCACAATCCCAGTGAAGTCTTTAAGTCGTTAACCGACAGGGTCTCGAGAAAAAACCTACGTTTAAAGAAGAATCGACTCTAGCAAACCAACTAGTATCACACATGAGGTGTGGGGATTAGTTTTTCCAGTTGCTAGACGTCTCCCTTATATAGTTTTAAAATCAGGGTTTGCAATCTTAGTTACATTGGTAACAAAGCATTCAATATTCACCGTTAGATGAAAAACCTGACTTATCCAAGCTAATATCTTTCAACCGTTAGATCGAAACTTAGCTTGTCTCACACACAAATGAAATGTATTCATTTAGGTTTGAGTAACCGTACCTAAACATGTACATTGGGTTGGTTCACAAATAGTTAATCAATGGTTAGCCATATGACCACTTTCATATTAACCGTATTCATCTTTCTCATAACTAGTTCAAATGACTCATAAGAACTAGTTCAAGAGTTGTTCAATTGCTTAGATATTTATACATAGACACAATTGAAACAAAATCAGTTTGATTCACTTGAATCAATTCATGAACAATATAGCCATGGTTTGCAAAGATTGCATTCCTCATTGATTTATTGTTTAAGTTCATGAAACTACCTATTTGAGAAAATATAACCAGCTTAGGTACGCGTACGGGTACGTGTGCCATATCTACCAGACTTGAGTTTGGAAACTCAACAGAAATTTTCGTTTTGAAACTACCATAGCTACCATAAGAACTAGTTCATGAAACTACCGATTTGAGAAATATAACCAGCTTAGGTACGCGTACGGGTACGGGTACGCATACCTAAGGTGACTGGTTTTCAGTCTGCAAACTTCACAAACTACAGCTGAAATTTTCGGTATGAAAACTTCCGCCAGCAAACTTCACAAACTACAGTTGAAATTTTCGGTATGAAAACTTCCGCCAGTACGCGTACGGGTACGCGTACCTAACCTGTCTCTTTCACCAATACCGCATGCACACATATGCACGCACTTGGTTTCCGGCACATGGATTTATACATTAATTTGCGAACACACTATATATGCTTATATCCATAGTTGGTTACGTAATCTCAATTCCACATTTCAATCAATGAAACATTCTTCTAAAATGTTATAATAGTCGTTAGAAAAAAAGAATCGACTATCGTCATCAAAGCTATTTTCAAGATTGAAACGTCATCATGACTTTCGTCACGGGTAAAGATGAAAATGGTTAAAGCAAAAGCTTACCAACACATATTTCGAGAAAAATATAGGCGAGTAAACTCGGCTCGAAATAGCAAATGTGTATGTATGAAAACTATCATACTTATACGACTTTTGTCTCAAGAGTAGGAGATAAAGTAGATAGACTTTTGAGTGACAGATGAGTTCAAGTCTTCACATACCTTTTGGTCGGATGAAGTTCCACTGGTTCCTTGAGTAATTCTTCGTTTTTGTAAGATAATCGCCATGGAGTCTGGACCTCAACTATACCTAACTATCCTAGACCGAGACTTAGTCATAAGTAAACTAGAAATCAAGACATATAGTTTTGATCACTAACATTGACAAACATGCTTGAGATAGCAACGTATGCGAGTTCGACCGAGCAATGCTCTAACAATATTCATTTGTGATCAAAATGCCCTTCATTCCTTTCTCTTTGAAAGATACAGTTTCATGGCTCATGTAACTAGAGGTACCACAAAAAGAGATGCAGTAGAAGTAGTTAATGTGTATCTTTGTGAAGGAATTCATTCCGCAAGAAAGAAGAAGGAGAAATCTACAAATGATGAAAAAGGTTCTTCCTCTAACTCTTTTTTGTCTATTTATCTAGATGATAATAACTTTAGGGCTATGGTGATTGATTTCATCAATAAAAGAAATAATTTAAAAACTCAAATCATGTTGTCTTTTGAAATGATAGCTCACTATGAACAAATGTTATCTCTAACAAAGAACACCCTGTGTGAATTGAAAAGAGAACTTAGCGAGTTAAGTGATATCTCTGAAGATATGGAGGAATTAAATGATCCTATAATCAATGAGTTCTTCAATAATGAGAAAGAATTCTCAGTAGATTCCCTGAGAAAGCTCTACAATGTCTAGGAAACTTCTTTTGAGAATTTATTCTTGTGTTTTAAGAAGGATAACTAGGATTTGGAATAGCCTATATTGTGATTACACATTGCTATTGCCAACGATTTTCATCTTGCAATGTTTTTAGATTATTTATTTAAATTCTAAAGTTTATTCGGAAGATAATTTTGTAGTATTAATCTTTACTGGTTTTATATATTGCAAAAATTATTATGGGATATGTGTGTTTGCGTCCATGAACTGTGATTGTCCCATATATGTCAAAAGTTAAGTCTATTGTGTCATTATGCAAATAGTGATGGAAAATAAAATGAACTTTTGAATTGCAAAGATTAAGTCTATGATATCATTATGCAAATATATTTATAAAATATAGAATGAATCTTTGAATATTCCGCAGTATAGATCTTTCCCTGATCTACTTCTATGTGAAAGTACTGTATGGCTCCGTAAGTTCTCTTATGTTTAGCATTTACGATTAAATTAATCATGGGTTTTCTTGTGGTTAATTTAATTGAATTTTCTGGATACAAATTCATGTTTCATGTAATTTGTTAATTTCCAAAAAAAATTCTTCTTTTTGTGCAAAAGTAAGGTCGCTCTTCTTGTTCTTTCGGGAATGACATTTTATGGGGGAGAGTTCTTAATTTAACTTGTGCTTAATTGCCAAATATTTGTGGGGAGTGCGGCTGTGGAATATTGTAGGGGTTTTCTTGTATCTTTATAAACTCCTTGATGAATACACTATGTTTCGACTATGTGAAATCATCGAAACAAAGTTGATATGTTCTCTTTTAGTCATGAAGTATCTCTATGAGAATTTCATTATGATCCCGCTAGTTTTCGTACCTTTGCCAATTTATATTGACAAAAAGGGGAAGAATTAATGTGTATTTCACACTACAAATACATATGGTTTAGGGAACATTATGTAAGGGGAGTGGTTTTCATATGACTAGAGGGGAGTGATACATATCACCATAGTATTATTGTCAAGTTGTGATACAATTGAACTTTTATGTTGTGTAATAATAGTATGACTCTATATAACAATAATTGAGAACAATGGTTTTCTTATTGTTATGGCTACGGATCTTTAACAACTATCATGCTGAGTTGAACACGTTCATAATCACTAGAGTACTTGGAAGTGACGAATATTTCGAGTAATGTTGAAGAACCAAGGAAATCAAGCATTTGGATAAGAAGCTACAAAGTTTATTTATTTTGTAATCCATATGTATTGATAGTTTTGTTGCTAAAATTGACAAAGGGGGAGATTGTTAGAGCACTTCTCAGTCGAACTCGCAAGCGTTGCTATCTCAAGCTTGTTTGTCAAGTTTAGTTGCCAAAACTATAAGTATTGATTTCTAGTCTACTTATAGCTATGTCTTGGATTAGGATAGAATGTGTAGTTGAGCTTTAGACTTCACGGCATTCATCGATTGAAGACGAATAACTATTAAGGGGATCTTGTGGAACTTCATCAACAAAAGGTATGTGGAGACTTGAACTCATTTATCACTCAGAAGTCCATTTCTATTCTATCTCCTATTGAGACAAAAGTCGTATAGCTATATAGACTTTATATTATACACATTTGATATTTCGAGCTGAGTTTAACTCGCTTACATATTTCTCGAAATATGTGTTGGTAAGCTTTTGCTTTAACCAAGTTCTTCTATATTCTTGACGAAAGTCAAAAGATGACCATGTGAAAATCGCCTGGTAACATCTTACATGATTTGTGTGAGACAGTCATTTGATGTAGACTCAGAATGTTTCGATTGATCTATTGATCACTTGAAAATTGCTTTGAAACTAATAGTTTGTGTGAGACAGCTATTCTCGTCTTCCAAGAATGTTTCAATGATTAACATGGAGTTTAGAACGATTAACTATTGATTGGATATAACACATTATGCGTACTTGTTTTCTAACTGTTACAAGTTATTCCAAGTCCGGGAACCATAGTATGCATACCCGTATGCGTACCGGCTTAAAAGTTCAAGTCCGAGAATTCAAATGAGTTTGGTCATGTACGACAGTATGCATACCCGTTCGCATACTGGCGAACCCAGATCAAGTCCGACTACTTAGGTATGTGTACCTGTTTGCATACTTGAGTGGGTTAAGTTCTAAAATCGGTTTGTTCATGAACAAATACATCTATATATAAGGAATGCAATATTTTGCAAACCGTGGCTATGATGTTCATGAATTGATTCGAGTGAATCAAAATCGATTTTTCTTCAATTGTGTCTTGTATACTTCTATGAGAATATAAACAATTGAACAACTCTAGAACTAGTTTCATTTGAGTCATTTGAACTAGTTGTGATTAAGATGAACAAGGTTGATATGAAAGTGTTCATATGGATAACTCCGGTTAACTATTGTTGAGACAACCATGTGTACACGTTTAGGTACGGTTACTCATATCTAAATGAAGTCACATTTCATTGGTGTATAACAAGCTAAGTTCGATCTAACGGTTGAAAGATATTAGCTTGACACTAATCAAGTTTTCATCTAGCGGTGAATATTGAATGCTTTGTTACCAAGGTAGCATTGATTGCAAACCCTGATTTGAAGACTATATAAGGGAGAACTCTATCAACTGGGAAACCTAATCCCCACACCTCCTATGTGATATTAGTTGCGACTAGAGTCGATTCTCCTTTAACCTGGGTTTTTCCTAAAACCATTATAGGTTTACGACTCGAAGACTTCATTAGGATTCTGAAGCCAGACCCAACTATTTTCTCTGTAGTTGCGTGTTCCGATCTTACTTTATTTTGAGAACTATCTTCTCTAAGATTTGCTCGAGATTTAATCTCCGATAGGTAAGATAAAAAGTAGTCACAAACATCTTCGTCTCATCGTTTGTGATTCCACAATATCTTGTTTCGCTACCATACGATTAAGATCATTGTGAGTGATTGATATTACTAGGCAGTTCTTCGGGAATATAACTCTGGTGTATCAATTGGTTCTTGTTCACCTTGATTTATCAAAAGACGAAACAAAAACTCGTAGGTATTTCTGTGGGAGAAAAATTTATCTATTCAATAGACTTTTTTGTGTGAGACATATTTGTTTATCAAGTGTTCGACTTTGGGTCATAGCAACTCTTAGTTGTGGGTGAGATCAGCTAAGGGAATCAAGTGCGCAGAATCCGGCATGTTTCAAGAGGTGTAAGGAACGCGATTGTACTTAATCTGTGTGAGATTGGTTAGGGCTCAACCACATTCCAGTCTGAAGTTGACTTGTAGTAGGCTAGAGTCTGTAGCGGTTTAATACAGTGTGGTGTTCAAATATGGACTAGGTCCCGAGGTTTTTATGCATTTGCGGTTTCCTCGTTAAGAAAATGTCTGGTGTCTGTGTTATTTCTTTTTCGCATTATATTTTTACATAATTGAAATATCACAGGTTGTGCGTAGTTCAATCAATTGGTAAATCCAAACTTTGGTTGTTGATTGAAATTGATTGACGCTTGGATATTAGTCTTTGGTACCGTCCAAGTTATTTCTCATATTAATCCATCTTACAGATTTTTATCTGTTCGATTGCAGATTGATTTGAGAAATTGAGATATAACTCTTGGATGTATTTTCCTTGATTGAGTCTGACTGTCTAGTTGATTCTCTTGGAAATATATTAGAGTTAGTCCATACAGATTGCCTAAGCGAATTATTGGGTGTGGTTGTTAGACCCCCTCTTTTTCAACTTACCCAACTCTCTCCATGATCTAGACGAATCGCTGGGAAGATATTCCTTCTATAAATCCTCACGGAGTTGCCAATAATAAACCACAAGAACCCGACAACTTTTCTCTTTCCCTGTTTAGATAAAAGTCCGGTGAACTTCCTTTTTTTATCGAGTCTACAAGACATACTATCCCTGTTTTATAGAAACAGGTTGATATCAATCCATCACCATGCCAAATTTTGAGAAAATCTTTCCCATATTCTTCACAAAATTTCTATATGTTCTCCAATATCCTGTTTTAATAAGATATACGTATAAATCTTATTTCTTTCCAAAACCAACTCGATTACCGACCTTGTTTATGTCTAACAGCTCATTCCTAATCCAATTCCATATAAAAATCTCCGAGAAACTCGACTAAATCCCAGCCAGCAACGTACGCGGTTAAGAAGTATAGTTTCCCACCAATTTGCAATTTCAAAAGTGGAAGAAGGGAGGTGCCTTTATCACCCAAGGTGCCCTTATCTAAAATAGGGGTGTGGTCAGTAATTTTCTGGGTATTTTTAACAACTCCTTGGGTGCTTTCGACGCATGTCTGGGGTGTCGCCAACATATTTCTTAGGTGCCTTTAATAATTCTTACGAAGGTTCAAATGCCACTTTTCGAGCAAATTTCTCCGCAAAAGCTTATTTCTCCAAAAACACCTACAAAGACATAAAAATCCATAATAAGTACAAAATCGAGCACTAACAGTACATACAATTTAGATCCCCAAACTTATTATTTACTAGTCCTCGAGAAAATCTAATCTAGAAAATAAAATTTCTAACTCACTGTCGCAGGCATCGCGATTGCACTAAGCGTGTGCAACAAACCTTTAAACCCCTAGGTGGCCCTAGTGGCCGAGTTATAGTCTCAGGAGGGTTTAAAAGAGGTGTACACAAAACCTTTACTCCAAACCCTAGCTATCTACGCAGAACCTTGGACGTCACTAGAGAATCTCCTTGGTTGGAATACTCTCATTGACTATAGGAGGAGACCCCCTTATGTGATTAATGGAGATCTACTCAGGAAGTTTCACTATGGACATCAATGAAAAATTAGACTTCATAGATGAAGAATTCTCTCCCAGCACCATCAACAACAAATTCAAATTCAGGAATGAAGATTTTGAATGGACTCTAACTAATGTTTATTCTCCTTGCGAGAGTGAAGAACGGAAGGAATTTTGGATTGAGCTAGAACACACAACAGGTTGGGCGTATGATGCTTGGATAATAGATGGATATTTCAATGCTATGCGAAGAAGTTGGGAGAGGAACAAAAGGGAAGGCTCCAAACTTGGTAAGACTCTCTTTAACAAATTCATGGCTCAAGCTGATTTGATTGATTTACCAGCTGGTGGAGGACTGTACAATTGGACCAATATGCAAGAAGACCCAATATTATGTAGACTGGACAGAGTACTACTCTCTCCAACAATGGAACAGAAATATCCATCTGTAGCACAAACTGTGCTATCTAGAGAAACATCAGATCACTCGCCAATCTTACTGACAACAAGTAATATTGCTGCTTCTAATCCCCCTTTCAGATTAAAGCTTTATTGGCTTACTAACAAGACTGTTTTGAGTAATCTGCTAATCTGTTGGAGCACAATGCAATTCACAGGTTCTCCAAGCTATGTATTAGCAAAGAAACTCCAAAATCTCAAATTTTTTCTAAAGAAATGGAGCAAAGAACAATATGGCCGGATTGCAAAAACAAAGGTGGAACTAAGCAAAAAGATCCGTGACTTGAAATTAAAGGAGGAAGGGACCAAGCTCACAAATGAAGAATTTATTAACAGAGCCCAACGGAAAACAACACTCAAACATGTAAGATTTGATGAATTCATGAAATGGCAAAGTAGAGCTAAAACAAAATCTTTGAATGAAGTTGAGAACAACACAAGATATTTGCATCAGCTGGCCAATGTGAGGAAAGAAGGAACACAGTGCACAAATTAGTAGTAGATGGAGAAGACAACTTCAACCAAACAGAGATCAAAGATGAGTTCACATATTACTTCTAAAATTTATTTAAAGAAAAGTTTGAATGGATACCTCAACTTGACTCTACTGATTTTTCTAAAATATCCACAACTGAGAAAGAATGGTTGGAAAGGCTAATAGAATAAGAAGAAATATGGAGCACCATTAAAAGTTGTGGTAACAAAAAATCTCCAGGACCAGATGGATACCCAATGGAGTTATTTAAAGTGGCATGGCCAATATTGAAAGAAGATATCATGGCAGTGGTTAAAGAGTTTCAAGAAGAGGAAAGGCTTGACTGGAGAATGAATTGCTCCTTTATCAGTCTAATACCCAAGAAGGAAGACTCATCTAGACCAAACATGTTCAGGCCAATCAGCTTAGTAGGGGGTATACACAAGATAATCTCAAAAACCATGGCAAACAGGTTCAAGACAGTAATACCTAAGATGATATCAGAGCACCAGGGAGCTTTCATAAAAGGTCATCAAATACAGGATGGTATTCTAGTGGCAAGTGAGTTATTGGATGCAAGACTCAAATCCAAAGTCCCATGCATCTTATGTAAACTTGACATTGAAAAAGCTTTTGATAATGTTAATTGGCACTACTTGGATTCACTCTTAGAAGGTTCTGGTTTTGGGGAAAAATGGAGAAGCTGGATCTACTGGTGTTTATCATCTTCCCAATCATCCATACTCATTAATGGAAGTGCCACATCAAAGTTCAAGCACCAGAAAGGGTTGAGATAAGGTGATGCACTCTCCCCTTTTTTATTTATACTTGTGGCTGAAATATTCACTAAACTATTAAAAAAGGGAGAAGCTCTGAACATGACTACAAGATTCAATATACATAACCAAATCAGTGTGTCTCATCTACAATTTGTTGATGACACACTGATATTCTTAGATGCTAAAGAAGAAATGAATGAAAATTTAGTGCTCATTCTTCAAGTGTATGAAGCCATTACAGGGTTAAGGGTAAATATGGAGAAAAGCATTGTGATCAGCATTAGTGCAAACCACAAAATAGTTGAAATTGCAAGAATCATGCACTGCAAGGTAGAAACTCTCCCATTAAGATATCTTGGAATGCCTCTTGGAGCAACATTGAAGCAAATGTCAGTATGAGATTCCATTATTGATAAATTCCAGAAGAAATTGGCAAAACGGAGGAGGAGGTTTTTATCTAGAGATCAAAGAATTATCTTAATCAACAGTGCTTTGGAAAGCCTTCTAGTATACTTCATGTCTTTATTGCAAATTCCAGTGGCAGTAGAGAAGAAAATGGTGAAAATAATGAGGGAGTTTTTGTGGGGTGCTAGCTCAGAAAGGAAAAAAAATTAATTGGGTGGCCTGGGATAAAATAAACAAACCAAAGAAACTAGGGGGCCGGGGATCAGACATCTGAAAGCCACAAATAAAGCTTTATTATCCCAGTGGAGCTGGAGATATGCAAAAGAAAAGGAAGCACTTTAGAGAAGAGTTGTTCAACTGAAGTCTAAGTCTGATGCTGAAGATTTGCATCTTATGGAATCTAAACTTCCTCATGGAAGAGGTATGTGGAAAGGAATACGACATGTAGGGAATCTAATGCAAACAAACTCACAATTCTCTATTGGTGATGGAAATTCTGTGATGTTCTGGAATGATCCATGGACTGATCAACCTCCTCTGTGCCAAACTTTCACCTTAGCATACAAAGCTGCATCCAACAAGAGAGCAAAAATTGTTGAACTTATTCAAAATGGGAGTTGGTGCATTCAACTAAAGCAGACAACATCTACAGAATCCCAAACTCAACTCTCTAATCTCATTGCTACAATTGGGAATCCGCCAATTCTGACTACAGCAAATGATCAAATTTCCTTCCAAACTGGGAATTATACTGCAAAAAAAGGATATCAACTCATTATGAAACAGATGCACCCTGACCCTCAGAAGTTTGGATACGTTTGGAGAAAACATGTTCCACCTAAAGCACAGGTTTTGGCTTGGATGGCAGTACAGAATGCAATTCCCACCATTGATAACTTGAACCACAGAGGCTGCAGTATTACAGACACCATGTGCAGCCAATGCAACAATGAGTTGGAAACAATAGACTATATTCTCCTTCTTTGTCCATTTTCCAAGGCCATATGAGACTATTTCTTGTCAAGAATGGATCAGCAATGGACACACAGACTCACATTACAAGAACAGTTGCAGAATTGGCAGTGCAGGAAAGGAAGAAAAATCGGCAGAAAAGTATGGCCAGTCTTACCTTTTGCATTGATTTGGTCAATTTAGACTGAGAGAAATAGAAGAGTAATGGCCAAGAAACGCGACAGAGATAAAGATGAAGTCATAATAGAGATAAGGCGCAGGATTTTTTAATGGGGAGGGTTACAAAACTGGTTAAAATTCCACTCTTTTAGGGAGTTAATATCACAGTGGGATTCCGTTATGGACTGTAATGTCTCAGAACTGTAATTGTGGTTGGGCTTGAGCCATTCCTCAAGTTGTGTAATACCTTTTTATATTTCTGATAAAATTCTACCATTTTTCTTCAAAATAAAGAAAAAGAAAAAGATCTTACAAAGTAGGTGGGATGAAAAATTAAATACAAAGATCTTCAAAAAAAAAAAAAAATCTTATTTAGACCTTCGGAATAACCTCTATGTCATCAATTTAATTATATATTTTTTATTTTAGTTATTGTTTAAAATTAAAGTAAGCCAATAAAAAATGAAATACAACTCAACATGGTCTTTGAGAAGTGTAAGCTCGTAACTGAAATTTGTTAGGCAACATAATTCTTGGAGTTTAGGAGATGGAACAAAAATGCTCATATGGAAGCACCGTTGGATAGCAGATCTGCCTACTTCCTCCTCAGCCAAAATAGGGTTGCTCTGTACATCATCTTTAGTTCTTTACATTCATGTTTCTCAGCTCTTCACTTCAGATAATCTAGATGGAACGTAACTCTCTTACATGATCTGTTCGATCAAGTCACTGTAAGCTATACTATTTATATCTCCATCCATATCAATTAAGAAGACAGAATCATATGGCTTCTCGAGAAAAATGGAAACTTTTCAGTCAAGTCTTGCTATCGGAAAATGTTCGAAGAGAAGCATCTCACTGTTTCAGTTGGTCCTAGAATTCAGAAGATCTTTACTTCTCTGTGGAAGCTGCCTACTCTTCCAAGAATACGTCAATTCCTTTGGAAATGTGTTTCTAGTCCAACAGTTCCAGGACTAGTGGACATTTGCCCTTTCTGTGATCAACACTCGGAATCTCCAGCTGTATGGTTTTCAACTATTGGCTGGTCTACTAACAACTCTAATAACCCTGTAGACTGGGTTTGCAGTTGGTTTAACAGTCTCCACAATAAACAGATTACTGAACATGGAGTTGTTAAAAGAGGTATTGTTGGATGGTGTATCTGGAATGCAAGATGTGCCAAGGTCTTTCAGAGCACCATCTCTACTCCAGAGAAGATGGCTACCAGATGCAGACTATTATTCGAAGAACATGCAGCACAGAAATCTCTTAATCCTAACAAGATAACCAAAGTGAATCACAATAACATTCACCGGATACCTCCTCCCACAGATGTTCTTGCTATAAACTATGATGAATTGGTCTAACCATTCGAAATTTTACAGGTGCACAACAGGCAGCAAGGTGCATCCACCTGAGGAACATTAGAAGTGCAGAACAAGCTGAATGCATGGGTCTGTGAGAAGCTGTAAGATGGGCAAAGCCTGGAGAAGGTGCATTTTGAGCTTGATTCAAAGACCGTGGTGGATGCGGTTAACAAAGAAGATGCCTGTACGGAACCGAGACTTCATAATTTTATTAAAGATTAAGTTGTTTTTAAAAACTCTTACCTCTTGGCAATATTCTTATGTGCCAAAATAGAGAAATAAGGTAGCTGTTTCACTGTCTAAATTAGCTAGGGTAGATAAGCTCACTCATATATGGGCTGATACTGCTCCTATTATTACTTTATAATGACAGAAGGATGCAAGCTATGTACCTGTTTAATCTACATCAATAAAATGTTGAGTTGTGTTTCATTTTTAAATTCTAGTAATTAAATTGTCAATTCATCAGAAAAAAGAATTGTCATGGCAAAAGAACTGTAGATAGAAAGTAAAGAATATATATATAAACAAGGAACCAGGTACTAATTCTGATAACAATATACCCACATGAATTTAGAGACAAAATGTTTGTAGTATTTATATAACACAACTTGCAAAAAGAATTTGAACCTTAAATGTGTAACAAAATCCTGCAAACCTGGTATACAAATCCTAATGTTCTATGATCTTTCTCTTTTATCTTTCACGAATGAATATAATAAACACAACAGACGAACTTGATCATCAAGGTTAAAACTTGAAACTAACGGAATTCATCGTGATACTCATAGTCCTCTTCATCGTTAAATATAGAACTATAAAACACGTAAGGGTTATCAATCATTTCAGCCAACGATAATCGACCATCTTTATCAGAATCAGCCTGGAAAATTAGACATTTCATTAGATGAAGGTCCCATGTTAGAAACATAACAACGCTCAACAACCCATATTTTATTGTAACTCCAATGATTGCATTTGATCCCAATAATCTCTCACTGTTAGTATATGCGTGTTTTTATGTCATTTCAATAAACCAAACAAGCATTCCAAGATTCAGAGTAAAAATCACCATTTGCAATTACACCATGCAAGTAGTATCTGCAAATGTTCTAGTGAAAAGAGAACACTTATCCAAATCAACTGTTACCTGCGAAATGGTGTAATCTGCTTGCTGTTTGGCATAGTAACGCTCTGATGGATGAAGTTTGCCGATTATTGGCAACAGTTCTTTGTCTGACAAAAATCTGAAAACAAAAGAAGGTAAAGGCCAGCTTAATTAATAAACTAACAACAAATTACACTTGGGTCTTAGGTGACAAGAAATATAAGTTAGGCTGGTTAGTACCCATCGCCATCTAGGTCAATCTTCTGAAACAAAACCCTGGCAGGTGCTTGCATTGAATCATCAGAGTCCGAGTGATGTGTAGCGTTATGACCTTCTTCATCATAGTTCCGCACCAAGTCAAACATCCCATGAAAAAATTCTTTAAAGTTAAGCTTCCCGTCTTTGTCGGTGTCTCTCTCCCTGTGAAGCAAAGCCCAACAATTTTATCATGCACAAAAAGAATCAAAAAACAGAAGAAACTTCTCCTTTTTTCTACTTTCTTTTTAGATGATTATATACAAAAAGAAAGGGAAACTATGAGAGAAATAGGAAAAATGCTGCATTTATTTTTATACAGACCAAAGCTTGAAGGATCTATTTTTACCTTACTTCCTCCTTGCACAACCACTCAATTAGCTTAGGGTTACTGCTGTCAGCCGGATGCAGAAAGCTAACAACACAAGGTGAGGTTAAATCAGGATACTATTTTAAGTAATTAAGAGAATAAAAATATGAAAGCAAGTTGAAGCCTACTCATTAAATTCTGTCCGATTAAGTAAACCATCCCCATCGGCATCTGAAGCATTGAAATGCTCTTCTCTCCACCAACCCATATCATACCCAAATGAATTGTTATCTGATGCAAAACAAACATTAATTGTCAACAGATGGTAATCTAAGGCAGTATATCCTACCAGAAAACATATATTGATAGGATATGAATACTAGAATTACACAAGGCACTAAGTTGTAAAACACTGATCACAGAAGAAAGGTCTCCAGGCTGAACCACTTGTAGTTAATAAATACACCAACTGTGACCTTTATACTCAAACATTAGGCTTGAATAAACAAGGGGATGCAACATGCAACCAAAGTCTACGTAACCGAGGATGATGCTACCATATAACAGCATGAAACAAAATTTGGCCTTTCCATTATGGCTGCCAAAACAGCATGAAACAAGATTTGTCCTTTTCATGTTGTGCTACCAAAACAGCATAAAACAAGGTAAGGCCTTTTCCCCATTGTGCTGCCAGAACAGCATGAAACAAACAAGGTAAGGGCTTTTCATCATTGTGCTACCAGAACAGCATGATAATAGCTTAACCTCGTATGGAAACAAAGAAGCCATGTGTTGCAGATAAATGACCTTAAAGTTCCATTGAGAACTGAACAAACAAACGATGTGTTGCAGGCATTGATAAAAAAGCATATCACAATTGCCACCTAAAAAAACCCTGATCAGAATGGCTTCATCTATCGACAGCTCAAATTCACACAACACTAAGAAGCTCAGTACAGACGCCTGAGTCTTACACAAATTGGCACTACTAAATTTACCCAAAACCCTCGCTCCAATTGTGCCCCAAGTTTGACTAGATTTTGTATCAATGACTAATGACCGAAACCCTAACAGCATCTATGTTTTCAAAGTTCATATACTATATCAAATTCTCACAATCAAGAACCCATCATCCAAAACCCAAAATCAAGTTTTGAAATTTGACTAATTGAAGCAATAACAAAAACAATTCAACCACAGATCACAAGACATAGGAGCAAAAGAGAGAAAACCTCCTAACCTGCATTACGAACCCAAGTAGGAGCTTCATACTCAGCAAAAGATACAAACCCATCACGATTCTTATCATGCAGTTCCAAATCTCTATCAGTACGGTGCATAACCTCCTCATGAGCTTGATTCAAATTCCAATCAGTCAATTCAGATTCAGTAATAAACCCATCCGCAGGACTAAAATCAATCTTAGGAAATAAACTTAAGATTCTATTAGTAACATTAAATCGATCTTCATCATTCACATAATCTTCAGCATTCATAAAATCTTCCCATTCAGGTTGCCCTTCAGCTGCTTGTGCTGCTGCTTGATGCTGATCATGATGTTGATCATGCCCATCATGAGGATGGTCCTCATCATGATGAACAACAAAGTCTTTATGATTATGTTCAAAATACTGCCTTTCCCATTCTCTATCTTCACGACGACGCTCAATATCAGCTATTATTGGATCAAATGGAACAGGTTCATGATGTTTGTCTGAGAACTTAAAAGTTGATCGGAGTTTAAGACGACGGTGATGATTATTTGAGTGTTTTTTTGGTGAATGTGAAATTAAAAAAAGTAGTAATAAAGCTACTGAAATGTAGATTATTACTGAGACTTTACCCATTCATTCAAAAATCTCAAAGGGGTTTGACGATTTTTGGACTGAAATTCAGCTGAGAAAGATTAGGGTTTATAAATAGGTTTTATCTTCCTTTCATTCGGACTTCCCTAAAATTGAAGAGGAAGTGGAGAAGAGATCTGAATCTCAATTGGTTCTTTACTTCTTCTCAGTTACTTCTTCGGATAATTACTTTAATGACCTGAAGATGAGGAGGAAATTGTTGGAGTATCTTGTTCTCACCTTGAGGGTGTTTTAGGCATTTAAGAGGAGAATGTTTTGTTTGACTTTTAGCATTGTAGAACTCTTAATTGCATTCGACTTTCCTTTAATTATGTTGGTAGTTAGGAAAATGTCTGAAAATGTGAAGGGGTTGGTTGAATAAGTGATTGTTTTTTGGTCTTGTTCTTAAAAACTTTGAACGTTAGAATCAATCTAAGCCAAAATGTTGATAAAATCTTATGTATTAGGTTAGTAGTTTAAGTTATAATCTTGGTGGACGTAGTGGTCAGAGACTCCTAGACCCGGTTCCGACGACCACTGCTCATTTTTGTTAAACATAATTGGTTAATTGTTAGAATCAGTCTAAAACATATTTTAATCTCATGAGGATTATGGAATCATGATAACAATTGTTTGTTTTCATTTTTTTTCCTCCGATAAGAAAGAAATTTCATCAATAAAGGCTTATGCGGCTAATTTGTTCTTCCTCAATGGAATTATATTAAAGATATTGACAAAATGATTAATCAGCCTTGGATTTTTATGGGTAATTTATGATAAATGTAGCATCCACCAGCAACCGACAGCTGGAGCTTCTTGGAACTCAGAGCTAAAAAGGAGCTCACGTCGAGATCGAGTTATAAGTCCTTATATCGAGCACAATTTAAAGATGAAGACTTAACAGAAGACGAGATACGACGGATGACACGTGGGAGACGCGAGAAGTGAAGACTAGGTCAAGACTGTCAGGATCGCGACCTGAAGATCAAGATATTCTAAAGATCACAGGTCGAGTGATTAACCGACTAACAAAGTAAAATCTGAGTGGATCATGATGTCACCTCCAGCTAGGCACAAGTGGACCCTTTGTGTTAACGTGTTTAGCGTGAGTCACACGCTAAACTAGCTCTCTTTGCAAACTAAGACGTACGATTCAATCTAACTAAATGAATAAGAGTTATCTTTCTCTGATTCTCTCTCTGACTAAGTTGCGATCATGACCAAGAGATAATTCGATAATCACAAACTGAACTAAGATAATCATCTTCAGACGAAGATCAAAAACAGATCGAGTCTGAAAATTGGACTGAAACCAGTAATCAAATCATAATATTGTGTAGGTTCGTATTTCGTAAGATCGATCAGACGATACGAAAGATATGCATCTCCATTGGTATCGACTAAGGATGCATCATAATAATGATTCTGATCTTGAAATTTATTGAAGATCATAATTCTAATGCATAATAATCCTTTTTTGAGGAGAAAAATAAATTCTGAAATCAGAATTGCATTATCATATGATAATGTTGATCCAAAATCTTGCTTAAAAGCATAAACTCTGTTTATATGCGTTTGAATATCTTGATATGAATCTAAATCATGCTCAGATAGATCATATAACCATCATTGCTTCATGCTTTAGCTTAATCTACATGCAATTTCTTTAAATCGATCGATATCTCAACATATCTAAAGTTTAGGCCGATGTTATATCCGAAATAGAGCATGATCATCTTGATCTAGCTATCTTGAATATATAGTCATCTCAAATTCTAGTATTACCATCATGGAAATTTGCGTGTTTAACACTATCTAGATCTTATCTTACGCAGATTGAATGATCTGAAGTTGATTTAGAGTTAAGTGATGAAATGTTAGATCGATTATCAATCTTTAGATGTGTTGTACAAAGAAGTTGAGTTGAATAACTATTAACCGACTTATATCGTTATAAAAATATTTCATGAAGTTTCCAAATCTGGTCGACAAACAGAAATATTATCATTACTATACAAAATGTAAACGGTTATCTTATAGATCTAGCATCTTCTATCTGTTCTCTGCCCAATTTTCGAGCTACGCTGGTAAAATTTTATGGATAAGAAGAATCACCAACAAAAAAAAAATCTTAAATGCATGATCCAATATTGAGAAATTACATCTTTCAAATGATTTTTCTGTTTTGGGCGTAAAAGGACGATTCGAGATATGAAAGATCCAATGAAATCACACGGTCATACTAACTCATGTGTGGTTTGTCATCTTGTGTAGTACAAGGAAAATGGCATCGCAACTACGAAGAAGAGTCTTACCACCCCGACCTGGAGTAATATCGGCAGGTCGAACAGCTGCACCGAGTACCTCAGAGGTAACAACTCCAGTCATACAAAACTCTCCTCCAGGTCGAGTGACTTCGCCACATCGAGCTCAACCTGAGAGAACAATTCCAAGTGGTGATGTGCCGACCACACCATCCACTGTACTAGGCCTAGAAGGCCATCCAATAGCAGTATTGGTGGGTACAACTGTCACTCCACAAGAGAGAGGAAGGTTACTTCGAGCTCTACCTACATCGACTACACCATTCATACAAATATCTCAAAACATGTTCCAGGAGTTGTTGAAGTCAATTTTGACATTGATTGACATAGTCAATTAAATGACCCTACCGGCACCAACACTCCACTAGTGACAACAACTCAACCTCCATCACTAGAGAACGCGTCTCAACCGACCGACAAGTTAAAACTAATTAGTCATCAAGAGCAGTTGAGACGATATTTCAGAAATTATAGCTCGATGGCTAACCAAATATTGTCTGCACCTGGGGACCATGACTTTGAGATAAATCTAGTCATTGCTCGAAGCGATATCCAATTGTTAGTTGACTCAAGAATGAAAAGAATGTTCCAAAAGCAAGAAAATAGGCTCAAGCTTCTCATTAACAAGCCCAGGGCAGACCCCATATATACTTTCAAGGATGGCCCACTGTCTAAAGAAGTGAGAATGTAAATGTTAGAGCATAGATCGGTCAACCTCGCATGCGTTGCTATCTCAAGCATGTTTGTTAATGTTAGTGATCAAAACTATAAGTCTTAATTTCTAGCCTACATAGCTAAGTCTCGGACTAGGGTAGAAAAGTGTAGTTGATCTCAAGGACTTCATGGCGATTCATCACACAACGACGAAGATCTATACAAGGAACCGTGGAACTTCATCAACAAAAAGGTATGTGGAGATTTGAACTTATCTATCACTCAAAAGTCTATCTATTCTATCTCCTACTTCAGATGAGACAAAAGTCGTATGCTATATAGACTAGATCATACACATTTGACATTTCGAGCTGAGCATTCATTTCTTATCTTTTATCTCGAAATTGTGTGTTGGTAAAGCGTTTCGCTTTGATCAAGTTTATCTTCACCTAGTGATAAATAAGCAATGAACGTTTTGATCAAGTTTATCTTCACCTAGTTATAGATAAGCAATGAACGCTTTACCAACACACGATTTCGAGATAAAAGATAAGCAATGAATGCTCAGCTCGAAATGTCAAATGTGTATGATCTAGTCTATATAGCATACGACTTTTGTCTCATGAGAAGTAGGAGATAGAAGAGATAGACTTTTGAGTGATAGATAAGTTCAAGTCTCCACATACCTTTTTGTTGATGAAGTTCCACGGTTCCTTGTATAGATCTTCGTCGTTGTATGATGAATCGCCATGAAGTCCTTGAGCTCAAATACACTTTTTTATCCTAGTCCGAGACTTAGCTATGTAGGATAGAAATAAAGACTTATAGTTTTGATCACTAACATTGACAAACATGCTTGAGATACCAACGCATGCGAGGTTGACCGAGCTATGCTCTAACAATCTCCCCCTTTGTCAATTTTAGTAACAAAACTATTAGTACATATGGAATACAAAAAAGATAAACTTTAGTGGCTCCTATTCCATAGTCTAATCTTCAACGTTCCTTGAAATCTTCGTCCTTCCAAGTACTCCAATGATCCCAAAGGTTGTAAGTTTAACACCATCGTTGTTGAAGATCCGTAGCTATAATAATGAGAGAAATCGAGATTCTCGATCATTATTATACAGTGTCATAGTATTATTATATAACATCAAAGTCCAATTGTATCACGACTTTAACAATAATACTACGGTGATATGTATTACTCCCCCTTAGTCAATACTCCATCTCGATCATGGAAACCACTCCCCCTTACACAATGATCCGAAAACCATATGTATTTGTAGTGTAACTACAATATTTATCCCCCTTTTTTCAATAGAATTGGCAATGGTACAAGAATGGGATCATAATGAAGTTTCCACAAGGGACATTTCATGACCAAAAGAAAAATACATACCAACTTAATTTAGATGCAATCTAATAGCCGAAGCTAACAACATTCATCAAGGAGTTTTAAGATATAAGATAACCCCTATAAAATTCCACATCCGCACTCCCCGCAAGATATTACCATTAAGCACAAGTTCAAAAGAACTCTCCCCCATTTGATGTCATTCCCGAGAGAACAACAAGAGCGACCTTAATTTCGAAACAAAAGAAGGATTTTTTATTGTACACCAAAAACCATAGGAATGATTTTCTATATCCAAATCTCAACCAAATTAACCACAAGTAAACCCATGATTAATTCAATTGGAATACGCAACTAAATCAAACCACAAAAGTCATCAATTTAATTGAAAGTGCTCAACATAAGTAAACTCACGGATCTACGACTAAGTCAATCACACGGAGATGACTAACTTAACCGTTCAAATACTCAACATAAGGAAAACCTTACGGAATATATGACTACATTAACCAAAGGATATGATAGTGTAGCCTTTCATATACTCAACACAAGAACTTGTGGAATATATGAAAACTCAACTAGATTAATTACAAGAGAACCTATAATCAATTTAATTGGAATACAAACAAGCAAACTAATCACCGAAGTAATTAATTTAAATATTTTGGGCTCAACATAAAAGAACTTATGGAACCCCGACTAAGTTTATCATAGAATATGACAACCTTAACCGTACATGTACTCGACATAAGAAAGAAAACTCATGGAGTACTAACTAAATAACCAAACTAGTTGATTAATTTAGTTCCTAATGCTCGACATATAGTATCTTATGGAACAACGAACAAGCCAATAAGAATAATCGACTTAGTTGTATGGTGCTCAACATAAGACACACAATGGAGCCTTCGCGGTACAACATAACAAAATGGATCAATGAAGATCAATACCGTGGATAACATACAAGGATCTATTCTATTTTCCATCATAACGACATAATAGACTTTATCCTTGTTGAACAAAATATTTCATCCTATTTTCCATCAAATACATGATTGCATAGGCATATCTTTTATATATGTCAAAAGTCCATTCGTCCTTTCATCAATACGAATACCGATTCATGAACGACTTTACTTTTGACTGCAATATGGGACCTTCAAGTTCACGGACGTAAACAATACATATCCCATAAAAAATATTGCAATATCACAAACCATTAAAATACTGCAATAAACATCGTCCTCCAAATATTTTTAGAATTTAATAACCAATAAACCTAAAAAATAACATAAGAAGATGAAAACAAAAATAGCTATGTGTAGTCACAATCATCGCTATTCAAAGCACTAGTTATTCTTCCAGCAAATCCAAAAGGAAGACATCCTAGGCATTCATGAACTTTTCAAAAGTTTCTTCAGAGAACTCCTTCTCATTATTGAAGAGTTCATTAACAAAGGGATCATTCAACTCCTCCAAGTCTTTTGAAAACATTGTCAACTTACTGAGTTCTTTTTCTAGTTTTCGTACAGTGTTTGTAGATTGAGACAGCATTCGTTCATAGTGAACAATATCTTCTAGGGATGCAGAAATCCGAGATTTTAAGCTGTTTCTTTTGTTGATGAAATCTTTTACCAGGTTCCTGAAATTTTCATCACTATGATATGTCGACAAGAACCAGTTTAAGGAAGGATTTTTACCATTAATTGTAGCCTTCACTTTCTTCAAACCTGTGGAGGGGATCCCAGTACACCGACGTACGTTAGCTGCCAAGGTTGCATTCTTGCTTGTGCTACATCTAGTAACGGGTGCCATGGAACAAAAGCTTTTGAGATACACCGTCCGTGAACAACTGAAACCCTGGACAAACAAAAGTTTTAGAGATTTATATAGGTAAAAACAAAAATAACCAAAGATACACTTCTTGAGCCAAAAGACGCAATTCCCCATTTTCTCAATACAAACATGGGGATGCGAACGTCTAGGGTTAGGAAGACATGATGGGATCAAAAATCTCCCCTTGTTTATCCCATAGTGACTTTCTAAGGTAAGGCACATGTGCGGAGATTCTTCTTCGTTTGTTCCCTGAAGCACTTGTCACGTAGGATCTGCGACAATGAGTAGGCCGAAAAGCTAAAAGACATTCCATAGGAACAATCATTTCCTTAAGTTCAAATTCTTCAACATGTGAGTGTCCTTGAGAAATGAGCCTGAGATTATTTCTGAAGGTGTTTAAACAATCTCCCTCATTCCTGGATACCCATTTAGACCCTTCATTATAGACATTAGACTTGCATGATACAAGGTTCCACACGACTTTTCTATGAAGTTGATCTAACTCATCATTCATTAATTTTTTCCAAGAGAAGTTGCTCAGAGTTACATCAATGTTTCCTGGTTCTAAATGAGACGAAAAGCAACCAGTTGAAAGAAGTCCTCTTGTCTTGGTTGTAGAGTCTTTTTCACGTTTGGAGACGATAGAAGATACACACACTGAGGAATCGCCTAACACATGTAGAAAAAGCCCACAACGACTGTCACTACACCATCGAAGAGAGGAAGTAGGACAAGAAGTAAGACTGCCTATACCATCAGTACTTTTCTGTACAGAATTCCCTGATAGTATTGTACGTCCCTTTTGAGTAACATAAGGTTGCACAGTATTCTTACAAGGATTACTTGCATCCTTCAGACTCTTTAAGGACGACGTACAGGGCCGTCGAGGATGATTGGATGAGCATCCATAAAAGCCATACCCTTGACATTTGCCTGAATGGTTCCTAGTCACATCAGTTTTCTCAACAAATGATCATTGAGTATTATCTAGAAGATGACAATTCTTTAGAAAGGAACAACTGGATTCTCTCATATTCAACGAGAGATTTTTACTGGATATCAAATCCTTAAGAGTTTCAATTTCTGCAACAAGACCAGAATAGATCCAGATTTGTTCTTCCAATCTCTTTTGAAGATTAACCAATTTATCAGACCTTTTCCTACGGTTATTTTTTAAACCTGGTGAGGGTCAATTGAGACTTTACAGTCCATATAGTAAGATCGCTACAAACACATACTTTTGAGGTCTTTAACGTGTTTGCCTGCTCTGATACCAATTGAAAAGCGGGGGTCTAACAACACCACCCAATATTTCGCTTAGCAATCTGTATGGACTAACTCCGAAATACTTTGCTAGAGAATCAACTAGACAGTCAAACTCAATCTAGATAAAAAGTATCTCAAGGAGTTATTATCTCAATCTCTCGATTTGATCTTCACTCAAGCAAATAGAAATCTGCGAGTCTTCATCAAAGAGAGATAACTTTGACGGTACCAAAGACCAATGTCCAAGGATCAATCAACTACAATCAACAACCAAAGGTTGGATTAGAGAAGTTGATGATCTTAACGCACAACCTGTATTATTTCAATTATATAAAATATAATGTGGAAAAGAAATAACACAGACACCAGAAATTTTGTTAACGAGGAAACCTCAAATGCAAAAAAACCCCGGGACCTAGTCCAGATTGAATACACACTGTATTAAGCCGCTACAGACACTAGCCTACTGCAAACTAACTTCGGACTTGACTATAGTTGAACCTAGTCCAGATTGTTACAATTTATATCAAGCTCATGTTCATGTTTATGTTATGTTTTGTTCTTATGATTTGTTCTTAGGATAGTTTCATTAGCCCTAGCATTGTTATGTATCTTTTTTCTGAATGTTGAGTGAGTTTTCATTGCAACTTCATGCTGAATTCACATGCCTTTGACTAGTTGTACCTTAAAAAGACAACTAGTACTTTGGAAAGAACTATAGTTGTGTTTAACATTTCAATAAGAGAATGCATAGCATGAACTAGGGTGAAATCAAACCCCATATTTCACTGTCCATCTTAATCCACAACTTATTATTTCTTTCATGCTTTGTTTATCTTAGGAATTAGTAAAGAGAAGGCCCTGTTTTGCTCTCTTTGCGTCATTGTGTCATTGTCACTCATTGCATTTAGATTAACTAGCTTAGGAATGCTTCAATACACCCCAAGTCCCTGTGGAATGACCCTGTCTTGCACACATTACTACAATTTGACCCTGTGCACTTGCAGGTTATCACTGTAGGCATCCATTTATTCTTATTTCTTACATCCTTAAAAGCCTACCACACACCTTTTGACTTTCTTGGATGGTATTGGAGTTTGACCCTTGGAGATGAACTCTTTTAGATGACCTTCCTTGACCAGGTCATCGATGAACCTAATCAAATTCCTGCAGTCATTGGTGTAGTGATCGTGAGTTTCATGGTAAGAGCAATAATTCTTGCTTTTGGACTTGTTCCTCATCTTTTGAGGTGTCTTCAGGTGACACGTTCATCTTGGTGAAGCCTTTGGATCTTCAACTCATCTTGCCTCTGATTCAGCTTTGAAGTTTGACTTATTTGAAGCTTTATTGGGTGATCTTGGAGGATGTTATCTCGTATCCCCAGTTGAAGGACCTGTTGAGTATACTTTTTGTTTGGAGGTTGCGGTTGTTGGCGCGGTAAGATTGTCCTACTCTCTCCTGACTCACTTGTCATCTTTTTTGTATACTTCTTCCAGAGAAGTCAACTCTGAGACATTGAAAGAGTCCCTCATCTTAACTCGTAACAGAGCATTCTTGAAAAGGACGCAGTAAAATTTATCTCAAGTATTTTCTACCGGTGATGCTGCAGCCTTAAGCCTTCTCAAAAAGTCTGTGACTCTTATCTTCTTGTTGGGTTACTCTAAAGTCTCCCTTTAGAACATCAGCTTGTTTGATGTTCGACGAGTTGGGTGAATAACTCTTTGATGTCTTGAGATGACTTTACTGAGTTTTTTGGTAAACACCAGAACCACGTTAACTCGTCGTCTTCCAAACTGCTTGCGAATAATAGTGTTAGTATCAGAGTGCTCTCGAGATACAGTGTCATCTTTTGTTCGTAGCGGAACACATGTTTGTTTCGGTATGTATCTCCTTTTAAGCTCCTGCAATTTAGCAAGTCGCAATTTTCCGGTAATTCACTGAAAAAGCGGGGGTCTAACAACACCACCCAATATTTCGCTTAGCAATCTGTATGGACTAACTCTGAAATACTTTGCTAGATAATCAACTAGACAGTCAGACTCAATCTAGATAAAATTATCTCAAGGAGTTAATATCTCTCTCTTGATTTGATTTTTACTCAAGATAAAAACAATAGCGAGTCTTTATCAAATACAAGGAATAACTTGGACGGTACCAAAGACCAATGTCCAAGGATCAATCAATATCAATCAAAAACCAAAGGTTGGATTTCCAATTGATGATCACGAACGCACAACCTGTATTATTTCAATTATATAAAATATAATGCGGAAAAGAAATAACACAGACACCAGAAATTTTGTTAACGAGGAAACCGCAAATGCAGAAAAACCCCGGAACCTAGTCCAGATTGAATACACACTGTATTAAGCAGCTACAGACACTAGCCTACTCCAAGCTAACTTCGGACTGGACTATAGTTGAACCCCAATCAGTCTCCCACCGATCCAAGGTACAGTTGTACTCCTACGCCTCTGATCCCAGCAGGATACTGCGCACTTGATTCCCTTAGCTGATCTCACCTACAACCAAGAGTTGCTGCAACCCAAAATCACAGACTTGATAATAAACAGATCTGTCTCACACAGAAAAGTCTATAAAAGGATAAATCTGTCTCCCACAGATAAACCCTAGGTTTTGTTCCATATTTTGATATAAAATCAAGGTGAACAGGAACCAATTGATAATCCAGTCTTATATTCCCGAAGAACGGCCTAGATTAATCAATCACCTCTCTACAATCCTTCTTGACTATACAAGCGGATTGTCGAGGAATCACAAACAGTGAGACGAAGATGTTTGTGACTTCTTTATCTTGCCTATCGGAGAACTCTCACGATCTCAAGTCAATCAATCGATTGTACTCGTACGATGGAAGATGCAAGATCAGATCACACAACTACGATAAAGTAGTATCGGTCTGGCTTCACAATCCCAATGAAGTCTTTAAGTCGTTAACCTGATTTTAGAGAATAAAATCAAAGATTAATGGAGATCGACTGTAGCGGGCGCACTAGTAGCACATAGACGTGTGGGGATTAGTTTTGCACAATGCTATATGTCTCCTTTATATAGCCTTCAAATCAGGGTTTTGCCTTAGTTACAAAGCAATCCATATGCACCGTTAGATGAAAACCTGATATAGATTCAATCTAATATTTCTCAACCGTTAGATCGAAAACTTAGATTGTCACACACACTTGGGTAGACGTTTACTGGGTTCGTGAAAACCATGCCCAAACGTGTACGTGTATGTTGGTTCAACATAGTAACCCAAAAGGTTAACCATATGAGCATTTCATATTAACCTTGTTCTTCTTCACCATAACTAGTTCAATTGACTCAAATGAACTAGTTAAAGAGTTGTTCAATTGCTATGAGATCTTATGTAACTACACAAGACATAATTGAAACAAAGATGATTCGATTCGATTGAATCGGCTCATGAACGTTATAGCCACGGTTTTCATAAAGCATTCCTTAGTAATTTAACGTTTCATGTTCAGAGCACATCTTTAGATCATAACCTCTTAAGTTCACAAACAAGTTCGCGGACTTAAGTTAATCAGTTGAGTTCCAAACTCAGCAGAAATTCTCGGAAAGAGAACTTCCGCCAGTTCGCGGACTGGGTTCGCGGACTGAGTTCGCGGACTTAACACATAAACGAGTTTTGGAAAATCCAGCAGAAATTCTCGGTCGAGAACTTCCGACAGTTCGCGGACTTGGCAAGCCAATTCCACAATCCTCCCGATTTCTCTTAATCAACAAAGTTCGAAAACTTTGGTTCAAGGAATACATGGTTATGTAATCTAAACTCTTATTTCAATCATTGATACATTCTTAGAGGACGCTATGTAGCTGTTATTCACAGACCGATTCACGTCAGAGCAATTCTCAAAGTGATTGAAACTATTCATGACTTTCGTCACTCGGTGAAGATAAAATTGATCAAAGTGAAACGCTTTACCAACACGCGATTTCGAGATAAAAGATAAGCAATGAATGTTCAGCTCGAAATGTCAAATGTGTATGATCCAGTCTATATAGCATACGACTTTTGTCTCATAAGAAGTAGGAGATAGAAGAGATAGACTTTCGAGTAATAGATAAGTTCAAGTCTCCACATACTTTTTTGTTGGTGAAGTTCCACGATTCCTTGTATAGATCTTCGTCGTTGTATGATGAATCGCCACGAAGTCCTTGAGCTCAAATACACTTTTCTATCCTAGTCCGAGACTTGGCTATGTAGGCTAGAAATCAAGACTTATAGTTTTGATCACTAACACTGACAAACATGCTTGAGATAGCAACGCATGCGAGGTTGACCGAGCTATGCTCTAATAGGACATTGTGATGAAAATTCTCAGATCGCTGCCATCTATATACGAGTCTAAGAAGCATGCCATCATTGAGGGGAATAACCTCAAAATCTTTCCAGAAACACCTTGGTTGGGAAGCTAAAGATCTTTGACCATGAGCATACATCCAAAGTAGATAAGGATGTTGCCTTTAAAGCACATAAGATCACTAAATTACTTGTCAAAGGTAAAAGTGTTCATGTCTCTGAGGATGATCAGTCTGAGAATGATTTTTCAGATGAAGACCTTGACACGGTCTTCTTGATCACAAGACAGTTTAGGGATCTTCTGTTGAAGAGAAGTAAACGATTTTCAAGATACAAACCTAGGTCATCAGACAAACCTCACGGCCGCGTACCTCCTAAAAACATGGATACTGACGAGGCTGGTGACGAGGACATGCCTCAGTGCTTTAAGTGTAAGGGTTTTGGCCATTTTGCTAATGAATGCCCAAATCGTAGAAAATACACTAGGAACAAAGGTCTATCTATAACACTTGATGAAATGTCTGAAACCTATGATTCCGATGAAGATAGGAAATCAAGTGTAGGGATCCTTGGTGAAAACATCGATTTTGATACTTGTAGCAATACATATATCAACCTCAATGGGTTCGGAGAAGAAGGAAACCCAATCAAGCTGGAAGATTCTCTAACTGGAAACCCTGTTAGTAATGTTTCAGGATCTACTGTATGTCTAGACGCTTGCACATCTCAAATGCCTGAACACTATCCAAGTTTGACATGCTCGTTTTGTTCGATGAAGGGACACGAATTATCAAGGTGGTACAAGTACAAGCACTAAATAAGGCACGCCAGCAAACTTCAAAGAAGAGCAAATCGATTAGCAAGGAAGCTGAAACTTGCTCAGAAGACCGCCGAGGTATTTAGGATCTTATCTTCGTCTAAGAAGTTGGTTTCCAGGGATAGAGTAAAACCATTTGAAAAGAAAGTATGGTCGAATTGTTTTGATAGATAAAAGTCTGAAGATTCCTCCCTTGAGGAAAAAGATGGACAAATCATTGTTCATCGCAACACAACTTGATTGTGTTGTTGGGAAAATCTTGTCTCATGTGCCTGATCGAAAAGAGACAAGATTGGGTGTTGATTCAGGCTTCAGTAAAGTTTTTCCTTCTTTTCTTAGATTTGTTATTTTCTGTCTATCAAATAAAATAAAGGGTTATTATCGATAATTCTACTCTTTATAGGGTTTTAGAGTTGGGCGTATACGAACCTGTCAATAGGTTTCAAACACTACATTCCTTTTTCCTTTTTGACATCCTATATAAGATTGCTTGTTGAGTTAAGTGATTCAATCACACAAATCCAGTTGTTTATAATTGTTCTCAAAGTACCATGTAAGATGGAAAGGATGTCAACATGATTGTTAAATCTTCAATCAAGGAAAAAGAAAATTTTTATGTTTCTAAGTCCCTGAAAAGAAAAAGAAGTAAAACAAGAAATCCCAGGGCTGTGCCTTCTAACTCTCAGAAGTTTTCCGATGTTCTTGATGAGTTGAAGGAAGTAAGAAAGGAGATTCGTGAAATAAAGGTTTTTGTGTCAAAGTCCTTAGAAATTCAGAGAGCCCTGGTACGACATAATCAACCAAGACAGTTCGTTGATATAAACTCCTATATTCGTGAACCGTATATTCCAATGGATGTTGACAACAAGGAGTTCGGGAATGATGCTGAATTTATCAAAGGCATTGTCGCCTAGGATGTCTTCTTTTTGGATTAGTTGGAAGAATAACTAGTGCTTTGAATATCGATGATTGTGACTACACATAACTATTTTTGTTTTCATCTTTTTGTGCTATTTTTTAGGTTTATTGGTATTAAATTCTAAAAATATTTGGAGGATGATGTTATTGCAGTATTGATCTTTATGATTTTGTGATATTGTAATATTTTTATGGGATATGTATTGTTTGCTTCCGTGAACTTGAAGATCCCATATTGCTGTCAAAAGTAAAGTCGTTTATGAATCGGTATTTGTATTGATGAAAGGATGAATATACTTTTGACAATTACAAAAGTTATGCCTATGCAGTCATGTATTTGATGGAAAATAGGATGATATCTTTTGTTTGACAAGGATAAAGTCTATTATATCGTTATGATGGAAAATAGAATAGATCCTTGTATGTTATCCACGGTATTGATCTTCATTGATCCATTTTATTATGTTTTACCGTGAAGGCTCCATTGTGTTTCTTATGTTGAGCACGATATAACTAAGTCGATTATTCTTATTGGCTTGTTGGTTGTTCCATAATATGCTATATGTCGAGCATTAGGAACTAAATTAATCAACCAGTTTGGTTATTTAGTTTGTACTCCATAAGTTTTCTTTCTTATGTCGAGTACATGTACGGTTAAGGTTGTCATATTCTATGATGAACTTAGTCGGGGTTCCATAAGTTCTCTTATGTTGAGCCCAAAATAATTAAATTGATTACTTCAGAGATTAGTTTGGTTGTTTGTATTCCAATTAGATTAATTATAGGTTCTCTTGTAATTAATTTAGTTGAGTTTTCATATATTCGACAAATTCTTGTGTTGAGTATATGAACGACTATGCTAATCATGTTCTATTGGTTAATGTAGTCGTATATTCCGCAAGGTTTTCCTTATGTTGAGTATGTGAACGATTATGTTAGTCATCTCCGTATGATTACCTTAGTCGTAGCTCCGTAAGTTTACTTATGTTGAGCACTTTCAATTAAATTGATCACTTTTGTGGTTTTATTTAGTTGCGTTTTCAATTGAAATAATCATGGGTTTAATTATGATTAATTTGGTTAAGCTTTGGATATAGAAAATCATTCCTATGGTTTTTGGTGTCCAATTAAAAAATCCTTCTTTTCTTTCGAAATTAAGGTCGCTCTTATTGTTCTTTCGGGAATGACATCAAATGGGGTAGAGTTCTTTTGAACTTGTGCTTTATGGTAATATCTTGCGGGGTGTGCGGCTGTGGAATTTTATAGGGGTTATCTTGTATCTTAAAACTCCTTGATGAATGCATTTAGCTTCGGCTTTATGATTGCATCTAAATTAAGTTGGTATGTATTTTTCTTTTAGTCTATGAAATGTCTCTTGTGGAAATTTCATTATGATCCCGTTCTTGTACCTTTGCCAATTTTATTGACAAAAAGGGGGAGAAATAATGTAGTTCACACTACAAATACATATGGTTTTCGGATCATTGTGTAAGGGGGAGTGGTTTCCATGATCGGGATGGAGTATTGACTAAGGGGGAGTGATACATATCACCGTAGTATTATTGTTAAAGTCGTGATACAATTGGATTTTGATATTAAATAATAATACTATGACACTGTATAATAATGATCGAGAATGTCGATTTCTCTCATTGTTATAGTTACGGATCTTCAACAACGGTGATGCTAAACTTACAACCTTTGGGATCATTGGAGTACTTGGAAGGACGGAGATTTCAGGTAACGTTGAAGATTAGACTATGAAATAAGAGCCACTAAAGTTTATCTTTTTTGTATTCCATATGTATTAATAGTTTTGTCACTAAAATTGACAAAGGGGGAGATTGTTAGAGCATAGCTCGGTCAACCTCACATGCGTTGCTATCTCAAGCATGTTTGTCAATGTTAGTGATAAAAACTATAAGTCTTGATTTCTAGCCTACATAGCTAAGTCTCGGACTAGGATAGAAAAGTGTAGTTGAGCTCGAGGACTTCATGGCGATTCATCATACAACGACGAAGATCTATACAAGAAACCGTGGAACTTCATCAATAAAAAGGTATGTGGATAATTGAACTTATCTATCACTCAAAAGTCTATCTATTCTATCTCCTACTTCTTATGAGACAAAAGTCGTATGCTATATAGACTATATCATACACATTTGACATTTCGAGCTGAGCATTCATTGCTTATCTTTTATCTAGAAATCGTGTGTTGGTAAGGCGTTTCGCTTTGATCAAGTTTATCTTCACCTAGTGACGAAAGTCATGAAAAGTTTTAATCACTTTGAGAATTACTCTGACGTGAATCGGTTTGTGAATAACGGCTACATAGCGTCCTCTGAGAATGTCTGAATGATTTAAATGAGAGTTTAGATTACATAACCATGTATTCCTTGAACCGAAGTTTTCGAACTTTGTTGATTAAGAGAAATCGGGAGGATTGTGGAATTGGCTTGCCAAGTCCGTGAACCCAGTCCGCAGACTCAGTCCGCGCACTGTCGGAAGTTCTCGACCGAGAATTTCTGCTGTATTTTCCACAACTCGTTTGTGTGCTAAGTCCGCGAACTTAGTCCAAGAACTGGCGGAAGTTCTCTTTCCGAGAATTTCTGCTGAGTTTGGAAAACTCAACTGATTAACTTAAGTCCGCGAACTTGTTTGTGAACTTAATAGGTTATGATCTAAATATGTGCTCTGAACATGAAACATTAAATTACTAAGGAATGCTTTATGCAAACCGTGGCTATAATGTTCATGAGCCGATTCAATCGAATCGAATCATCTTTGTTTCAATTGTGTCTTGTGTAGTTACATAAGATCTCATAGGAATTGAACAACTCTTTAACTAGTTCATTTTAGTCAATTAAACTAGTTATGGTGAAGATGAACAAGGTTAATATGAAATGCTCATATGGATAACCTTTTGGTTTACTATGTTGAACCAACATACACGTACACGTTTGGGCATGGTTTTCACGAACCCAGTAAACGTCTACCCAAGTGTGTGTGACAAGCTAAGTTTTCGATCTAACGGTTGAGAAATATTAGCTTGAATCTAAATCAGGTTTTCATCTAACGGTGAATAAGGATTGCTTTGTAACTAAGGCAAAACCCTGATTTGAAGGCTATATAAAGGAGACATCTAGCATTGTGCAAAACTAATCCCCACACGTCTGTGTGCTACTAGTGCGCCCGCTAGAGTCGATCTCCATTAACCTTTGATTTTCTTCTCTAAAATCAGGTTAACGACTTAAAGACTTCATTGGGATTGTGAAGCCAGACCGATACTATTTTTATCGTGGTTGAGTGATCTGATCTTGCATCTTCTATCGTACGAGTACAATCGATTGATTGACTTGAGATCGTGAGAGTTCTCCGATAGGAAAGATAAAGAAGTCACAAACATCTTCGTCTCACTGTTTGTGATTCCTCGACAAACCGCCTGTGTAGCCAGGAAAGAATTGTAGAGAGGTGATTGATTAATCTAGGCTGTTCTTCGGGAATATAAGACTGGATTATCAATTGGTTCCTATTCACCTTGCTTTTATATCTTAAGATGGAACAAAACCTAGGGTTTATCTGTGGGAGACAAATTTATCCTTTGAGAGACTTTTCTGTGTGAGACAGATCTGTTTATTATCAAGTCTGTGATTTTGGGTTGCAGCAACTCTTGGTTGTAGGTGAGATCAGCTAAGGGAATCAAGTGCGCAGTATCCTGCTGGGATCAGAGGCGTAGGAGTACAACTGTACCTTGGATCGGTGGGAGACTGATTGGGGTTCAACTATAGTCCAGTCCGAAGTTAGCTTGGAGTAGGCTAGTGTCTGTAGCTGCTTAATACAGTGTGTATTCAATCTGGACTAGGTTCCGGGGTTTTTCTGCATTTGCGGTTTCCTCGTTAACAAAATTTCTGGTGTCTGTGTTATTTCTTTTCCGCATTATATTTTATATAATTGAAATAATACAGGTTGTGCGTTCGTGATCATCAATTGGAAATCCAACCTTTGGTTTTTGATTGATATTGATTGATCCTTGGACATTGGTCTTTGGTACCGTCCAAGTTATTCCTTGTATTTGATAAAGACTCGCTATTGTTTTTATCTTGAGTAAAAATCAAATCAAGAGAGAGATATTAACTCCTTGAGATAATTTTATCTAGATTGAGTCTGACTGTCTAGTTGATTATCTAGCAAAGTATTTCAGAGTTAGTCCATACAGATTGCTAAGCGAAATATTGGGTGGTGTTGTTAGACCCCCGCTTTTTCAGTGAATTACCGGAAAATTGCGACTTGCTAAATTGCAGGAGCTTAAAAGGAGATACATACCGAAACAAACATGTGTTCCGCTACGAACAAAAGATGACACTGTATCTCGAGAGCACTCTGATACTAACACTATTATTCGCAAGCAGTTTGGAAGACGACGAGTTAACGTGGTTCTGGTGTTTACCAAAAAACTCAGTAAAGTCATCTCAAGACATCAAAGAGTTATTCACCCAACTCGTCGAACATCAAACAAGCTGATGTTCTAAAGGGAGACTTTAGAGTAACCCAACAAGAAGATAAGAGTCACAGACTTTTTGAGAAGGCTTAAGGCTGCAGCATCACCGGTAGAAAATACTTGAGATAAATTTTACTGCGTCCTTTTCAAGAATGCTCTGTTACGAGTTAAGATGAGGGACTCTTTCAATGTCTCAGAGTTGACTTCTCTGGAAGAAGTATACAAAAAAGATGACAAGTGAGTCAGGAGAGAGTAGGACAATCTTACCGCGCCAACAACCGCAACCTCCAAACAAAAAGTATACTCAACAGGTCCTTCAACTGGGGATACGAGATAACATCCTCCAAGATCACCCAATAAAGCTTCAAATAAGTCAAACTTCAAAGCTGAATCAGAGGCAAGATGAGTTGAAGATCCAAAGGCTTCACCAAGATGAACGTGTCACCTGAAGACACCTCAAAAGATGAGGAACAAGTCCAAAAGCAAGAATTATTGCTCTTACCATGAAACTCACGATCACTACACCAATGACTGCAGGAATTTGATTAGGTTCATCGATGACCTGGTCAAGGAAGGTCATCTAAAAGAGTTCATCTCCAAGGGTCAAACTCCAATACCATCCAAGAAAGTCAAAAGGTGTGTGGTAGGCTTTTAAGGATGTAAGAAATAAGAATAAATGGATGCCTACAGTGATAACCTGCAAGTGCACAGGGTCAAATTGTAGTAATGTGTGCAAGACAGGGTCATTCCACAGGGACTTGGGGTGTATTGAAGCATTCCTAAGCTAGTTAATCTAAATGCAATGAGTGACAATGACACAATGACGCAAAGAGAGCAAAACAGGGCCTTCTCTTTACTAATTCCTAAGATAAACAAAGCATGAAAGAAATAATAAGTTGTGGATTAAGATGGACAGTGAAATATGGGGTTTGATTTCACCCTAGTTCATGCTATGCATTCTCTTATTGAAATGTTAAACACAACTATAGTTCTTTCCAAAGTACTAGTTGTCTTTTTAAGGTACAACTAGTCAAAGGCATGTGAATTCAGCATGAAGTTGCAATGAAAACTCACTCAACATTCAGAAAAAAGATACATAACAATGCTAGGGCTAATGAAACTATCCTAAGAACAAATCATAAGAACAAAACATAACATAAACATGAACATGAGCTTGATATAAATTGTAACAATCACACACTCAAATTAAATACATGTTGGAGTTCAGAACAGCTAAAATTAACAATGCATTTGAATTGAGAATCATGGAATTGAAAAGATTGATAACCCTCAAAGCTACAGTTCATGGAAATAACAAAACTGAAAAAAAAACTTAAACTATTCTACTGATGCTCTGGTTAATCCAGGCATACCTTCTACAACACCCAAGCCTTCCATTTATACCCAATTTCAATTCCCCCAAAATACCTAATTTCTAAAATTAGGGTTTACAAATTAAATCAAAAATTCTTACCAACTACTTCTGATATCCACTCAATTAGCTTGACCCACGCTTCCTCTTCCTCTTCTGCTCACTCTTCTGGTACAATTTCCCCAGCTCGAGCTATTCCATCATTTTCTCTCCTAGGGTTTCAGGAACTGTGAAGAGGAGAAAGTGATAGAATAGTAGGCTAGAATGATGGGGGATTAGGTGGTAGTGATGGGTTCTAGTGTTTGGGGATTTGACGGCTCGTGGAGGGGAGTGGTGGTGGTTGAGGCGACGGAGAGGGTGGAGTTGGCAGGAGCAGAGCTCGACTGCTCGAAGGAGGAAGATGAGAATTTGGGTAAGGTGCGTTTGGCTGAAGGGTATAGGTGTTAGGTGTTTGGGTGTTGAGCGGATGCATCAAGTCTCGATGATTCGCAAAGCTGAGCCGTGGGATGCGGAAATGATAGATTGATCTAACGGCTACAAGTGAAGAGGATGGTATCGACCGTCGGATGCCTGATACAACGAAACTGACGGCTCAAGATGGAGTTAGGTGCTGTAGTGTTAGACAGGAGCTTCAGACTTTGATGTACTGGCGATGCTGCGACCATAGGATGCTGAGATGATCCAATCTGACGGCTAGAAAGGGAAACGGGTATGGATATAGGAAATGGATTTGGGTGAGGGTTTTGGGCCTTGGGTATGCCAAGCCCATATCTTCTTTAAGGACAATTCTTCCTCTTCAAGCCCAGTTCTAGCCTTTTGGTCTTGCGCACAACATTCTTCGCGGCTTCCTTGTGTGATTCCTCTTGGCTTCCACCACCTTTCTGCTCTTTTTGCTCCGCTATTCATCCAAACTTTATTTATTACCTAAAAATGCAAAATTAGTTAATAAAAATATTTATTCTTGAAAACAAAGAAAATACAGAATATGGGATAAAATGTAGAATTAATGCACAAAAGATGAGTTAAATGCCAACAAAAAGATATAGAAATATGCACTTTTTAGCACTCATCAAATACCCCCAAACCTGAATTTTACTTGTCCTCAAGTAAAACAAAACTAAGGAAATCCTACCTATACCACTGTCGCTGGTCTCTCGAATGCATTTAGCATATGCACTAAGCCTTTTAAACCACTAAGTGTCCCTAGTGGACGAGTGAAGTCTCGTGAAGGTTTGCTTAGGACGTACCTACAAAGTTCTAGGCCAAAATATAAGCTCAGATTCCATCAAATGTGACATGTGCAAGTCAGTTTAAGCTCACAGCAAAATGGAGATGTCAATCTAGCTATCAAAGGCACAATCCTAGCACTGATAACAACTAAAGACACGTGATAAGAGTGTAAAGTGTATCTACACATGTTTCTAGAATGACCTGAAGTTATGACTACTAATCACCAAGAGATAGTTTTTAGGCTAAGAACCGAATTCTAAGCCAAGCTAGCTGTCCGTCTTTACGAGAATTGTGAATGTTCACCCAATGAGTTGGTGATATTTCAGTTTACCCGCGTTATACATCGATGGTTGCACCCTCCTTGCTTATTACAAGACTATTTACAACAAAAAGATGACTCTTTACATGACTCTTATTTACATTGATTACTCTCTTTTATTTTTGGAACAAGAGAGAACTATTGTCTTTAACATGACAAAACATGGAATAAATAAATACTTGATTTTTTTTTTTTCTGATATTTTTTTGATTTTTTTTGATTTTTTTTGATTTTTTTTTGTAAGAAATAACTTTGATCTTTACAACATAGTGACACTTTTGATACATGAACAAAAAGAAAAACATAATTACATGACTCTTAGCAAGAGGTGGCCCTTATCGAATGCATTCGGTCAAATTCTATGGTTGCTTTTCTTAACGTATCCTCCAACTTCTATCCCAGCCAACCAAAGAACAAGCTAGTCAAGTCTCATTCAGTATTCTAAAGTGATTGGCAATCTAACTTCCTATCAAACACCTTGAAGATCGAGGCTATACATGTATTGGTAGATCGTGCGTGTGCAAGTTTCTTATCACTATGTGAATTGTGCTAGAATCAGGGTGCCTAAATATCTAGACTAAGAATCCTTATGTTTACATACATGCACAAGAGTCAACATTTCAAGGTAAATGAGCTCCATTTTTATGATTTTTTAATTTTTAATTTTTAATTTTTAATTTTTAATTTTTTTCAATTTTTCAATTTTTTCAAAAAGAAGGAGTTCTTGTTTTCAATTATGGCATATTATCGTGGTATCTACTCTATATCCCCAAACCTAAACTAAACATTATCCTCAATGTTTCAAAAGATGTAAAGAATTATAATACAACATATGGAGAGGATTATGCTGAGCAGGGAAAAAGGAAAGAGAATACCCGATTTGACGGCGAAAGCAAAATTAGAACTCCGTTATTCAACGCAAAAATCCAACATATTTCAGTTAAGAGTCACATTGGATTAGCAAAATATGTACAAAAGAAACAAAAGATTTAACTAAGAAACTATCTACTAGATTCTATACAAGAAAATTTGGTTTTTAATGGGATTGGACTTTTAGGGAAAAGTTTGGTTTTGTCTGGAGACATTTGGAAACTTTTGGTTTTTTAAAGGGAGCAAAGAGCTTTGTGTTTCTTGGGAATTTTGGAAAAGAAATTTGGTTTTTTATGGGATGAGGAAAAGTTTTGGTTTTTAAAGGGAGCAAAGCCTTTTGGTTTTTAATGGGTTAAAGAAAAAACTTTTGGTTTAAATGGGATGAAGAAAATTTTTGGTTTTTAAAGGGAGCAAAAATTTTGGTTTTAGTGGGATTAAAAATTTGGTTTTCGAAATTAGCAGCAAATTTTTTTTTTTTTTGTGTTGGGTTTTGAAGCCCAAATTTTAGTTTAAAAGAAACTACAAGCCTAACAAACAACTAAATTACTAGCCCAAATAAAGAAAGAAATAAAAAAAAACTAATTATTACAAACCCACAAAAAAAAAAAGAAAATAAAAATAAAACTAAAATTATTACAATCCCAAATAAAAAAAAAATAAAAAAAATAAAATTAAAATAATTATTACATGCCCAAAAAGATAATTACAATTACAAGCCCAAAAGAGAATAACAATACAAACCAAAAAATTACAAGCCCAAAAAATTTGGGTTTGGCTTTAGGCTTACCTTTTTGGAGGGAAGCCCAGTTGGGCTTTTATCCCTTTTCTTAAGTTGCACAAGCCCAGTTGGGCTTTGGATCTTCCTAAACTTTTGTTGGAGAGGCCCAGTTGGGCTTTGGCTCTCAGCAACAAGCTCAGACCAGCAACTCAACAATAGCAGAAGGAAAACAACAGCAGCACCAGAGGCTGGCTGTAGCAATGGCCCAAGCACCAGCAGCAGCAGGAAGAAGTAGCAGCAGCAGCAGGGAGAAGAAGAAAGTAGCAGCACAGCTGCAGCAACAACAGCAAGAGCACCAGAGGCTCAGCACCAGCAGCAGCAAGTGGCAAGCCCAGCAGCAGCAACACAGCAGCAGAGGCTGGCAGCAGCAACAGGAAGCAGCAGCAGCAGCAACACCTGTTGGCTCAAAAAGAGAAGTAAGTTTCTCTTAAAAAAGAAGCAATGAGGGATCAATACGGCAGTGATATGCAAACTAAGATGCAAACTAATATGCAATATGCAAGATGCTAATGCAAGTTACACTAAGATGCAGTTAACCTAAGATGCAATGCAAAACAGTAAGATGCACAGCAAGTTATGCAAAAACAGCAAATTAAGATACAAGAAAAACTTCAACAAAACAGCAGCCAAGTCCCCGGCAACGGCGCCAAAAACTTGGTAGGCTTTTAAGGATGTAAGAAATAAGAATAAATGGATGCCTACAGTGATAACCTGCAAGTGCACAGGGTCAAATTGTAGTAATGTGTGCAAGACAGGGTCATTCCACAGGGACTTGGGGTGTATTGAAGCATTCCTAAGCTAGTTAATCTAAATGCAATGAGTGACAATGAAACAATGACGCAAAGAGAGCAAAACAGGGCCTTCTCTTTACTAATTCCTAAGCTAAACAGAGCATGAAAGAAATAATAAGTTGTGGATTAAGATGGACAGTGAAATATGGGGTTTGATTTCACCCTAGTTCATGCTATGCATTCTCTTATTGAAATGTTAAACACAACTATAGTTCTTTCCAAAGTACTAGTTGTCTTTTTAAGGTACAACTAGTCAAAGGCATGTGAATTCAGCATGAAGTTGCAATGAAAACTCACTCAACATTCAGAAAAAAGATACATAACAATGCTAGGGCTAATGAAACTATCCTAAGAACAAATCATAAGAACAAAACATAACATAAACATGAACATGAGCTTGATATAAATTGTAACAATCACACACTCAAATTAAATACATGTTGGAGTTCAGAACAGCTAAAATTAACAATGCATTTGAATTGAGAATCATGGAATTGAAAAGATTGATAACCCTCAAAGCTACAGTTCATGGAAATAACAAAACTGAAAAAAAACTTAAACTATTCTACTGATGCTCTGGTTAATCCAGGCATACCTTCTACAACACCCAAGCCTTCCATTTATACCCAATTTCAATTCCCCCAAAATACCTAATTTCTAAAATTAGGGTTTACAAATTAAATCAAAAATTCTTACCAACTACTTCTGATATCCACTCAATTAGCTTGACCCACGCTTCCTCTTCCTCTTCTGCTCACTCTTCTGGTACAGTTTCCCCAGCTCGAGCTATTCCATCATTTTCTCTCCTAGGGTTTCAGGAACTGTGAAGAGGAGAAAGTGATAGAATAGTAGGCTAGAATTATGGGGGATTAGGTGGTAGTGATGGGTTCTAGTGTTTGGGGATTTGATGGCTCGTGGAGGGGAGTGGTGGTGGTTGAGGCGACGGAGAGGGTGGAGTTGGCAGGAGCAGAGCTCGACTGCTCGAAGGAGGAAGATGAGAATTTGGGTAAGGTGCGTTTGGCTGAAGGGTATAGGTGTTAGGTGTTTGGGTGTTGAGCGGATGCATCAAGTCTCGATGATTCGCAAAGCTGAGCCGTGGGATGCAGAAATGATAGATTGATCTAACGGCTACAAGTGAAGAGGATGGTATCGACCGTCGGATGCCTGATACAACGAAACTGACGGCTCAAGATGGAGTTAGGTGCTGTAGTGTTAGACAGGAGCTTCAGACTTTGATGTACTGGCGATGCTGCGACCATAGGATGCTGAGATGATCCAATCTGACGGCTAGAAAGGGAAACGGGTATGGATATAGGAAATGGATTTGGGTGAGGGTTTTGGGCCTTGGGTATGCCAAGCCCATATCTTCTTTAAGGACAATTCTTCCTCTTCAAGCCCAGTTCTAGCCTTTTGGTCTTGCGCACAACATTCTTCGCGGCTTCCTTGTGTGATTCCTCTTGGCTTCCACCACTTTTCTGCTCTTTTTGCTCCGCTATTCATCCAAACTTTATTTATTACCTAAAAATGCAAAATTAGTTAATAAAAATATTTATTCTTGAAAACAAAGAAAATACAGAATATGGGATAAAATGTAGAATTAATGCACAAAAGATGAGTTAAATGCCAACAAAAAGATATAGAAATATGCACTTTTTAGCACTCATCAGTGTGTCAACATGATACACGTTGTAGCCCAAGTTGGAAATGACTCACAGCCCGACCTCACTGAAAGGAAGAGGAAGCTCTAAGAGATCATCCTCAGATATATCCGCCCAAGCTCAGAAGGCCTCTTATTACCCCCAGATGACATCAGATTCACTTCCATGGACCTAGAAGGAGTGACATTTTCATATTTTGATGCTCCGGTGGTAGAGCTGATGATTGACGTATGGGATTGCAGGAAGATACCGACAGACCAAGGATCTACATGTGATATAATCTACCTGCAGGTTACCGAGAAAATAAAGCTCACAAAGGAAAGACCTCTAAGAGCAAACAACTGTGCAATAATTTTATTTAATGGTCCAAAACATATTAAATGTGAGAGGTAACTTTAATTGTTGAAGCAGGCCCAATCAAGACTAACGTGGCATTCCTGGTCGTCAACACCCATTCACCCTATAATGTGATCCTGGGAAGGGATTGGGTATACACAATGCAAGCGGTTCCTTCAAACTATCACCATAAGCTAAAATTCATGACGAGCTCTGGGAAATACGTGATCCGAGGGAATCAAGCAGTATCAAAAGAATTAGCAGTTCTCACTCTGGCTTATCAGGAAGATCCATATAGTGGATAGAGAGGATATCAATTAAAACTGCCAGGTAGAAGAGCGAAGCAAGAAAGTCAACTGGAAGATCTAAGCTACTTGGCGGCTAACCAAAATCGAGATCCACCTGAAAAGCCAAAGATAATCAAGAGAGAAATACCAAGAATTACAGACCGTGAATTCAAAACTGATATCATAAAGCTTCTAGAAGAAGTAAATCTAAGCATGGCTGAGGAACCAAAAACAACTTTCATCAGAAAAGACTTACCACATGCTGAAAGCAAAGCATGATCGAGATACTAAAAGAGAATCTCGACATCTTTGTATGGAAAATTTCAGAGATGCCAGGCATAAATCCTAATATCGCATGTCATTCTCTGAATATTGATCCAAAGTTTAAGACGGTTAAGCAAAAAATGAGAAAAATAGTTGATAAGCTATACAATGCAGTAAATGCATATGTTGAAAAGATGGTAAAGGAAGACATGTTAAGGGAGTGCAAATATCCAGTCTGGATCTCTAACATCGTAGCAGTCATGAAGAAGAATGAGAAAGTTCGAGTTTATGTCGACTTCACCAACTTAAATAAAGTCTGCCCATAAGATGGCTTCCCGCTTCCTGACATGGATTTAATGGTATAATCTATCCAAGAGTATGACCGACTATCTTCCATAGATGGATATTCTGGATACAATCAGATACAAATGAACCTAGCTAACGAAGAGCACACAACATTCAAGGTAATGTCATCCGGTTTAAAAATATAGGCTCAACCTATCAGAGTCTAGTCAAAAAAATGTTCAAAGAACTGATTGGCAAGACCACAAAATGTTACATAAATGACATGGTCGTCAAAAGACTGAAAGAACCTGACCATCACATCTACCTACTGGAGACTTTTGATGTCTTAAGGAAATAAAAAATGAAAGATAATCCATCCAAATGTGCTTTTGGGTGCAGATTGGCAAGTTTCTCGGATTCATGGTGACTAAAAACGGAATTAAGGTTGATCCAATGAAAATTCGAACTGTACAAGATATTCCATCCTCAATATGCAAGATGGATGTCCAACAACTGACTGTGAAGCTAGCAGATTTAAATCGATTCATTTCCAGACTATCTAGTCAATGTAGGACATTCTTTAATCTACATCAGAAGAAGCAGAATTTCAAATGGAAACTGAAATGTCAAATGGCTTTTGATCATATAAAAATTTATCTCTCATCTGTGCCAACACTGTTTCTGCCAGTTACAGGTGAAAAATGATATCTCTATACTGCAAATACTTCAACAGCAGTGAGTGCAGTACTAGTCAGAGTAAAAGAAAACAGAGAAAGGAAGATATATTTCTCCACCAGAAACAAGGTACCCCCAACTTGAGAATGTTATTTTTGATATCTACTTATCCCCTGTCAAACTGAGACCATACTTCTCAAGCTGAAAAGTAAATATCATCACAAAATACCTAGTTGAGAATGTGTTGTCGAATGAGAACAAGATGGGAAGATTAGACAAATGAGGATCCCATCTGAATCAATTTGGATTAGGATGTACACCAGAAAAGGCAATAAAAGGCTAAGAAGTTGTGGATTTCTTAATTGGTTTCCCAATTGACGATCCAAATTTCGATATGAATTTCTGCGAGGAGCAACTGGAAGTACTGCCTGAGTATGAGGTATCACCTGGCTGTAAATATTTGTCTCTGAACAAACTAGGGGTACGGAAAATATTTGTGGATGGAGCTTCGAATGAACAACGAGGAAGATCTGGAGTTGTGATAATAACACCAGTAAACAACTTTATTGAATACTCCTACATCCTAGCCTTCAGCGCAACGAATAATCAAGCTGAGTAGGAAGCACTGCTGCAAGAACTCGTGGCTGCTAAAAGTCTAAATCTCAAAGATTTTATTCTCTGTACTGATCCTCAACTAACTTCAAAGCAAGTGGGAGGACGGTTTGAGGCAAGAGACACCACCATGATGCAATACAAAGACCTCATAAACAAGCTACTTCAAACTTTGATAAGGTCAGCATCAGACAGGTGGCCAAGTACAAATTAAGTGTTAGAGCATAGCTCGGTTGAACCCACCAAGTGTTGGTATGTCAAGTTAGGTTGTCATATTTTAGTGAGCCAAAACTCATTTAAGAGTCGCTTGATTATGTAATAGAGTCAATTTCGTATAGGTTAGCTTGAAAATATTAGGATATGAGACATTACAAGTATTGCGAAGACTTGAAGAAGTGAAGAAGTAAGGAGCTACAACGACAACATCATCCTTCCACTTGAGGTTAGTGTTATTTGAATTGAAATGTTTCATTCCCTAAACATATCTTTCAAGTCGTGCATATTGAAAACAAAACTGCGAAGCATGAATGATTATACTCTAGTTAGACATAGTATTAAGGAACACAATACGAGGTTTATTGCTTAACTATTAAACTTTGTAGATAAGACATCGACATAATCGTTTGAACGCTATATTGTGATTATGTATGGGTATAAGGTGAAGATTTCATCCTAGGAAACAATGTTTTACATTTGTTTTAAGGAAGTAAGTTCATGAACTTGCTTTGTGAATCGAAAGAGAAATCGCCAGGCATTATTGGTATTGTTATTCATTGCATATCTTTTGAACTACCAATATGTATGATTAGTATAACCTCTCATGAGTTTTTTATTTTCTTGGTAAAACTATTCACAAAGGCATGACCTTTGTATTTGTATGACTTTTATTAGTGAAACCGATCTTAAATAATCACCTGAGATGGTATGGTCGATTTTGTGTTATTGGTATGACCGACTCTGGGTAAAGGGGAACCGATCATAGTAAGAGGTGTAACCTATCACAAAGGAGAATCGATCCTTGTATGAGGTGCAGCAAGTTTCTAGCAGAAAGTAGAACCGATCATATGGACATGTGCAACACGTTTTTAGGCAAAGGAGAACCGATCCTATGGATATGTGCAGCAAGTACAAGTTAGATACCATATATATGTGGGGGACCGATCCTAGTACCTAATTAATCGAATTTTGGAAAGCTAGTGTGACTATGCACAATACTCACATGGAGGTAGAACCGAAACTTGTTTTGGTAGAACCGTGAAACCCATGATTTGTGATTGAGTGTTCTTGATCAGTCACATAGTTCTTGGAAGTCAGATGAACCAATTCTAAACTTGTTTGGAAGTGTGGCAAATCGGTTTCAAGATTGTAAGTATGAAAGAGGACTTGCAAAGTAATGATGTAGACATACTTTGAACATGTGCAGTAACGCTTTAATTGTTCAAAGTTATTCCTTAATATCTAAAGGAAGAAAATCATATCGAATAAAATAAATTGAGAATCTTTTATTTAAGGTTTTTAATTTTATTTTAGGAAAATGAAAATTAGTAATGTGCATTTACTAGTTGGAGATTTTCCAAGAGATTTTCGGTCATTATTTTGGACAAAGCATTTTCAGGAATTATGGAAACCGAATCTGGAATATATTGCATATCTTGAGAATATTTTCGGTTTTGGAAATTCCTTGGTGTCCAAACTTCCTTGGTCTATAAATATGAAAGTTTGCATTTCGAGCAAACTAATCCTCGTACAACAAGAACTATCTCAGTTGTGCTGCTACTGGTGAAGCCGCCTATTCGGAGAGGAGAGTAACCTAATTAAGCGAAATCTCTTACGTCTGCTCAGTTTAAAGTCTTCTTTGGGATTGAGAAGCTCTATCAGTACCGTCGGTGGGAAACTAGATAATTGCGGTTTATCTTTTGTTTTTGATTGTTTTGATTAACTAACGGTGGTTAAACTTTGATTGCACATAGTTTTTTTATGCTTGAGAATCTTCTCTTCTGATATAAGATTCACTCAAACTAGATCTAAGTTTCGACGGGGATCTTTAGACTGTTTGTAGATCTAAAGACGTCTTGTGATAATCCATTGTTAACAGACTCCGTTCTGTGCGTGGTTGATCACAAGAGATTCCAGTTGATTGTGTGCAGGTGTTTATTGAAGATCTAAGAATATTTGAAGACAAATAAGACTTTGAAGATTTCTGATTTGGGATTCATAATCTTTGGTGTGACCAATACTTGTTTCGATAAAATAGGATCCAACTATAATCGGTTTATCCTTGTGGTAGATTAGATTGATTAGTTGTGTAGATCGACATCAATGCAATTCTTTGAGATTAAAAGTATTGATTGCAAAATCTTAACAATTACTTCGATAGTTGATAATAAGATAGATCTAAGATCCTGACGAAGGAGTTTATTGAGATAAATAGAAGAGCCTTTGTCGAACTCATATCACTTGGTTGAAAAGAGTTGATACCAAACATATTTATTGTTCCTTTACTGTTTGGAATACTAACCAAAGGAATTCTTCCAAGTACGTGACTTATTACAGGTCGGGGCGTGGGAATACAAACGGAACTAGGTGAACTATAGGTTTAGTTGCTTGGTCTCAACTATACGAAGTTGGTTTGATTTTGTATAGAGGCTTAATCCTGAGAGTATTCAATTCTGGACAAGGTCTCGGGGTTTTCTGCATTTGCGGTTTCCTCGTTAACAAAATCTTGTTGTGTCATTTACTTTTATTTTCCGCAATTATAATTGTTGTTATTATAATTTAAAGTAAATTACACAAACGTTAGTTCCTATTTACTGGATAAGCAATCCTATTGTGTTTGGTTAAGTTTGAACCTTTTATCAAGTAAACAAACTTCGTTGATGCATTGTCTCGATCTCGTATCCATAAACGATCACACGAAGTGTGAACCGATTTGTTGTATTGTCTCGACTCAGTCCATAGACAATCACTTTCGGATAAAGGAATCATAGGTGGAAAAGTTTTAGATTGAGGTATATTTGGGTACCCTCGTCTTTTCAGTAAGACATAGCCTTACTAGGAGCAGTAATACAAGGAGCTTGCAAAATAAAAATTCATATTGGAGTTCTTGATAGACTACCAATCTGTGAGATCAAGATTGAGGAAAAGCAAACCCAGAGCTCGAATCTGACTCAATCAGAAATTGAGGGTTCCTAGATGGGAAACATCTTCATAAATATGAAATCAAGACTTATAATTTTGAGCACTAACATTGACAAACAAGCTTGAGATAGCAACACTTGTGAGTTTGACCGAGCAGTGCTCTAACAAAGATAATCTTTAAAAGCTTGGATGAAATATATTTTAAAAAGGAAAGAGCCTTGATTAAGTTTGAAAAGTATCAAAGGCATATGAGAAAAAACAAGCATACTGTAAAACCAAGAGAGTTTCAGCTTGGTGACCTTGTACTCAGAGAAGTACTACCTAAGCAGCCTAGAGTACACAATCTATCATAGTCCGAGACATTACTATAAGTAGACTAGAAATCAAGACTTATAGTTTTGATAACTAACATTTACAAACAAGCTTGAGATAACAACACTTGCGAGTTTGACCGAGCAGTGTTCTAACATCTCCCCCTTTGTCAATTTTAGTGTCAAAACTATCAATACATATGGATTACAAAATAAATAAACTTTGTTGCTTCTCATCCAAATGCTTGATCTCCTTGGTTCTTCAACATTACTCGAAATCTTCGTAACTTCCAAGTACTCCATTGATTCCGAATTTGTTCAACTCGACATCATAGTTGTTGAAGATCCATAACAATAACAATGAGAAAACAGTTTCTCTCAATCATTGTAATACAATGTCATAGTATTATCACACATCATCAAAGTTCAATTGTATCACAACTTTGACAACAGTACTATGGTGATATGTATCACTCCCCCTTAGTCAATACTTTATCTCACAATGAAAACCACTCCCCCTTACATAATGATCCATAATCCATATGTATTTGTAGTGTGAACTACACATCAATTCTCCCCCTTTTTGTCAATATAAATTGGCAAAGGTACAAAAACTAGTGGGATCCTCATGAAATTTTCATAGAGATACTTCATGACCAAAAGAGAACAACATACCAACTTGTTTCGATGATTTCACATAGTCTAAACTTAGTGTATTCATCAAAGAGTTTATAAAGATACAAGATAACTCCTACAATATTCCACAACCGCACTCCACACAATGATTTGGCAATTAAGCACAAGTTCAATTAAAAACTCTCCCCTGTATAATGTCATTCCCGAAAGAACAACAAGAGCGACCTTACTTTTACAAGAAAAGAAGGATTTCTTGGGACAATACCAAATCACATGAAACATGAATTTGTATGCAAAAATATCAATTAAAATTAACCACAAGGAAAATGATCAATTCAATTGTCCATGCTCAACATAAGAGAACTTACAGAGCAACACAGTACATGCACAAAGATGTGGATCAGGGAAAGACCAATACTGCGGAATAATCAAACATTCATTCTATTTTTCATCACTATTTGCACAATGACATATAATAAACCTAATCTTTGTAAACCAAAGTTCATCCCATCTTCCATCAATAATGACATAATAGGCTTAACTTTTGTAGTCAAAAGCTCATTCTATCTTTTATCAATACTTTCATACCGACATATAATAGAGTTAACTTTCGAACAAATATGGGACAGTCAAGGTTCACGGACGTAGACAACATATCCCATAATAATTTGTAATATATAAAACCATAAAGATTAATACTGCAAAAATCATCTTCCAAATAACTTAGAAAAATAAATCTAAAAACATTGCAAGATGAAAACGTTGGCAATATCTATGTGTACTCACAATAATGGCTATTCCAAACCCTAGTTATCCTTCTTAGAAACACAAGAATAAATTCTCATAAGAAGTTTCCTAGACAAGATTACTGCTCTTTGATAACTTCATACCTTTCAAAGAATCCATCATATAAGGTGTCACTGATTTCCTTTATTTTCTTGACCGTGGAAACCCCATGATCATGAGTTAGAACACTAACTTTACAATCAACAACACGAGCAAGTTGTCTAGCCTTAACGCAGTCCATGATGAGTTTCTTCTGATTCCTTATCAAGATCTGTTGATTAGCAAGGATTCTGGCCTGACCATCCAAGAGATGATTTATTTGCAGTTGAAGATTTGCAAACTCGACCTTTGAATCACCCTGAAAACGAGTTAAATCCTTGACATATTCATCAATCCAGGAGTTGTGCTCTTTCCTTGCAAGTATCTTCTTCAGAACAAGTTCTTGAATCGAATCACGTCCATGAGTGTCCTCCTCCATGTCCAGACTGACAATCTCTTGATATCTTGAAGAGTTCTCCATATAAGTTTTTGTTAGGTATGGAATAACACGATATAGAATATATATATATATATATATAAGAAAGAAGATTTTGACATGTTTGACATGTTTATTATATTCTCGGGATAATCTTCGTTGATAATTCTTGATGAATTAGAAGAAAGAAGAGAAAAAGCTTTACAACATATGGAGAATTATCAACGAAGATTAGCCCGAGAATATAATAAACATGTCAAAATACGCGAATTTCAACCAGGAGATTTAGTTCTGAGAGAGACACCAATATATCAGCGAGAAAATGGTGGAAAATTAGCGAAAAAATGGGACGGACCTTACATCATTAAGGAGATGGTTGGAACATGAGCTTATAGATTAATGGATCCAGAAGGTAGAGATGTTGGTCATAGACTTGACAGACCATGGAACAGGTTGTACTTAAAAAGATATTATTAGTAAGAAGCTTTGAGAAGTTATGGATTCTGAAAGAATAATTGCAAGATTTTTCATATCAAAACAAGACCATGATGTGCGAAATTTTCGCAGAGATAATCACAGAACAATGACATAAAAGAAAGGGGCGAACCTTTATGGCGTACACCCTAGTTCGCGAATAAAATTTCGCAAGAGGCAAATGTAAGACCTAAAGTACGTCATATTAGGGGGTACCTGTTGCATGGCCCAGGGAAAGGCTACACCGCCACCGGAACCTGAGTCATGGAGATTTGGGGTCAATAAAGCCTATCCGGGAGAGACACCTTGGATTCTCAGCTTAAGCATATGACTTGGGTTAGGCGACTAAGGTAATAAGGACTCTCCCAAGGAGTGCAGATCTGATCAAGGCGCCGAGGTACACGGATGAGTCAAGAGTGCCAGGGGGTTTGAAGCGTACCTTGCCATTCTTGACAAGTCTTGGCTTATACTGCACTCGGCCTGAAGAAAACCCCACTTAGGTTGCAGTCTCGTAACCATAAGCCCTATAGGTAAAAGGGATAAGATGCTGCGAAAAAAACTGGTTGTTGTTAAGACCGGATGGGAGGAGCTAACCTTGTATGGTAGAAGTACGCCTCCTTAAAGGGGCAACCAGGGGGCGATAAGGGCGGCACCCTCCATTAGGGAGCTGATAAGTGTCTTAAGACGCAAATGTCATGAGGCTTTTTATTCGCAAGGGTATTAAGGCTTGTCATATTTGTGCAACAATCCTGAAGAGGCAATAATACAAAAGAAAAAGATAAGACGAGGTCAATGGGTTTTCGCATGAAAGTGCGAAGACGTCCTGCGATTTCGTCGCAAGACGACAATGTCATGGGGATTTATTTTCGCAAGAATATTTAGGCCTGTCATATTGTCACAACATTCCTGAATAGGCCATAATACAAAAGAAAAAGTTAAGGCAAGATCAATGGGTTTTTGCATGAAAGTGCAAGGACGTCTTGCGATTTTGTCGCAATGACAAGAGGTGGCATAATAAGACCTTTAATTAGGAAGGCAAAATAAGACCACATGATAAAACAAATTAATTATAAGTATTCGTAACAGATTATTTTTTGCAAGAAAGATAATGAGAGGCAAGTATGGGAATCAATAAACAAGAAGCATTATCTTTCTCATCAGCAAAATACTAAAAGGAAAAATTGATCCCAAAGTTGGTTGAAGAATATTTTTCGCGAAAGTGATAAAAATAAGACAATTCAAGAACATAAAACTAGATAAGAAGCTCAAGCTTCAGTATTAATTCCAGTAGAAGGAGATAACATACGTTCTTCGCCAATGTTCTCATTATCGCAAGCCCCTTCTTCATTTCGATTCTGATCTTCTCCTTGACTAGCACCTTGATTATCGCCATCAATTACTTCTTCAAGAGAGATTTCTTTTTCATTCTGATTAACACCAGCAGATGCTCCCTTAGAAGGAATTTCTTCTTCATATTCCAAGAAATTATCCTCTGCACCACTTTCATAATCATAATCACTATCAGCAGGACGAGGAACTTCATCATCATCTACTTCCAAGGGTTCGACTGATGTAGGAGGAAGAGATTTAGACAATAAAATATCATTTACGAGGACTTCAGCTCGGAGATGAACTTGGCGAAGAAGTGCTCTCTGATGATTCCTATCTTGAATATCCTTAAAATAAGTAAGATAATCAAGTCTTCTTTCTGCTCGGTCGCGAGAACCAGTAAGGCAGAAACGAGCAATGCATTTTCTTTCCGAATTTTGGCATATTTAGCCTCCAGAAAAGAAATGGAGGAATGAAGATTCTTCTCAGACTCTGCGAAAGGTAGAATACAAAATTTCAATAAGATGAAGAACTCAGAAAGATATGACAAAGAAAAGATAGTTAAGGCAGTCAAACTATTATGACTACCTTCCTTTTGCGAAATAAGGTGTTGAATCAAGGACAGAAAACTATTCTCCTAACGGTCCATTGCGTCATCAAATTTATCTCCAACTAAACCTTTAAGCCGAGACTGAAGATTTTTCTCTTTAGAAATAAGAAAGGCATTTTTCTTCGCAAGAGAAAAATAAGATTCTTCTAATTTGGAATATTGTTCTTTAAGTTGATTCGCCTTTACACTTAAAGCTATTCTACCTTTAATGAGTGTATCTCTTTCATCGATAGATGACTCTGTTACTTCTTTAAGTTCATTTCTCAAAGAGCGAAGAGATTGCTCTTGGTCATCACATACTTTCTGAAGAATGCTAAGTTGTTGCGAAGATATCGCCATCTTGTTTAAACAAGTTCACTTCTCTTGAGATAAGGTTTTATTCTCATCTGATAAAGTTTTCATCCCTAAATTAGCTTTAGTTAAAGAATAAGAAAGGCGAGATACTTCATTACTTAATAAATCTTGCCTCTGAACTAATTGGGTATTTTCATTGGTAAGATTATTTATATGATCAAGAGAATAAGAATAGAGGTTATCTAATTGGTTATATTGATCCATCAAAATTTCTTTATCAACACGGGCTTCTTCAACAACAGATTAAAATTGATATCTCTCCATTATTCGTTTCTGGTTTAAAGCTTAACATGCGAAAGAGGGATTTCAAGGATAATTAAATATGGGAAGGATAAAGCCATTAAAAAGGCAAATTGAAGACACATATAAGAAAATCATACCTCTAAATTCATCATTCTTCTTGCGAAGATTTTCACGATCCAACAAAACATTCTGAAGCATTTGATTTTCGAGACGAAGAGCATTACACTCTTTTTCCAACGCTGTCTGCGAAGCAGCTCTGTCAGAACCTAAATGCTTGCTCAGAATTTTGCAAACATTAGACTTGAAAGGATCAATGTAGGACTTCTTTCCATCATCCAGGACTTCAGACAAAACTTTGAAAGCAATATCTATTCCTTCCACGGTTTCTTTCGAAAGGGGAAGAGACCCAGGTAGAGAACTGGCCATGATAGAAGGTTGAGAAACATTATCAATAGGAAGAGAAGAAGTTTCATTCACAGAAGGATTAACAAGGGGGGTTTCAATCATTGAAATATCAGTTGAAGAAATGAAGTTTGAGACAGCTTTTTCGCGAATTGGAGATATTGGTTTATCTTGCGAAGATGTCGCAGGAGATTTAGAAGAGATAAGTAAGTGGAATGGAATAAAAGTTTGAACAGTTTTAAGGTGGCGAGATTTCTTGAGAGGTTTATTGACATCCTTATCACCCTGCGAATTACAATCCAGATAAGAAACAGAGGCAACAATGTTGTTATTAGAAAAGGATAATGTTTCTTACTACCTTCTCATTCGCAGACTTTATTTTATGCGCCTTATGCTGCGGTTTGGGAATGTTAGGGTTCTGAACCGTAAATTTAGTGTTGGAGGCGCTTTTGATGAAATAATAACAGTATGGGAATCACATAAACAACATCAAATAAGGCAGTAAACAAGATCAATTTCAGCATAACCCATAAAGAGGAAAAAAGAAAACTAACCTTGATGAATCCATGGAAAACACTGGCAGGAAGATTATTTCGAAGAAAATTACGAATGATGAAGATCTGCAGAAGATATAGTATGAAGATAAAGAAGAACTTAAAAAGATTGAAGAAGAAAGAAAAAAAGTTGCAATAACTGAATTTGCAGAAGAACGATGAAGTTGCAGAGAAAATAAAAAGAAAGAAAAAGAGAGTGAGAAAGAATATATATAGAGGGAATTTTTCCTCGAGAAGATAAACACGATTAATACGGAAAAATATAAGCGGTTAAAAAGCAGCGGTTACAAAAGATGTGTCAAGAAACAGATGGGAAAAAGGATACGTGTGATAAATGCAGAATATAAAACGATGGATAACTGCGGCATTTCTCACATCATTCTCTACTTCGCAGAAAAGATATGAGAAGAGGCAAGATGCAGGATCAGAATCTCGCAACAACACAACACAACAACGTCGCAGAACAATTTTAGAAATGATGTAATAAACGACATCAGCTAAAATCATTAGAAAGATATGATGATCCTGCGAAAATTAAAGAGTTTGCGAGATTAACATTTGTAAGGTTGCGAGAATGTCGCAAGTCATATCCGAAAATAAAGGACATATTAGCTGTCATCAACTATGTATTTCCCTATAAATAGTCGTTCAACTGAGAAGAAAGGAGAGATCTTTTTTGAGAAAGAAACAAGTAAATAGGAGAGAGAAAGTCTAGAGCAGAAGTCATTCTTGATTCCTTTACCTTTTCTTGTAAGAATATTCAAAGATTCATCAATAAAATTAAGATTGTAAATCTAAAAATGAGTTGAGTATTAATGAAATTGTATGAGGGGTGTAGCGTAGGATTTCCTGCAACTACATAATTGTAGTGTAGGATTTCCTGCAACTACATAATTGTAGTGTAGGATTTCCTGCAACTACAATATTGTTAGAGTGAGATTCAATAAATCAATAGAGTTCACGTTCTCTTTCAAGGGATTTCTCGAATTCATCAATGAGCTGACGATTCTTTTCTTCAAGAGTCTTGATTTTAGAAAAATTCAATGATATTAGAAGATTTTTTAACGATCTGGTGAGTTCTATTTCTGATTCTGACACGATGCCAACTTTCTTGTTTTTCCCCGGGGATTCGGAAGAATCTGCTAAGGAGTTATCCTTTGAGGAAAACCCAAGATTTTTGGCATGATCAGAAACTTTGGAAGACATCTCTATGTACGTAATTTGTGAGATGCTTCGTAGTTCCACAGAAATCAGATTACTACAAACACATACTTATGAGGTCTTAAATGTGTTTGCCCGCTCTGATACCAATTGAAAAAGCGAGGGTCTAACAACCACACCCAATATTTCGTTTGGCAATCTGAGAGAACTTACTCCAATATACTTTCAAGAGAATCAACTAGACAATCAGATTCATTCTTATAGGAAAGTATATCAAAGAGCGATATCTCTATTTCTCAATTAAAGCTGCAATTAGCAAATAGGAATTTGCAAGCTCGATTGAATATAAGAGAAATAACTTGAACGGTACCAAAGACCAATGTTCAAGTGTCAATCAATTTATATCAACAACCAAAGGTCGGATTATCTAATTGATTGATCTTAACGCACAACCTGTGATATTTCAATTATATAACAAAATATAATGCGGAAAAGAAATAACACAGACACCATAATTTTGTTAACGAGGAAAACCGCAAATGCAGAAAAACCCCGGGACCTAGTCCAGCTTTGAACACCACACTGTATTAAGCCTCTACAAACACTATCCTACTACCAATGAACTTCAGACTGGAATGTAGTTGAGCCCTAATCAATCTCACACTTATCAAGGTGCAGTTTCGCTCCCTACGTCTCTGAACTCCAGCAGGATTCTACGCACTTGATTCCCTTAGATGATCTTACCCACAACCAAGAGTTGCTACGTCCCAAAGTCGAAGACTTGATAAAAAAATCTGTCTCACACAGAAAAGTCTATTGGAATAGATAAATCTGTCTCCCACAGAAATACCTATGAGTTTTGTTTCGTCTTTTGATAAATCAAGGCGAACATGAAAAAATTGATAACCCGGACTTATATTCCCGAAGAACAACCTAGTATTATCAATCACCTCACAATAATCTTAATCATATGGTAGCAAAACAAGATATTGTGGAATCACAAGCGATGAGACAAAGATGTTTGTGCCTACCTTTAATCTTACCTATCAAAGATAAATCTCAAGCGAATCTTAGCAAAGATAATACTCAATCACGATAGAAAAAGTAAGATCAGAACATGCAACTACAGAGAAAATAGTTGGGTATGGCTTCACAGTCCCAATGAAGTCTTAAAGTCGTTAACCTACAGGGTTTCATGAAAATCCTAAGGTTAAAGGAGAATCGACTCTAGCTTATGCAACTAGTATCACACAGGAGGTGTGGGGATTAGGTTTCCCAGTTGATAAAGTTCTCCCTTATATAGTTTTCAAATCAGGGTTTGCAATCTAAGTTACCTTGGTAACAAAGCATTCAATATTCATTGTAAGATGAAAACCTGATTAGATTCAAGCTAATATCTTTCAACCGTTAGATCGAACTTAGTTTGTTTTACACAAATGAAATGTACCTTCATTTAGGTATAAGTAACCGTACCTAAACGTGTACACCATGTTGGATCAACGGTAGTTAACCGAGGTTATCTATATGAACACTCTCATATCAACCTTATTCATCTTAACCATAACTAGTTCAAATGACTCAAATGAAACTAGTTAAAGAGTTGTTCAGTTGCTATATTCTCATAGAAGTATACAAGAACATAATTGAAGCAAAATCGTTTTCATCCACTCGAACCAATTCATGAACATTATAGCCACAGTTTGCAAAGAATGCATTCCTTAATATATAAATGTATTAGTTCATGAACAAGCCGATTTTAGAAATTTAACTACTCAAGTATGTAAACGGGTACGCATACTTAAGTAGTCGGTCTGAGTTTGGGTTCTCCAGTATGCGAACGGGTACGCATACCTTAGTACACTTCCAAAACCCAACAGAAGTTCTCGTACCTATACCTTACGCAAGTATGCGTACCGCTATGTGTACTTGGTACACGCAATTTCACAACTACAAGTACGCATACGGGTATGCATACTTTATTTCTGGTCATGGATCACATACATGCAAGAATGCATACTATGTTCATAATCCAATAGTTCTAAACTTTATTTCAATCATTGAAACTTTCTTAGAGGATGACCATAGCCGTTTTCACATACTATTAGCATCAAAGAAATTTTCAAGTTATTGAAATAATCATAACAAAACATTCCAAGTCTACACCAAATGATTGTATCACACAAATCATGTAAGATGTTACTTAGAAATTTTCACATGATCATCTTTTGACTTTCATCAAGAATATAAGATGAACTTGGTTGAAGCGAAAGCTTACCAACACATATTTCAAGAAATATGTAAGCGAGTTAAACTCAGCTCGAAATCTAAAATGTGTATAATTGAATACTATATAGTAATACGACTTTTGTCTCAAAATAGGAGATAAAGTAGAAATAAACTTTCCAAGTGATAGATGAGTTTTGGTGTCCACATACCTTTTGTTGATGAAGTTCCACAAGCTCTCCTTAGTAGTTCTTCGTCTTCAATTGATGAACACCGTGAAGTCTAATGCTCAACTACACAATCTATCCTAGTCCGAGACATTACTATAAGTAGACTAGAAATCAAGAATTATAGTTTTGATCACTAACATTGACAAACAAGCTTGAGATAGAAACACTTGCAAGCTTGACCGAGCAGTGCCCTAACAAAGATAATCTTTAAAAGCTTGGATGAAATAGAGTTTAAAAGGGAAAGAGCCTTGATTCAGTTTGAAAAGTATCAAAGGAATATGAGAAAAAACAAGCATACTGTATAACCAAGAGAGTCTCAACTTGGTGACCTTGTACTCAGAGAAGTACTACCAAAGAAGCCTAGAGTACACAATCTATCCTAGTCCAAGACATTACTATAAGTAGACTAGAAATAAAGACTTATAGTTTTGATCACTAACATTGACAAACAAGCTTGAGATAGCAACGCTTGCGAGTTTGGCCGAGCAGTGCTCTAACAATCTCCCCCTTTGTCAACTTTAGTGACAAAACTATCAATACATATGGATTACAAAATAAATAAACTTTGTAGCTTCTCATCCAAATGCTTCATCTCCTTGGTTCTTCAACATTACTCGAAATCTTCGTCACTTCCAAGTACTCCAATGATTCCAAATTTGTTCAACTCAGCATCATAGTTGGTGAAGATCCGTAGCAATAAATGAGAAAACAGTTGCTCTCAATCATTGTTATATAGTGTCATAGTATTATTACACAGCATCAAAGTTCAATTGCATCACAACTTTGACAACAATACTATGGTGATATGTATCACTCCCCCTTAGTCAATACTTCATCTCATAATGAAAACCACTCCCCCTTACATAATGATCCGTAAACCATATGTATTTGTAGTGTGAACTACACATTAATTCTCCCCCTTTTTGTCAATATAAATTGGCAAATGTACGAAAACTAGTGGGATCCTCATGAAATTTTCATAGAGATACTTCATGACCAAAAGAGAACAACATACCAACTTGTTTCGATGATTTCACATAGTCGAAACTTAATGTATTCATCAACGAGTTTATAAAGATACAATATTCCACAGCCGCACTCCCCACAAATATTTGGCAATTAAGCACTAGTTCAATTAAGAACTCTCCCCCATATAATGTTATTCCCGAAAGAACAACAAGAACGATCATACTTTTACAAGAAAAGAAGGATTTATTTGGACATTACCAAATCACATGAAACATGAATTTCTATCCAAAAATATCAATTGAATTAACCAAAAGTAAAATGATCAATTCAATTGTCCATGCTCAACATAAGAAAACTTACGGAGCAACACAGTACATACACAAAGATGTGGATCAGGGAAAGACCAATACTGCAGAATAATCAAAGCTTCATTCTATTTTTCATCACTATTTGCACAATGACATATAATAGACTTAATCTTTGTAAACAAAAGTTCATCCTATCTTCCATCAATAATAACATAATAGGCTTAACTTTTGTAGTCAAAAGTTCATTCTATCTTTTATCAATACTTTCATACCGACATGTAATAGAGTTAACTTTTGAACAAATATGGGGCAGTCAAGGTTCGGGGACATAAACAACATATCCCATAACAATTTGAAATATATAAAACCATAAAGATTAATACTTCAAAAATCATCTTCCAAATAACTTAGAAAAATAAATCTAAAAATATTGCAAGATGAAAACGTGGCAATAGCTACGTGTACTCACAATAATGGTTATTCCAAACCCTACTTATCCTTCTTAAAAACACAAGAATAAATTCTCATAAGAAGTTTCCTAGACAAGATTACTGCTCTTTGATAACTTCATACCTTTCAAAGAATCCATCATATAAGGTGTCGCTGATTTCCTTGATTTTCTTGACCGTGGAAACCCCATGATCATGAGTTAGAACACTAACTTTACGATCAACAACACGAGCAAGTTGTCTAACCTTAACGCATTCCACGATGAGTTTCTTCTGATTCCTTATCAAGATCTGTTGATTAGTAAGGATTCTGGCATAACCATCCAAGAGATGATTTATTTGCAATTGAAGATTTGCAAACTCGACCTTTGAATCACCCTGAAAACGAGTTAAATCCTTGACAGATTCATCAATCCAGGAGTTGTACTCTTTCCTTGCAAGCATCTTCTTCAGAACAAGTTCTTGAATCGAATCACGTCCTTGAGTGTCCTCCTCCATGTCAAGACTCACAATCTCTTGAGATCGTGAAGAGTTCTCCATATAAGTTTTTGTTAGGGATGGAATCACACATTATAGAATATATATATATATATATATATATATATTTTTTTTTGTAAACAAAAGAAGGAATCTCTTGTTATGGAAATCCTATGAACTCATATGAAGGGGACACAGGCGTTCGTGGACCGGTCACAGAAGAGGAAAGGATTTAGAAAAAATCCAACTAGAGAAAACACAATACTTGTTAATCATTGCTCAATAATTTAGAAAACTTATTTTCAAATTCAAGTCCGAGATATGATCAACATGATCGAATAAAATTAACATAAAGACTCATAAAAACATACAACTATTCTTGATACTCCCACATCATCATCTTTGCAACTCTCAAGATAGACACAAGGACGAAATTACCTGGAATCAGGTAAAGAAGTGAGAATTATTCCCACTATGCATTATGGGAGATGAGTTGTACAAGTCTTTTGTGCGTTTGTATCGAGTATTCTCTTTTTTTCCATTGATTATAACTTATCCCAGAGGAATTAGTGATAAACCCTTTTAAAAGTCCATCAGAGGGATTTTTCTGAGGACTAAGTCTAGGATCTCTAGAGATCGGTTCCAGAAGAGAAGAGTTGAAGGATTTCCATCTTCTTGATTTAGACTTGCCAGACTTGTTCTTATAAGTATAAAGAATGTGTTTGAAAATGCGGGGGTCTAACAACCACACCCAACAATTCATTTGGCAATCTGAGAGGACTTACACCAATACACTTTCTAGAGAATCAACTAGACAGTTAGACTCAATCTAGAATAAAGTATATCAAAGAGTTTAATACCTCTAACTCTTAATTCAATCCGCAATCAGCAAATAGAAATCAGCGAGCCCGATTGAATAAGAGTAGTAACTTGAACGGTACCAAAGACCAATATTCAAGTGTCAATCAATGTAAATCAACAACCCAAGGTTGGATATTCTAATTGATTGATCTTAACGCACAACCTGTGATATTTCAATTTTATAATACAGACACCAGAATTTTGTTAACGAGGAAACTGCAAATGCAGAAAAACCCCGGGACTTAGTCCAGATTGAACACCACACTGTATTAAGCCGCTACAGACACTAGCCTACTACCAATTAACTTCAGACTGGACTGTAGTTGAACCCTAAACAATCTCACACTGATTCAAGGTACAGTTGCGCTCCTTACGTCGCTGATCCCAGAAGGATACTACGCACTTAATTCCCTTAGATGATCTCACCCACAACTAAGAGTTGCTACGACCCAAAGTCGAAGACTTGATAGACAAATCTGTCTCACACAGAAAAGTCTATAGGATTGAATAAATTTCTCTCCCACAGAAATATCCAAGAGTTTTTGTTCCGTATTTTTATAAATCAAGGTGAACAAGAACCAATTGATAAACCGGACTTATATTCCCGAAGAACAACCTAGTATTATCAATCACCTCACAATAAACTTAATTGACTAGCGAAACAAGTTACAGTGGAATCACAATCGATGAGACGAAGTTTTTTTGTGATTACTTTTCTATCTTGTCTATCGGAGATATAAAATCTCGAGCCAATTATTTTAATTGCGCTCAACGTGATAGAAACAACAAGATCAGATCACGCAACTACAAAGATAATAGTTGGGTCTGGCTTCACAATCCCAATGAAGTCGTCAAGTCGTTAACCTACAAGGTCTCGAGAAGAAACCTAAGGTTAAAGGAGAATTGACTCTAATTATGCAACTAGTAACACACATGAGTTGTGGCGATTATTTTTCCCAGTTCCTAGAGTTTTCCTATATATAGTTTTCAAATCAGGGTTTGCATGCAATCCAAGTTACCTTGGTAACAAAGAATTCAATAATCACCGTTAGATGAAAAACCTGATTCAACCAAGCTAATATCTTTCAACCGTTAGACCGAACTTAGCTTGTTACACACAAATGAAATATACCCTCATTTAGGTTTATGTAAACGTACCTAAACGTGTACACCAGGTTGGTTCACAAATAGTTAACCGAGGTTAGCCATATGATTACTCTCATATCAACCTTATTCATCTTAACCATAACTAGTTCAAATGACTCAAATGAAACTAGTTAAAGAGTTGTTCAATTGTTTCGAAAACACAATTGAAACCAAATCGGTTTGATTCACTTGAATCAATCATGGACATTATATCCACGGTTTGAAAAGATTGCATTCCTTATGATTTAAATGTTTAAGTCCATGAACTGACCGATTTAACAAAGTAACCATCTTAAGTATGTGTACGGGTATGCGTACTTAAGCAACCGGATTTTGAGTTTGTTAAGTTTCCAAACTCAGCAGAAATTTTCGGTTCGAAAACTTCCGCCAGTATGCGTACTTAACCTGTCTCCTTCACCAATTTCGTATACACACATATGCATACTCTTGGCTTCCGGTTTATGGATTTATACACTTGTTAGAGCATTGCTTGGTCTACTCGCATGCGTTGCTATCTCAAGCATGTTTGTCAAGTTTAGTTGTCAAAACTATATGTCTTGATTTCTAGACTACTTATAGTAAATCTCGGTTTAGGACAATTTAGTGTAGTTGAGCTCCAGACTCCATGGCGATCATCTTACGAAGACGAAGAACTACTCAAGGAACCAGTGGAACTTCATCCGACTAAAAGTTATGTGGATACTTGAACTTATCTATCACTCAAAAGTCTATCTACTCTATCTCCTACTCTTGAGACAAAGTCGTATAAGTATGGTAGTTTTCATACATACACATTTGCTATTTAGAGCCGAGTGTACTCGCCTATCTTTTTCTCTAAATATGTGTTGGTAAGCTTTTGCTTTAACCACTTTTCATCTTTACCCATGACGAAAGTCATGATGACGTTTCAATCTTGAAAATAGCTTTGATGACCATAGTTGTGAATAACGACTGTTATAACATTATAGAAGAATGTTTCAATGATTGAAATGTAGAGTTGAGATTATGTAACCAACTATGGATATAAGCATATATAGTGTGTTCCCACATTAGTGTATAAATTCATGTGCCAGAAACCAAGTGTGTGCATATGTGTGCATACAGTATTGGTGAAGGAGACAGGTTGAGTACGCGTACCCGTACGCATACCAGGTGAAGTTTTCGAACCGAAAATATCTGCTGAGTATGTAAGTTTGAAAACTGTTAAACCAGTCACCTTAGGTACGCATACCCGTACGCGTACCCACGGAAGTTTTCGAACCGAAATTTTCTGCTGAGTTTGTAAACTCAAATCCGGTAGCTATGGTACACGTACCCGTACGCGTACCCAAGCTGGTTATTTCTCAAATCGAATGTTCATGAACTTAAAACAATAAATTATAAGGAATGCAATCTTTGCAAACCGTGGATATATTGTTCATGAATTGATTCAAGTGAATCAAACCGATTTTGTTTCAATTGTGTCTATTCATAAAGACCTAGGCAATTGAACAACTCTTAAACTAGTTCTTATGAGTCATTTGAACTAGTTATGAGAAAGATGAATACGGTTAATATGAAAGTGCTCATATGGCTAACCATAGGTTAACTATTTGTGAACCAACTAAGTGTACACGTTTAGGTACGGTTACTCAAACCTAAATGAAATACATTTCATTTGTGTGTGACAAGCTAAGTTTCGATCTAACTGAAAAAGTTGGGGTACAACAACCACACCCAATATTTCGCTTAGCAATCTGTATGGACAAACTCCAATATACTTTCTAGAGAATCAACTAGACAGTCAGACTCAATCTAGATAAAAATTATATCAAAGAGTTTATATCTCAATCTCTCGATTTGATATATACTCACGCAAACAGAAATATGCGAGTCTTTATCAAATACTAGAGAGATAACTTGGATGGTACCAAAGACCAATATCCAAGTGTCAATCAATTTAAATCAACAACCAAAAGATCGGATATTCTAATTGATTGAACAACGCACAACCTGTGATATTTCAATTATATAACAAAATATAATGCGGAAAATAAATAACACAGACACCAGAATTTTGTTAACGAGGAAACCGAAAATGCAGAAAAACCCCGGGACCTAGTCCAGATTGAACACACACTGTATTAAGCCGCTACAGACACTATCCTACTCCAAACTAACTTCAGTCTGGACTGTAGTTGAACCCCAATCAATCTCACACTGATCCAAGGTACAGTTATGCTCCTACGTCTTTGATCCCAACAGGATGCTACGTACTTGATTCCCTTAGCTGATCTCACCCACAACTAAGAGTTGCTACGACCCAAAGTCGAAGACTTTAATAAACAAATATGTATCATACAGAAAAGTCTACGGTGATAGATAAATCCGTCTCCTACGAATATACCTATGAGTTTTGTTCCGTATTTTGATAAATCAAGGTGAACATGAACCAATTGATAAATCATACTTATATTTCCGAAGAACATCCTAGTATTATCAATCACCTCACAATAATGCTAATCGACGCAGCGAAAAAAGATATTGTGGAATCACAAACGATGAGACGAAATGTTTGTGATTACTTTTCTATCTTGCCTATCAGAGATATAAATCTCGAGCCAATTATTACAATCTTACTCGTAACAATATAAGATGCAAGATCAGATCACACAACTACAAGAAAAGAAGTATCGGTCTGGCTTCACAATCTCAATGAAGTCTTTAAGTCGTTAACCTGGTTTTAGAAGAAGAAACCAAAGGTTAAAGGAGAATCGACTCTAGCTATGCAACTAGGATCACACGTAAGGTGTGGGGATTAGGTTTCCCAGTTTCTAGAGTTCTCCTTTATATAGTCTTTCAAATTAGGGTTTGCAATCAATGTTAGCTTGGTAACAAAGCATTCAATATTCACCGTCAGATGAAAACTTGATTAGATTCAAGCTAATATTTCTCAAACATTGGATCGAAAACTTAGCTTGTTACACACAAATGAAATGTCCAATTTTTGGTTTACGAACCGTTCCCAAACATTAACATTTGTTGGTTCAACAATAGTTAACCAAATGGTTAGCCATATGATCACTTTCATATCCACCATATTCTTCTTCACCATACCTAGTTCAAATAACTCAAATGAACTAGTTAGAGAGTTGTTCAATTGTTAGATCTTATGTAACTACACAAGACACAATCGAAGCAAAAAAGGTTTGATTTACTCAAATCGGTTCATGAACTTTATAGCCACGGTTTGCAAAAGCATTCCTTAGTTTAAATAAACATGATTTCAAGAACAACCGATTTTAGATATAACCTGCTCAATTTCGCGGACTGGGTTCGCGGACTTAATCTCACAGAAGGAGTTCACAAACTCCAGCAGAAATTCTCGGGTCGAGAACTTCCGCCAGTTCGCGGACTTGGCTCACGCCACATTCCGTTTCTCTTGATCAACAAAGTTCGCAAACTTTGGTTCAAGGAATAAGGACTTATACATATATGTGTTTCCACAACAATGCTTATATTCTACCAATGGTTATATAATCTAAACTCTCATTTCAATCATTGAAACATTCTCATAGGACGTTATATAGCCGTTATTCACAGACCATTTTTCGTCAGAGCAATTTCCAAAGTGATTGAAACATAACATGACATTCATCACTAGGTAAAGATGAATTTGGCTAAAGCGAAAGCTTACCAACACATATTTCGGGAAATAGATAGGCGAGTTAAATTCGGCTCGAAATAGCAAATGTATATAATGAAAGTCTATACATCAGCACGACTTTTGTCTCAAGAGTAGGAGATAGAATACATAGACTTTTGAGTGACAGATAAATTCAAGTCTCCACATACCTTTTAGTCGATGAAGATCCACCAGTTCCTTGAGTAGTCCTTCGTTTTGTATGATGATTTCCATGCAGTCTTGAGCTCAACTACACTTTCTATCCTAGTCCGAGACCTTTATCTATGTAGGCTAGAAATCAAGACTTATAGTTTTGATCACTAACATTGACAAACATGCTTGAGATAGCAACGCATGCGAGTTCGACCGATCAATGATCTAACACTAACGGTTGAAATATATTAGCCTGGTTAAATCATGTTTTTCATCTAACAGTGGATATTGAATGCTTTGTTACCAAGGTAACTTGGATTGCAAACCTTGATTTGAAAACTATATAAAGGAGACATCTAGCAACTGGAAAAACTAATCCCCACACCTCCTGTGTGATACTAGTTGGTTTTGCTAGAGTCGGTTCTCCTTTAACCTTAGGTTTCTTCTCGAGACCCTGTAGGTTTACGACTAAAAGACTTCATTGGGATTGTGAAGCCAGACGAAACTACTTCTCTTGTAGTTGAGTGTTTTGATCTTGCCATTTTCTATCGTACGAGTTCAATTGAATAATTGACTTGAGATAATATCTTCGCAAGGAAAAGATAAAAAGAAATTACAAACATCTTCGTCTCATCGTTTGTGATTCCGCAATATCTAGTTTCGCTACCATACGATTTAGATTATTGTGGGGTGACTGATAATTCTAGGATGTTCTTCGGGAATATAAGTCCGGGTTATCAATTAGTTCCTGTTCACCTTGATTTTATCATAAGACGGAACAAAACTCATAGGTTTATCTGTGGGAGACAGATTTATCTATTATCGTAGACTTTTCTGTGTGATACAGATTTGTTTATTAAAGTCTTCGACTTTGGGCCGTAGCAATTCTTGGTTGTGGGTGAGATCAGCTAAGGGAATCAAGTGCGTAGTATCCTGCTGGGATCAGAGACCTAAGGAGCGCAACTGTACCTTGAATCAGTGTGAGATTGATTAGGGTTCAACTACAGTCCATACCGAAGTGAGTTTGTAGTAGGCTAGTGTATGTAGTGGCTTAATACAGTGTGGTATTCAATCTGGACTAGGTCCCTTGGTTTTTGTGCATTTTCAGTTTCCTCGTTAACAAAATTTCTGATGTCTGTGTTATTTCTATTCCGCATTATATTTTGTTATATAATTGAAATATCACAGGTTGTGCGTTAAGATCAATCAATTAGAATATCCGACCTTTGGTTGTTGATTTAAATTGATTGACACTTGGATATTGGTCTTTGGTACCATTCAAGTTATCTCTCTAGTATTTGATAAAGACTCGCAGATTTCTATTTGCTCGAGTATAGATCAAATCGAGAGATCGAGATATTAACTCTTTGATATACTTTTATATAGATTGAGTCTGACTGTCTAGTTGATTCTCTAGAAAGTATATTGGAGTTAGTCCATACAAATTGCTAATCTAAATATTGGGTGAGGTTGTTAGACTCCCGCATTTTCAATTAGTGTCAGAGCAGGAAAACACGTTCAAGACCTCAAACATATGTGTTTGTAGCGATCTGACTCTATGGACTGTAATGATATCTATGTCTTCGCAAAACCAGATCAGGATCCTCTTGATGACGATAAGAGTTCTGAGACCTCCAAGAATTCTATCATATCTTCCCCTCTGTCAGAAACCGATGTCAACTGGGAAAATCTCCTAGATGAACAATTAGATGAACTTTCAGATGAAAGTGACTCAAACGAGGGACCAAGTATTGATGAAGAAGTCTTACTGTATATTATACTCTTTGACGATATCATAGAAAAAAAGGGATCAACTGCCTACCTGCAGAATATTTGTTTCCTCTCTGTCGTGAAAACAAGAAATTAAAAAAACTTTGTAAGGGATATGATAGTGGTTATAAGCTTTTACAATCAATCCTTAAAGATCGTGACGAAGAAGTCCATTCAAAGGTTGCAGAATGTGAAAAACTTCAGAAGAGTTTATTTGTGCTGAAAGAAAGACTTGCTGAATCTGAGGCAAAGTATGACTCTCAACAGATCTACTATAACGATAGAGAATGCCTTTTTCTTTCCAAAGAAAAACAATTGAAGAATGACCTATCTACAGATGTCAACAAGGTAAAATCACTAGAAAAGAATCTGGAAAATTCAACACTAGCTCTACAAAATTATCTTCCATGTTAGGAGCATGTAAAGAACATCGTGATACACGTGGTCTGGGCTATAAAGGAATAGACGCTCAAAGCACTGGAAAGATTAATTTTGTATGTGCTAGTGATAACTCGCTATGTGAAAATTCACCTATTACAGTTGATGTTTTTGTAAAGAAAGATTGTCATACTTCAAAGACAGAGCATAGGAGAACCGTTAAAAACGTTACCTTTAACTGCTACTATTGTGGAAACAAAGCTCATATTGAACGGAAATGCCGTTTTCGGATAAGGAATAAAAAACTTCATAACATTCTTATATGGATGTCGAAAGAAGTAATCAAACCTGTTTCTCTCCGTATTGAGAGCATCTGTGCCTCAAATTCAAAAGATCACTATGATAAGTCCTCTCTTAGTTATATGTATGATACTAACTCTTTGTACAATTTCAGAGGAAAGAAAGTCATATGGACAACTAAGTTTGTTGACGTTCCAGTAAAGAGAAAAATACGCCAAAGGAAGAAGGATGGTTCAATCAAGGAAGAAATATCATCCATTGGCAAGAATCAAACTGCTTCTAAAGCATCAGGCTCTGATTATATGCACATCAATAATCATGCATCTGATCTAAGGACCAATATAAACAATCTCAAGCGGAAAATAAAAAAACTAAGGAAGAAAGCATCTTCAGGTATGACTTGTCCTCCGTGTAATAATTCATTTGAAAGTATTTCCGCTATTTATTCCTGTATTCCAGAGAAGGAAAACGATGACGAGCTACATGCTCAGATTACAACTTAACCATCTTTTTAAGTGTGCATTCTCATATCAATCTTAGGAGAATGCACATAGAGTTCAAGATACAACTTGTCTTGACAAAAAATGATTGTTGTAATACTCGTCTGATTCTTTAGAAATGATTCCTTCTATGAAAAATTCCTTTTTGGTCTTCCTTTCATAATAAAGCTTAGTTGATCAATCTAAACTCTTGAGAAAATCATGTCTTGTTTTAAAATTCCTTGACAAAGCCTTTTTTAATTAAGGCACCTTTGCTTAGACGGTTTAGAACCTGGTTCATAACCGTAAACGTTTGCGTAACTGTCCCATTACCGATTCATAAACGAGTAACCCTAGGGTTCCACTATATATATCTTGAACATGTATATATATATATATCATGAAATTCTTCATTGATATATACTCGTACGGTAACGGCAATAGTTCCCCTTGAGATAATGGTGCAAACTATGGATGGAAGCATGAAGGAAGTCAAGGATGAAGGAAACAACATTGCTAAGTTTTATGACTTATAAATTGCTATCATGCAATTGATCATGAAAACAGACAACCAGTCCAGATGCCATCACAACTGGTAGGAAATCTTCTTAAAGATTTTGAAGTCGTGCATGATCAATTTGTCATTGCCTTTAATAATCTCGAGTTTGTGAAGATCAAACTAAAGGAAGCCAATGAGGAACTTGAAAGTATTCGAGCATTGATTGCCCATTTGGGATAAAACAAAATTTATAGTAAATCTTCTTATGAGAATTTTTATTCTTGTTTGTTTAGGAAGAATAACTAGAATTTGGAGTAGCCTTTATTGTGAGTACACATAGCTATGTCCAACGTTTTCATCTTGCAATGTTTTTAGAGTTATTTATTTAAATTCTAAAGTGATTTGGAAGATGATGTTTGCAGTATTAATCTTTATGATTTCATATATTGCAATATGTTCTGGGATATATGTGTTTGCGTCCGTGAACTATTATTGTCCCATACGATGTCAAAAGTTATCTCCTTCATATGTCGATATGCATTTATTGATACAAGATCGATAAAATTTTGACAAACAAAAGTTAAGCCTATTATATCAGTTCTTTGATGGAAGATAGGTTAAAATCTTTTGTTCACGAGGATTATGTCTATTGTATGTCATTATGCAAATAGTGATGGAAAATAGAATGAATCCTTGTCTATTCCGCAGTAATGATCTTCCCTGATCCATATTTTATGTATATACTGTGCGGCTCCATAAGTGTTCTTATGTGAGCATTTTCAACTAGACTAGTCATAGATTCGTTTGTGATTAATTTGGTTGTGTATTCCGATTGAATTAATCATGGGTTCTCTTGTGATTAGTTTGATTGAGAATTTTTGGATACAAAATCATTTCCTTATAGTTTTTGGTGTCCAAAGAAATCCTTCTTCTCTTGTAAAAGTAAGGTCGCTCTTGTTGTTCTTTCGGGAATGACATCAAATGGGGGAGAGTTCTTTTGAACTTGCGCTTAATTTCCATATCTTTGTGGGGAGTGTGGCTGTGGAATATTTTAGGGGTTATCTTGTATCTTTATAAACTCCTTGATGAATGCATTCAGCTTCGGCTATATGATTGCATCTAAACAAGTTGATATGTACTTTTCTTTGGTCTTGAAGCATCTTCGTGGAAATTTCATTAGGATCTCGTTTTCGTACCTTTGCCAATTTTATTGACAAAAAAGGGGAGAATTAATATGTAGTTCACACTACAAATACATATGGTTTACGTGTTTTACGGATCATTATGTAAGGGGGAGTGGTTTTCATGTTGAGATGAAAGTATTGACTAAAGGGGAGTGATACATATCACCATAGTATTGTTGTCGAAGTTGTGATACAAGAACTTTGATACTGTGTAATATTACTATGACATTGTATAACAATGATCGAGAGATTTTGTTTTCTCATTGTTATGGCTACGGATCTTCAACAACTATGATTCTGAATTGAACATCTATGGAATCATGGTACTTGGAAAATACGAAGTTTTCGAGTAATGTTGAAGCAACAAGGAGATCAAGCATGTGGATGAGAAAGTACAAAGTTTTATTTATTTTGTAATCCATATGTATTGATAGTTTTGCCACTAAAATTGACAAAGGGGGAGATTGTTAGAGCATTGCTCGGTCGAACTCGCATGCGTTGCTATCTCAAGCATGTTTGTCAAGTTTAGTTGTCAAAACTATATGTCTTGATTTCTAGACTACTTATAGCTAAGTCTCGGTTTATGACAGTTTAGTGTAGTTGAGCTCCAGACTCCATGGCGATCATCTTACGAAGACGAAGAACTACTCAAGGAACCAATGGAACTTCATCCAAATAAAAGGTATGTGGAGACTTGGACTTATCTATCACTAAAAAGTTTATCTACTCTATCTCCTACTCTTGAGACAAAGTCGTATAAGTATGATAGTTTTCATACATAAACATTTGCTATTTCGAGCCAAGTTTACTCGCCTATCTTTTTCTCGAAATATGTATTGGTAAGCTTTCGCTTTAACCACTTTTCATCTTTACCCGTGACGAAAGTCATGATGACGTTTCAATCTTGAAAATAGCTTTAATGACCATAGTTGTGAATAACGACTGTTATAACATTATAGAAGAATGTTTCAATGATTGAAATGTAGAGTTGAGATTACGTAACCAACTATGGATATAAGCATATATAGTGTGTTCGCACATTAGTGTATAAATCCATGTGTCGGAAACCAAGTGTGTGCATACGGTATTGGTGAAGGAGACAGGTTGAGTACGCGTACCCATACGCATACCAGGTGAAGTTTTCGAACCGAAAATTTCTGTTGAGTTTGTAAGTTTGCAAACTGTTAAACCAGTCACCTTAGGTAAGCATACCCGTACGCGTACCCACGGAAGTTTTCGAACCGAAAATTTCTGCTGAGTTTATAAACTCAAATCTGGTAGCTATGGTACACGTACCCGTACGCGTACCCAAGCTGGTTATTTCTCAAATCGGAAGTTCATGAACTTAAAACAATAAATTATAAGGAATGAAATCTTTGCAAACCGTGGCTATATTGTTCATGAATTGATTCAAGTGAATCAAACCGATTTTGTTTCAATTGTGTCTATTCATAAAGACCTAAGCAATTGAAAAAAAACTAGTTCTTATGAGTCATTTGAACTAGTTATGAGAAAGATGAATATGGTTAATATGAAAGTGCTCATATGGCTAACCATTGGTTAACTATTTGTGAACCAACTAAGTGTACACGTTTAGGTACAATTACTCAAACCTAAATGAAATACATTTTATTTGTGTGTGACAAGCTAAGTTTCGATCTAACGGTTGAAATATATTAGCTTGGTTAAATCAAGTTTTTCATCTAACGGTGAATATTGAATGCTTTGTTACCAAGGTAACTTGGATTGCAAACCCTGATTTGGAAACTATATAAAGGAGACATCTAGCAACTGGAAAAACTAATCCCCACACCTCCTGTGTGATACTAGTTGGTTTTGCTAGAGTCGGTTCTCCTTTAACCTTAGGTTTCTTCTCGAGACCCTGTAGGTTAACGACTAAAAGACTTCATTGGGATTGTGAAGCCAGACGAAACTACTTCTCTTGTAGTTGAGCGTTCTGATCTTGCCATTTTCTATCGTACGAGTTCAATTGAATAATTGACTTGAGATAATATCTCCGAAAGGGAAAGATAAAAAAAATCACAAACATCTTCGTCTCATCGTTTTTGATTCCGCAATATCTAGTTTCGCTACCATACGATTTAGATTATTGTGAGGTGACTGATAATTCTAGGCTGTTCTTCGGGAATATAAGTCCGGGTTATCAATTAGTTCCTGTTCACCTTGATTTTATCATAAAACGGAACAAAACTCATAGGTTTATTTGTGGGAGACAGATTTATCTATTATCGTAAACTTTTCTGTATGATACAGATTTGTTTATTAAAGTCTTCGACTTTGGGCCGTAGCAACTCTTGGTTGTGGGTGAGATCGGCTAAGGGAATCAAGTGCGTAGTATCCTGCTGGGATCAGAGACATAAGGAGCACATCTGTACCTTGAATCAGTGTGAGATTGATTAGGGTTCAACTACAGTCCAGACCGAAGTGAGTTTGTAGTAGGCTAGTGTCTGTAGAGGCTTAATACAGTGTGGTATTCAATCTGGACTAGGTCCCTTGGTTTTTGTGCATTTGCAGTTTCCTCGTTAACAAAATTTCTAGTGTCTGTGTTATTTCTATTCCGCATTATATTTTGTTATATAATTAAAATATCACAGGTTGTGCGTTAAGATCAATCAATTAGAATATCTGACCTTTGGTTGTTGATTTAAATTGATTGACACTTGGATATTGGTCTTTGGTACCATTCAAGTTATCTCTCTAGTATTTGATAAAGACTCGCAGATTTCTATTTGCTCTAGTATAGATCAAATCGAGAGATCGAGATATTAACTCTTTGATACAATTTTATATAGATTGAGTCTGACTGTCTAGTTGATTCTCTAGAAAGTATATTGGAGTTAGTCAATAGAGATTGCTAATCGAAATATTGGGTGAGGTTGTTATACCCCCCGCATTTTCAATTGGTGTTAGAGCAGGCAAACACGTTCAAGCCCTCAAACGTCTGTGTTTGTAGCGATCTGACTCTATGGACTGTAATGATATCTCTGTCTTCGCAAAACCAGATCAGGATCCTCTTGATGACGATAAGAGTTCTGAGACCTCCAAGAATTCTATCATATCTTCCCCTCTGTCAGAAACCGATGTCAACTGGGAAAATCGCCTAGATGAACAGTTGGATGAACTTTCAGATGAAAGTGACTCAGAAGAGGGACCAAGTATTGATGAAACATTCTTCTATAAGGTGTATTAACATACCAAAAAATTTAGATGGAATCATAAAGCTGAAGCTAAATGCATTCATCAAGGAGTTAATAAAGATACAAGATAACCCCTAAATATTCCACAACCGCACTCCCCACAAAGATTTGGCAAATAAGCACAAGTTCAAAATGAACTCTCCCCCATAAAATGTCATCCCCGAAGGAACAACAAAGGTGACCTTACTTTCACAAGAAAAGAAGGATTTCTTTTGGACAAACAAATCACATGAAAAACATGAATTTGAATCAAAAAATAATCAATTGAAATAACCACAAGAAAACCCATGGTTAGTTCAATCGAAAAATTAATCACAAGAAATCCCATAATTAATTTAATTGAAATACACAACCAAATTAATCACAATGTGATCAATTCTTTAGCGCCCCCAAAGCTAGCAGCTAATTAATCCAAGAGATTAGCTAAATAAAGAGGCACTAAGAATCTAATCATTTACTTAAAACATTCAATTAATAAATCTGCTACAAAACTTACCCCAAAAACTAGCCCCCCTCAGAAATATATAAATAAGAACTCCTCTCAAATGATACATATACAATAGTCATTTGGTTTGCAAATAGAATATACAACTTAATATACATAGCAAATGACTCAACGCCACAACGCTTCCGCTGCGCAACTCTGATCTGTCTCTGAAACTGAAAGTGGGAATGGGTGAGCACATCATCCCTAAAAGGGATGCCCCGTAGGAATAACAACTAGATTTCAAGTAATCATTAGTATGATTTGAAGACAATGCAGGTTTATTGAAAGTTAATAAAACTCAGAAAGACAGTAAAAACATATTATAGAAACTTTTCCAAAGCAATTCGAAAGAATAGGAAACATCCATAAAGAACGGTAAACATCCATGTATGAGATGTGTGTTTCCGCACATAAGGAAGAATAATATTGCGGTGTATCGCCCTAGCCGTTTAATATTGCGGTGTATCTCCCTAGCCATAGAATACTGGTATATAAAGGAAGAATAATATTGCGGTGTATCGCCCTAGCCGTTTAATATTGCGGTGTATCGCCCTACCCATATAATACTGATATTGTGTCGGCACACATCTCATACCACACAAAGCACACAAAGATATGCATGAATTTCACAACATAAAGATTTGTAAAACCATAATGAATCCAAGAGAGTTCGTTATCGATTCCCACCTCTTTTGATGAAAAACCACGCCTACCTCGAGATCCACGATCCACTGGTTCATCCTTTGAATCGATCGTTGTTAATAGACTAACTATTAATCACACAAGAACTCTAAGAATCTAGCCAAAATGTCTCACACAAGAATCATACAAGTCTATCTAATGGTTTTAAGCCACTTATGGTTCTATATCTTTTATTATCTATCTTTAGCGTAATTGAGGTTTACTAATTCAATTAGATTGATTCTATATTCCATTAACTAAGTCTCATGAATATCTACAACTTTGTAGAAGAAACTAAAGTCTAACTCAGACCATAAGGGTCCAATACATCAAAAAATATCAAAATAGGAAAACTATACCTAAGTCCAAGTTCACTAAACAAGCCCATTACACAAGGCCTGGTCCACTAGGGTCAACTAACAGTTTCTAACAGTCAAAGGGTCAACTGACGGTCCACGTCTAAGGTCAAGGTCAGAGTCCAGGGTCCGGTCAAGTCAAACTCTAACTATTCTGGTCAAATGAGTCAAGACTGGGTTAACTCAGTCACTAAGACTGATTCAGGTGAGTCAGCTAGGCTGACTGGGATGACTAACATGCAACAATTCTATTTCAGTTTCACTTAGTTCTTGCATTCTCATCTTACATTTTATAATTTCAACGTCAATACATTTATTTCTAAGCAACTTCAATTTTCAATTACAACTTCAAACACTGCTTACCTGCAATTGCAACTTTTAGCAATACATCCCACTAAACTGAGTCACCACCAGATTCAGATTAACTACAACTAAAATTCAATACCATTACTACTTGTAATTCAGTATAATTATCTACAATTGCAAATCTAATTCAACCGTGTTACTTCAATCATACATTCAGGTTATGTAAGCTTCATAACTGATTTACAACCATAAACTCGGCTTACCTGCAATAGCAGTGGAAAACCCCAAATGAACCATTAGCAATCCCATCACCCCATTCATCTCATACTTCATTCACAGTTCAACCATCTCTCAAACAACACACAACAATACCCAACACCACCATCTCAGCATCACGATATTTATTACTAAGAATCCATACATTGCATATACTTTCATTTCTAACACCATCCATATTTCCAATTCACGGTTCCAGTTCCACACACACACTAGCTTAATCTCTCTAGCACCTACAACAGTTCATTCACCCATTTTAGTGACACTGCAAACTCCATGAACTGCAACACCATCACCACTACATTACAACACCTTGCTCCTCTGATTCTTCCCAATACACTTCCACTTCCAACACCAGTTCTGCAAAAACATCTGCAGCTCCAAATTCTACTTTCATTCCAGTTCATAACATTCATAATTAATTACATGAACTCAACAAAAATAACTCATACAACTTCTTGATATTCACATTACACTAAACTGCATCTACAGCTTCCTTACATACCCAGATGTCTATCAGAATTATTAATACAATAATAAACTCATAAAGTCAATAATGAAATTGAACCAATTTTACTGATAAGAATATTTACCTCAATTCAGTATTTCTCAAGCAACAGGACTTTAATTTCTTATTCACTTCAACTCAGTATACAACTTCCACTCAACTAGTATTCATCAATCTTCATCCCCATCTTTTGACTGTAGACTCCAAATTAATTCCCAATCATCAACACCGAAACTCTAAAATCATTCTCAAGCTATTCTTTAACCTTAAATCTTATTCATATAAAACTTAACTCTAATTACTCTACAAAACCCTCAATTCAGTTCATCCATCGACATCATTTCTTAACAAACCCTCAAGTCGTTAACCTTCAGATTCTCGAGAAGAAACCTATGGTTAAAGGAGAATCGACTCTAGTTATGCAACTAGTAACACACAGGAGGTGTGGGGATTAGTTTTCCTAGTTGCTAGAGTCCTCCTTTATATAGTTTTCAAATCAGGATTTGCAATCCAAGTTACCTTGGTAACAAAGCATTCATTAATCACCGTTAGATGAAAAACCTGATTCAACCAAGATAATATCTTTCAACCGTTAAATCGACCTTAGCTTGTTACACACAAATGAAATGTACCCTCATTTAGGTTTATGTAACCGTACCTGAACGTGTACACCAGGTTGGTTCACAAATAGTTAACCGAGGTTAGTCATATGATTACTCTCATATCAATCTTATTCATCTTAACCATAACTAGTTCAAATGACTCAAATGAAACTAGTTAAAGAGTTGTTCAATTTTTTAGAAAACACAATTGAAACCAAATCGGTTTGATTCACTTGAATCAATCATGGACATTATATCCACGGTTTGCAAAGATTGCATTCCTTATAATTTAAATGTTTAAGTCCATGAACTGACCGATTTAACAAAGTAACCAGCTTAAGTATGCGTAAGGGTATGCGTACTTAAGCAACCGGATTTTGAGTTTGTTAAGTTTCCAAACTCAGCAGAAATTTTCAGTTCGAAAACTTCCGCCAGTATGCATACGGGTACGCATATTTAAGGTGATTAGTTTAGGAGTTTGTAATTCCCAAACTCAGCAGATATTTTCGGTTCGAAAACTTCCGCCAGTATACGTATGGGTATGCATACTTAACCTGTCTCCTTCACCAATTTCATATACACACATATGCATACTCTTGGCTTCCGGTTTATGGATTTATACACTAATGTGTTGTTGATGGTGGATTTTGGTTCAAAGGTTAAAATTGTAAAGCCAAATTTATGCGCTGACATCCTGCAGAGGATAAAGCTGTTTGATAAGTGATGAGTACCTCTTCGCTTTATTAATTCACCTAGAATGGAGCATGTAGCAACAATCCCAAATATTCTGTAAATTAAATACACAAAATTCATCCAGGATGGAACATGTAGCAAAAATCCCAAATACCCTGTGAATTTTTAGCAATATTTATAATGCATGATTTGCCTAGTATTTCCTGTGTTGTTCCCGCTGAACTCTCATTATTGGTGTGGCATGACGACTGAGCGTTGCTCATAGCAGAGTAACACGAATCTCCAAGTGCTAATGGTGAGGCATGCACGAAATACACGTACAGGATACATCTCTCGGTGTGTTATACTAGCCCGATTGAGCATATTTAATTTCCTAAGGGAAATCTAGACTGTCCATATCAGTCTCAGAAACAATCACGGCCACGCAGGTTGACCACATGATTTAACCAGCCTAGACGAACCCTAGCAGGATCAGGCTATCACCGTGATGACCACTAACGGGCCTATTTATGCCCTAGCCGGTCGAACATTATACTTCACTTCCCAGCGTGCCAAAACGCCAACCCTGAAGAAGGGTGGCCGCGCTGCTTTGGAAGAAGCTCGAACGAGCAAGACTGCTTAAGACAGTCTCAAAACGATCGTGACCGTCCAACTTCACTAGCCTGATTGGACGGCTTAGATCGCACCATGAAAGATGGAGGAGGCGCTAGCACGCACATTAGCGGGCCCAATCTATCCCTGCTTGATCGGCTTGCTCACGGCGTGGTCATATAGCCACGATCGCATGCCCGAAACATGGCTGGTGTGATGCTTTGCAAGGGTCACGAAAATTCCACTAATGTCTTAAATTGATCACAACCATCCAACTTCGCCAGCATGTTTGGATGGCTTAGATTGCGCCTAAGATCATTAGACAAGTGCACCCACGTTCACCGTCGGCCAAACGTGGGCCCCACACAATCGGTCCCTCCAAAAGAGGAGCATAACTTTCCAAACCATTTGGTGGAAGTTGTGTGTACGTGACTGTTTTAAAACCCTAAATTAGAGTTTGCGGCGCTGCATAACTGTCGCAGTTCGATCACGACCATCCATCTTCACAAGCTTGGATGAAGGGTGTAGATATAGACTTAAAAGGTCCTAAGCATGTCAACATGATCACTGTGGGCTCACCTTTGCGTGGAGCTGGTCGGCCTAGGCAGATTAGGACCCGACGACCTCGAAACGTGTGCCCAAAAGTGGCATGATGAACGACTTCCAATTCCTTTGCGGCAATGGATTTTTACCGCAAATCGATCTCGACCACTCACCTTTGCCGGTAAAATTGAGTGGCCTAGATCGCACCCCCATGAAATAAAGAGGTATGGGCATATACATCGGCCCCACCAAAACTTGCGCTCAAACTCGAATTCGGTCAAGCATAGGAGTGATGCCCGCGCACCTCCTAAAACCCTAAAAATCCATCAACGGTCGCAGATGAGGGTCTTAAACCATCTCGTCCGTCCAACTTCGCTAGCTTGGACGGATAACCTAAGTTGAAAGCTGGACGACCAGTGAGGCATCCCGATGATCACCATCCGCCACTCTTCCACAGGGAGTGATCGGCCAAGAGATAGCTCGCCCATGCCCTCCAAACGATCACTCGAAGATGGTTGGACATGATGCTATTTTAAGACGCTTGGTCCGCAACTTACTTAGTCAGGCTTTAAAACATCGATGCTTCATACATGCTGATTTTCTGCGCTGCATTACATGCATCGAGCATACACGATATTTCATAAATATCAAATCCTTAGTCAAATCAAACATGTCACAAACTGGGGGATACTTACTGGGGTATTGGTCTGGCGGTTTACAGCGTGCAGTGCCCAACGCGCCATTACAAGAACGTGTCAGGAAAAGGTGGACGGTTAACAGTGATGAGGGAAGTGGCCAAAGGTGTGATCGTGTGACAAGCACCACTCCTACACGACCCCACTATTCCATCACTTCACCTCCCCCACTTCCTACGAGATGAGAGGTTGCGCTCAATGACTTGTATAAATAGGTCCATCACCTATTTCCAAACAACACAGACAAGCACAGAAAACCAAGTGTTGTCATCCATATCTAGAAAACACCAAAACTGATAGCTTACATCATTGCAAGCCAGTTCCTCTTTCTGATACAAGTCATAAAAAACCAACACCTCTACAATCTCAACACATTCTTTGCTTCCCTCCCTAAGATCAACCCCATCTCCTTTACTTTGTGACTGAAGCAAGTCTGGAACGACCATTTCTTGGTTTAGGCCATAATTGTACAGATTGATTTCTCGAATCAAAAGCACTCCCGTGCAGTGCATTTGTTTTAGGGTTTAGATTCATTTCTCATCCACACACCCCAAATTACCAAAACCAGCAGAAATAGTTTTCACCCATAAACAATTGGCGACCACAGTGGGAGATTAATCTCTCGGTTGTGAAGTCGATTTCTTCAATACCAATTCAAATTTATGAATTTCAGAAATGGTGGATCTTAGGTCTGGATCAGCAACAAATCCCGATGGAACCAGTACCGACAACACTCTCGGCGTTGATATCCTGATTAGTGGTGTTACCGTGCAGACTTTTAATACGATCAATGTATCTCATGGAGTTACGTCCTCTACCACCAGCACCAGCGGAGCAGGAGGAGAAATTCCTTTGGGCGTGACACCTCCTATCACCAGAGACAGAGTTTTCGCGAACCCCGGCATCTCTTCGAGTCTAACGCCTCCAACCGTCACCAGAGCAACTACCACTCCTCCGTCAGGACGAGGGGATGGAGGAGCCAGAGGAGGACAACCCCCTATTACCATGGTGGATTTGATGGAGAGACAAGAAGTTCTCGCTAGGGAACAAAAGGACATGGCTACAACTCAGAAAGAGGTACTCACTTTTCTTAAGACATTAACTGATCGATTTCCACGAGAGACACGACTGCCTCTGGAGCCAACAAGGAACATATTAAACGCACCCGGAGCAGGTACTTAAGCGGCGCAGGCCTACATGGACGAAGAAACTCGTGTTGCTCCTGAGCGTCCGAGAGAAAGGGACCAGGAACGTCCAAGAGAAAGGGACCAGCCATCCAACTTCATCATACGTGAAGACCTGGAGCGACTCCTCCGATGCCGTGGCAAAGGAAATATGATGGATATACACCATCATCAACCTCCGTACCCTCAAGACGTGCAGGAGATGCACACGAAGAACATTGACCTGATCAAAGCAACAATAAATGGCGTACTCGATCTCCTCGTCAAGATGACATCAGATACGAGCGGTTCTCCTGTCACGAAGATTTTTACACTGGGGACTGATCCTCGCAACGATCCTCCTCAAGTCAATAGTTTCACTATGAACCAGAGGCTGGTGAATCAGGAAGCAGCTTCTCTAGTAGAAAGTTTATGCGAACATTTACACCTCTCGAAGAATCAGCGGGCGGAGACGTTTGCTGCAATACACGTCATACCTGGATCCAATTCGGTCAAACAATCTCCTCCGAGGCAATTCAAGCACGAGAAAAACGGACAAATCAAGTGCTGCGTGGATTCCATAGAATTGAACGAATGCTGCCCCAAAGACGATTTTCCTCTTCCTAACATCGACATGTTGGTAGATGCCACCAGCGGACACGACATGTTCTCCTCCAAGGATGGATGTAGCGGCTACAATCAGATAAGGATGTATGAGCATGATGCAAGTAAGATAGCTTTTCAAACCCCTCTTGGAAATTTTTATTATACCGTAATGTCATTCGGTTTGAAGAATGCCGGTGCGACGTATTGACACGCTATGATGGCAATCTTCCATGACATGATGCATAAGAAAATTGGAGACTATGTGGATGATATAGTAGTCAAATCCAAGACTCAAGATATCCTCACAATGCCACTGTCGCGAACCGTGAAGGAGCTCCAAAACTTCATGGGCAAGGTGAACTCTTATACCAGGTAGCCCAGCTCGTTGCTTAATTCAACCCCTTGCTGAAGAAAGGAGCAAGTTTCGTCTGGACCGCACTACAACATGAAGCGTTTCGGAAGATTCAACGAATATTGCCATCTCCAAATCATCACAAAGGGTTCGCCTATATGTCAGCCCGGACAAGAGAAAGCCTGGGACATCTTCAGATCTACTGGAGCCGACACCTCAAGGGAGCAACCTCAAGAAGATAGCGACGTACGCATCATCATGTCGAGGAAGAATCCGCATCTTAGGCGAATCACTCTATCAGAATTAAGAGGAATTCTTCAGTGAAACAACGAACATCCAAATGATTACGTCAAGAGGTCCCGGATTCAGGCACTGGGGGGGTCACGATCCGAATGTGACTTAACAACAAGTGGTGTAATTGTGCATCAATAGGAAGTTACCTGTCAATCGTGCTTTGTCGAAGAACCTGCGCTTTCAGACATCCGTGAAGCTGCTAAACACTCAGTTGCTACCTGCCCTGCTAGAAAGAACTATCCTGTCAGTAATGAAGAGCCTCATGATGTTCGTGGAAGCATGCATCTCACCAACAGGCAATACAACCTTCGACCTTCTGTAAGCAGTTTCGCTGAAGCAGCAAGAGGAAAACCACCGAGATACAACATCTTACGCGTCCAAAATCTCCAACTCCAACTCTAGTACCACATGCACGACTGCCACAATGATGAAACAACGTCCAAGATATTCCATGTCTGGATCGACGACAATAACATCAATAAGAGACGCTTTCCGAATTTCGTCTCCCGAAGTAGCTGCGTTACCAAAGAAGATTGCACCTGGGTCTTAAGAGGTACATACAGATTCTCCATGTCAAGAGATTCATCATAGGTTAAGTCATTCGCATAAAGGAACTTCCCTACTCCTCAAAGACACGATCCGAATATGATAATGGCAAAGGAGTATGACCGGGGACTGCTTAGCATTGCCCATCTCAAAGATGGTGAATTTAGAGAGATGCAAGCACGCTATCATTCCAAGATGTCCAAATACGAGGATATACTCAAGAGAGCAGACGTATTGTCAAAGGCCAGTGATATTCCTAGACGTCTATGAAACACAACGCAGACGTAAAGACGGCCTCATGAACCCAGTGTGACAACATCTATCAAGTCGAAGGCTCAGTGATACTCATGGGCAGGGGACTGTCTCCCTCTTTTTCATTCTATGAGGCAACCTCAAGGAGGCTATCGGTTCCATCATTAGCTTCTCCCTCTAATAAAGAGACAAGATCTGCCACTATATGAAGACTTCCAAGTTCGTGCCCGTAGCTATCACGCCTCTCCCTGCCAGTCTCTTCTGATCAAAGTTGCTGCTAAGAATCGTTGTTCGTCTGTTGATACCAGTGTCTGAACTTCACTATAGAAACAACCACTACCAACAGAGGTAATCCGAACTTTTGCATATTTTATTTTTCCATGGAGAAGTAATAGAGTCACGGAGGCGAGATAGCGATATCTTTATTATGGTAAAATCACCGACCATGCAAGATAGAACCATATAAGTCATGCTTGGAGAATGAGGCTCAGCATGAGATTCCTTCGCCATCAATCAAGGACTTCTTCAACACAAGAGATGGTCAATCAAGAAGCATGTAAAGGGAAAACCAAACTGAAGAAGGAACCGCTTCAACGCTCTCTCTAGGCGCCTCCACGTTCGCTTCAGAAGCTGCTTCAACACTCTCTCCAGAAGCCGCCTCCATGCTTCAGAAGCTGCTTCAACGCTCTCTCCAGGAGCCGCCTCCACGTTCGCTTCAGAAGCTGCTTCAACGCTCACCTGAATGCCTCTTGGACGTGACATGTTCCATGGACATGACGACCCATCTCTCCTGGTAACATCTAACTTTGTCTCATAAGTTTTATCTTTATTTGTCATCATCTAACGCCTACCCCACAATAGTGTAACCATTATGTGCTAGGCAGGGGACTTAATGTTGATGGTGGATTTTGGTTCAAAGGCTAAAATTGTAAAGCCAAATTTATGCGCTGACATCCTGCAGAGGATAAACCTGTTTGATAAGTGATGAGTACCTCTTCGTTTTATTAATTCACCTAGAATGGAGCATGTAGCAAAAATTCCAAATATTCTGTGAATTAAATACACAAAATTCATCCAGGATGGAGCATGTAGCAACAATCCCAAATACCCTGTGAATTTTTAGCATTATTTATAATGCATGATTTTCCTAGTATTTCCTGTGATGTTCCCGCTGAACTCTCATTATTGGTGCGGCATGACGACTAAGCGTTGCTCTTAGCAGAGTAACACGAATCTCCAAGTGCCAATGGTGAGGCATGCACGAAATACCCGTACAGGATACATCTCTTGGTGTGTTATACTAGCCCGATTGAGCATATTTAATTTCCTAAGGGAAATCTAGTCTGTCCATATCAGTCTCAGAAACAATCACGGCCACGCAGGTTGACCGCATGATTTAACCAGCCTAGACGAACCCTAGAAGGATCAGGCTATCACCGTGATGACCACCAACGAGCCTATTTATGCCCTATCCGGTCGAACATTATACTTCACTTCCCAGCGTGCCAAAACGCCAGCCCTAAAGAAGGGTGGCCGCGCTACTTTGGAAGAAGCTCGAATGAGCAAGACTGCTTAAGACAGTCTCAAAATGATCGTGACCGTCCAACTTCACTAGCCTAATTGGACGGCTTAGATCGCACCATGAAAGATGGAGGAGGCGCTAACACGCACATTAGCGGGCCCACTATATCCCTGCTTGATCGGTTTGCTCACGGCGTGGTCATATAACCATGATCGCATGCCCGAAACATGGCTGGTGTGATGCTTTGCAAGGGTCACGAAAATTCCATTAATGTCTTATATTGATCACAACCATCCAACTTCGCCAACATGTTTGGATGGCTTAGATTGCGCCTAAGATCATTAGAGAAGTGCACACACGTTCACCGTCGGCCCAATTTGGGCCCCACACAATCGGTCCCTTCAAAAGAGGAGCATAACTTTCCAAACCGTTTGGTGGAAGTCGTGTGTACGTGACTGTTTTAAAACCCTAAATTAGGGTTTGTGATGCTGCATAACTATCGCAGTTCGATCACGACCATCCATCTTCACAAGCTTGGATGGATGGTGTGGATATAGACTTAAAAGGTCCCAAGCATGTCAACATGATCACTGTGGGCCCATATTTCCTTGGAGCTGGTCGGCCTAGGCAGACTAGGACCCGACGACCTCGAAACGCGCTCCCAAAAGTGGCATGCTGAGCGGCTTCCAATTCCTTTGCGGCAATGGATTTCTGTCGCAAATCGATCTCGACCACTCACCTTTGCCGGTAAAGTTGAGTGGCCTAGATCGCACCCCCATGAAATAAAGAGGTATGGGCATATACACCGGCAGACCGCCTACACGCATGCCTGATCGGCCCCACTAAAACTTGCGCCCAAACTCGGATTCGGTCAAGCATAGGAGTGATGCTTGCGCACCTCCTAAAACCCTAAAAACCCATCAACGGTCGCAGATGAGGGTCTTAAACCATCTCGTCCGTCCAACTTCGCTAGCTTGGACGGACAACCTAAGTTGAAAGCTGGACGACCAGTGAGGCATCCCGATGATCACCATCCGCCACTATTCCACAGGGAGTGATCGGCCAGGAGATAGCTCACCCATGCAGCCTCCAAACGATCACTCGAAGATGGTTGGACATGATGCTATTTTAAGACGCTTGGTCCGTAACTTATTCGGTCAGGCTTTAAAACATCGATGCTTCACACATGCTGATTTTCTGCGATGCATTACATGCATCGAGCATACACGATATTTCATAAATATCAAATCCTTGGTTATTTTAGCATCACATGCATCTTCCTACAGTGGGTCCCACGATTCACTCATTCGAGACATCATACATGTTACAAACTGGGGTATTGGTCTGGCGGTTTACAGCGTGCAGCGTGCAACGTGCCATTACAAGAACGTGTCAGGAAAAGATGGACGATTAGCAGTGATGAGGGAAGTGGGAAAAGGTGTGATCGTATGACAAGCATCACTCCTACACGACCCCACTATTCCATCACTTCACCTCCTCCACTTCCTACGAGATGAGAGGTTTCACTCAATGACTTGTATAAATAGGTCCATCACCTATTTTCAAACAACACGGGCAAGCACAGAAAACCAAGTGTTGTTATCCGTATCCAGAAAACACCAGAACTGATAGCTTACATCATTGCAAGCCAGTTCCTCTTTCTGATACAAGTCATAAACAACCAACACCTCTACAATCTCAACACCTTCTTTGCTTCCCTCCCTAAGATCAACCCCATCTCCTTCACTTTGTGACCGAAGCAAGTCTGGAATGACCATTTCTTGGTTTAGGACAGAATTTCACAGATTGATCTCTCCAATCAAAAGCACTCCCGTGCAGTGCATTTGTTTTAGGGTTTAGATTCATTTCTCATCCACACACCCGAAATTACCAAAGCCAGCAGAAATAGTTTTCACCCATAAACATGTGTGAACACACTATATATGCTTATATCCAAAGATGGTTACATCATCAACTCTTAATTTCAATGATTGAAACATTCTTCTATAATGACAATAGCCGTTTCCACACACTATTAGCACCAAAGCAATTTTCAAGATATTGAAATAATCATTATCGAAACATTCCAAGCCTACATCAAATGATTGTATCACACAAACCATGTAAGATGTTACTCGACAATCTTCTCATGATATAAGATGAACTTGGTCGAAGCGAAAGCTTACCAACACATATTTCGAGAAATATGTAAGCAAGATATACTCAGCTCGAAATCTCAAATGTGTATAGAGAAACTATATCGTAACACGACTTATGTCTCAATATAGGAGATAGTAGAAATGGACTTTCCAAGTGATAGATGAGTTCAAGTCTCCACATACCTTTTGTCGAAGAAGTTCCACAAGTTCCCCGTAGTAGTTCTTCGTCTTCAAGAGATGAACGTCGAGAGATCTAAGCTCAACTACACTATCTATGTCTTAGTCAGAGACATATATAAATAGGCTAGAAATCAAGAATTATAGTTTTGATCACTAAAATTGACAAACATGCTTGAGATAGCAACGCATGCGAGTTCGACCAAGCAATACTCTAACAGTGTTCATTAGTGGCACAAGAGTTTATACCATACAAAGGAACTTGCAACCTGTGACGATTTCTTGAAGAGGGATTATTCTTATAAGAATTCTGGTTTTCTTTAGGAAATAAATTCACTGTAGAAGTTGTTGGACGATTTACTCCATTGACAGTATAAAGAAGCAAGTTATGAAGATGTGAGATTTTTTTATTTCTAGCAAAACAATGAAGAGCATAGTGATTCTTATTCCCACAGAAGGAACAACATCGTGGATTAGAAACATAATTGCCTTGACTCATATCCTTTTCCGGCACATGCAAATTTTGCAAGTGATTCACAGTGGGTAATTCCTTGGAGGGAATTTTCTTCACGCTGGGTAAAGCCTTGTGAGTATCAGAAGAAGGAGCATAGGATGACTTACTCATCAAAACAGAGTTTTCCTTTTTCCAGGTGTTACACTATTCTTGGGCATATCGAAGAGATGCAACAAGTTTCTCTTTTTCAACATGATGACTGTTTATTTCTGATGAATGAGCCTTTATTAAACGTTCTTCTCTAATTGAGTTTTCTCTAACAGTATCTTCAAGTATACTAATCTTTTCACGCTATAGAGTAGTTTCTTGAACCAATTTTTCGATATTGTTAGAGAGAGATTCAATAAACCAATAAAGTTCACATCCTCTTTCAAGGGATTTTTCGAATTCATCAATAAGCTGATCATTCTTTTCTTTAAGAGTCTTGATTTTAGAATCTTGAAAGTCAATGATATCAGCATATTTTTTTAACGATCTGGTGAGTTTCATTTATGATTCTGACATGATGTCAACTTTCTTGTTTTTCCCCCGGGATTCGGAAGAATCTGCTAAGGAATTATCCTTCCTTATGGTGGTGGATTTTCAACAAAGGACAAAACCGTAAAATCATGATACCGCATGTTTCTGAGTTGGCTTCAGGCATGTGATGATTCATATTTTACGAAGCCATGGTGAATATGTTCCCTGAAAGGCCTCCAATAGCTGAGCGTTCAGTGGACGCATTTTATCATGTCCTCTATGTAGAATAATGTAATTGGGCGGTTCTCCGTAAGATTGAGAGAAACAACACCTTCAGGACGTCAGTGACACTCATTGTTCCCTGACTACATGAGAGAGACCCCATCTACATAGAAGAACGATTGAGCGGTTCTCCGTAGATTGAGAGCAACAACGCCTTCAGAACGTCGGTGACACTCATTGTTCCCTGACTATGTAGAGAGACCGTGTAAGGATCCAGGCGGTTCTCCGTAGATTGAGAGCAACAACGTCTTCAGGACTTTGGCAACTCGCTGTCTTCTGACTATACACCTTCGGAATGGGTATGGCGCTTTAACTTGCTAATATCCCTTCTGTAATAGATTAATTTTGCCGTGACATTTACCACTGAATTCCCAAAATCATCTATTATTGCTCATATTCCATGGTCGAATCCACGTTCTGATCCCATGGAATGGCAATAACGATTGCTCCTATTCCATGGTCAAATCCACGACCTGATCCCATGGAATGGAAATAACAATTGATCCTATTCCATGGTCGAATCCACGGCCTGATCCCATGGAATGACAATAACTATTGCTCCTATTCCATGGTCGAATCCACGACCTGATCCCATGGAATGGCAATAAAAATTGTGCCTATTCTATGGTCGAATCCACGGCCTGATCCGATGGAATGGCAATAACAAATTGTATCATCTCATTATTCCGATTTCATGATCGAATTCACGGCTAATCTCATGGAATGATAATAGATAATTTTATTACTCCGATTTCATGATCGAATCCACGGCTGATCTCATGAAATGGTAATATTTAATTACTCCGATTCTATGGTTGAATCCACAATCCCATGGAATGGTGATACTTAACTTTATTATTCCGAATTCATGGTCGAATCCACGACTGATCCCATGAATTGATAATAGAACAACTACTCATTTTATTGCTCAGTTTCATGAATTATTCTCCATTGAATTTCATAAACTAATAATAATACTCAACAACCGGGCATCCGGACCATCACCGAGTAATCCCCACAAAAATGGTGCAAGTGTACTCGATAATGATGCACGACTGAGCACCCGGATGCATAAACGAGCATTCAAAAATATGGACAGATGAGGAATCCTACACAAAACAGGAGAAAATATTAAATAATAATAATATAACAAAGAGGTGCCTATGGGGCCGGACCCACCGATTGGTCGGCCATTCCCTAGCCATGGACGGTCCTAAGCCTCTCATATTATTTTCCTCATACATGCTCATTCCAACAAAAAATCAAGAATTTCAGTCAAGATGAAACTCTTCTGAAGATTCACAATGTTGCTCGAACGCACATCAGAAAATGTTGAAACTCTCAGTACGGAGACACGGACACCACGGAAACACGTGCATGCTTCATGACCGACCAAAGTTACCCCTAGGGCTTGCACAAAGCCGGTCCCACACGTTTTCATAATTCTGACCTAATTTGCTCAATTGCTCATATTGGGCCCAAACCTTGTCCAACCAACCTGAGGATTACTCAAACGGCCAACAACTGGTCCCGTGACCACCAAGAGCCGGTCCTATGCTCTCTTGGTCGGTCCCCATATGTCATACCTAGGTTTTATCACCTAATGCTGAACCCAACAATATTTCAGTAAACAATGAAATCGACATTTAATCATCATTCCTTCACCGACTGGTAAACTCAAGACACTGGTGCACGCTCACTCGAGCATTCAGGAACCACATGGTCGTCCATCATCCCATGTGGTCGGTCCCTCTATCACTCATGACTTATTTTCAGCGATTCATCAGTTAACAAATAATTGATCTGAAATTAGGTTTTCGAATAAATGTTTTACGAATCATCATTCGGAGCAAGATTCAAACACTAATGAATTTATGATGAATTCAGCAACCAACATTTGAATTAATCATATAATTTTTGGTAATCTACCAATATTTTTATATTTTATTGGGTCGCATCACCAATAAATATTTCGTCGAATTGAGCGATACTTGCTCAGTTGCTCAAATATTGATCCAGCTATCAATATTTAGTAATATTAGTAATTTGTCGAATTGAGCAATACTTGCTCAGTTGCACGTCAAATTATCAATGTTCAGTACTTTATCGAATTGAGCAATACTTGCTCAGTTGCATGTCAAAATTATCAATTTGTCGAATTGAGCAATACTTGCTCGAATATTGATCCACTATCAATATTCAATAATTTGTCATCGAATCGAGCAATACTTGCCCAGTTTCTCGAGTAATCCATGTATATCCAGTAACTCATCAATATTCAACAACTCGTTGAATTTACAATATTTGCTTAGACAAGCAACATTAATACTAATGAATTACTGAGCATTTGTCAATCATGCTCGATTCAACAAATCTAGATCCATTGTCAAACAACTAATTAAAATACGTATGCCTTGCAGACTCCATGATTTGTGAGATATCAATCACGTCACAAATGGGGGGATATCACTTAGGGTTTTGGTCTGGCGGTCTACGACATGTGGATTCACCCACGACAAGAAATCTGCGTAAGTCGTGCAAACGGTTGAAGGAGTTAGCAAAGTAGTGGGTGCACGATCAGTCAAGTCTCCACACGACATGGAACTGACTTTAACACGATCTCCCACTTTCCCACTCTTTTACTCAAGAAACCGTCACACTTACAGGGATCAATGTGTTCACAACTCTGACAATATAAATAAGTCTCTGAATCCATTATTGAGGACATCATCAGCAATCGTCCACACAGAATTTCTCGAGTAACTACTCTCAAGAATTCATCAATCCACCAAAACTTATTCGAACTTATCAATTCACCAATTATTGCAGAAACCTTCAACACATCCACAATCCTTGATCATCATTGATCACACACAATTCTCAGCTTCCCTCCTACAGACCAACCCATCTCCCTCTTTGCGACCGAATTGACTCTGGAACGACCATTGACTTGGTTTATGCTGGAGTCCTACAGATTGATCTCTCAAATCTAAGCACTCCCTTTGCAGTGCATCTGTGTGAGGTTCAGCAGTTTGCTCGGTCGAGGAGTCTCGACAACACGCTCGATTCTTCACTTTCCTAAAAAACCAGCAAACCGTTTTTTGCTATCTACAGATTGGCGACCACAGTGGGAGATTAATCTCTCGATTGCAATCTCACATTCTCACAAAATGGCTGGTCTTAGGTCTGGGTTGGTTACAAATGCAAACGACGCCAGCACTAGCAACAATGGTGGAATTCAAGAAACTGTTCCTGCTTCCAACAGTGGTGGTGAAACTACTCCTCCTCACACCAATGTCAAAAATCATCCTCTCTTCGGCAGGCATCCTGAATAAATCAGAGAAAATCCACATACTATTGTCGATCTCATGAAAGTCCAGGATGTCCTCGCCAAGAATCAAACTGATATGGCTACTACTCAGAAGGATCTATGTAATTATCTCAAAACCCTCACTGACAAGATGTTAGACAAAACTCAGGAGAAGGGAAAAGGAAAGGAAACATCTCCAACTACAGATACCGAAGTTATTCCAGTCCCTGACGATGATGAAGCCCGCAAAGCTGCAGAACCTGAACCTGTCGGTTTTATCACTCGTGAAGATGTAGAACGTTTTATGAAGAATCGGGGAAAAGTCCATACACCGTCCATGCACCTTCATCAACCCCCAAATCCTGCTACCACGCAAAGAATCCCTCTTCCAAAGGGCTACACTTCTCCAACGTTCACACTCTACAATGGGAACGGGGAATGCTCGAGAACACGTTTCTTGATTCTTAGAAGCATTAGGAGAGCATGAACACAACCATGTTGTCCGTTTGAAGGAATTCTCAAAATCCCTGACAGGTCGAGCATATACTTGGTACAACAACATTGCACCAGGAAGCATAGCCAATTGGGGAGAGATGATTAATGCTTTCTACAAGAAATACTTATTCGTTTCTGAGCAAGTTACTCTTTCCGACTTAGGAAGGATGGCTCAGAAGAATACTGAAAATCCGAACGACTACGTGAAGAAATTCAGAATCCAAGCTTTGGATTGTCATGATCCTAATGTTACTGACAACAACTGGTGGATTTATGCATTAACGGGATGATTCCAGTCTACAGAGACTTGCTGGAAAATCTTCGTTTTCATACTTTCTCGGAACTTTATGAAGCGGCCAAGCGATCAACAACTACTGCTCCATCTTTGCTAAAAAGAACCAAAACCGTCAAAGTCGAGGAGTCGAGCACTCGAAGCACCAACCCCCAGACGTTTAATCAACAAACAATACAATGTGGAGGCTTCCACGAATGTCGCCGAAGGGGGCAAAAGAAAGGCTAACGCGCAACAACATAAGGATAATCCTCCAACGTCTAAGAAGGCACCAAAGAAGGATAACCAGACTCGAAATGCACGAACGCCAGGTCAACAGAGTGATCAGGAAGCGCCATGATTTCCTTTTCCTATTGAAGAGGTGATTGAGTTGTTGGAAGTCTAGATTCAAGATGGTGCGATCAACCTGCCTCCTGTCAGATGGGAGCCAACAGATGAGGAAGTGGAGAATCCACGTTACTGTCGTTTCCATAGGTATGTCAGTCATCCGACCAGTGACTGTCGAAACTTGAAATGTATATTCAAAGAAAAGGCCGATTTAGGAGAGTTGAGGACTGAAGGAGTGCACAAGAATCCTCTACCACTCAAAACTTTTATAATCTCCGAACAACCGGTCAAAAAAGCAGTCCAATACCTAATTGAGCATGTCTGTGAGTTACTGTACTTATCGAAAGCTCAAAGAAATGATATGTTTGCTACATTGAACCACATTGTGTCTGGGAAACGATTAGACATTCAGGATATACTCCCTGAACCTCCGGTAACAGACAAGGAGATGTACGACTGGGGACTTCTCACCACAGTTCACCTCAAGGGAAATGAATTAAAGCGAGCGTTGGTCGACGTTGGCACTGCTGTTAATATCATTCTTCTGAAGACTCTCAGAGCCGCTGGCATCACCCGACAAGAAGCAACTCATGCTCCTGTATCAATCAGAGTCCATGAAGAAATCTCTAAAGATGCTTACGGATACATCATCCTCAAAATGAAAGTTGGAGAAACCTGGTCAGAAACAAAATTTCACATAATCCGAGAAGATCTAGGATATGACATGGTTCTAGAACGTACATGGATTCATGATGGAAAGGTTGCTGCGGTGTCTTCATCTTCAGTTGCACAATTCTCCGTTGAAGAAATCTCTGACCCGGAAGATGATCAACCGTTCGAACATTTGGGAAAATTCGAAGCCTTGATGGAACTCACACAAAAACCTGGGGAGAACGCCCACGGATTCGTCAGAAGGTTTCGCGCTCAGGTAAGTCTTATTCCCCATGATGCATATGTATTACCAACTTTCAAATATACTACCCTAGTCTGAGGACTCAGTTCTGCTCAAAACCTAACTATCACCAAGCGCTATGAGTGGTTAGTCTCACCTTAGCAATACTTCACCAAATGGTTAGTCGCGGAACCTCTCCAAATCCATCATCTCACTAACACGGTCATCGCTAGGATAATGACTGAGTTTCACAATCAATATCCTAAATATTCTCCTTTGCACGAGTGTCCATATGTGCCACATAATTGGAAAGCTCCACCAACATGGAATCCCACTGTACGAGGAATTCCGAACCAACATAAAATATTCAAAACACGGGCAACCAAGCCTAACAAATTTCATGAAGGAGATTTAGTTCTTAAGGCAACCAGACGTAATTTGCATTCCACAAAGAGTTCTAACTGGGAAGGACCTTTCATGATTGCCAAGTCAGTTGCTGGAGGATACTACAAATTGGCTAGCATCAAGGACAAGACAAGTATCCCAGTGATTCATGAGAATTGGCTCAAGATTTTTGATGCATGAAGCATTCAACATTGGGTGTTTTATGTCTAAGACAAACGCTCAAGAATCTGACTTTGCACTTTAGGATTTTCTTTTACCTGTAATTTCAATTCCTCCAAAACGTTTTCAATACTTGCATCCAGTATTTGAATTCAAAAATTTATCAAAAGTTCTTTATTTAAGAAAATCTCTTTCAAATCCAAAATCCAAAAGAAAATCTTTAGTTACTCATAAATTCAAAACCAAAATAAAACCTCACATCTCTCAGAAGTTCAAAGTTCAAGAGATTATGGAAAGAAAATTAAAGGAAGCCATCGAAGTACGATTTCTGCTTCTCAGCATTCTCCAAGACTTGCAAAGCCGCCTTCTCCAACTTCAGCTTTTCGGTCAGCTCATCAATATTAGCCATTTTCTCCACCACGGCGTCACTGGTAAAGGGTATATTATTCACTACCGCATCCTTGATGGTGTTGATTTTCTGACGAATCCACTTCAAGTTAAAACCAAGTTCTTCAGATTTCCCCAAGTTGTACTCCCAATGAAAGAGTACATATCGAGTGACAGTACTTCTGGGTCTGGTACGAATATCATCTATGACACGCAATATTTTTCCTAATTGCATTGTCAAGAAATATCTGTGCTCGGGATCTCTTGTTACGACAATATGGTCGTACATCTCCCACAACTTCTCATACATATTGGCATACCCAGTGGGACCGATGAAACCGCCAACAGATACATGATACGGGAGTGAAGCACCAAATGGAGGATCGCAAACAATCCATGCAGTAGGGTACTCATGTATCACTATGCGATTCTCAACTACCGGAGCGACATCAACAGTTATAGACACAACTTCTGCCTGAGTAGTTTCTTCCATTCTCAACTCGGGTTCCACCGTCTCAGGCATAATCGGATTTCCAGTCACCTCTGCAGCATCAAACACAAGCATTTCATGGTCTTTAGGTGCAGAGATGCGTGTCTCATTGTCAATAGCTCCAATATTGCTCAATTCGTCATTATTGGTTCCATTATTCCCAACTTCGGCATTTGGCACCTAATGCAAAGATTACATGGGATTAGAAGCTGATTAAACATGGAAACCCAACACAATCATAAAATTCAGAAATTAAGTGAACTAACATCATATAAGTTCCTTATTATGCATCTAAGACATGTGCAAATAGCGTAGAAGTCATGAAACACGTTTTCAAATAAGCTCAGCTGAAGAGATTTTACACTGCCCTATATTCAACGGTAAACTGGGAGAAATTGGTAAGTAATTAAAGGATGGGTCATATACCATTATCTTCGAATGGATTTTATCTACAACATGTCAAAATTTCACAACAATTGGATGAACTAGCTAGGAGATGTGGCCAAAACATCAAACAACATGCAATCTGGAAAAATTCTGAAGGTCTCCTGGAAGTTCACTATTTCGCATTTTTCAGGCCCTAAACATGCTCAAAATTCAAAAATAATCCTTAATAAATCTTGGAAATTTCCTGGGCTTGAAAATGCATATGCAGATCACGAAACTCCGACTTCAGATGAGAATTCTACATCGTTTTTGCTAAAATCTGAAGTCTGAAATTTTCTGATGACGTATTTCGGCAAAATTATCCATAAATCCACATGTATTTTCATTAATTCATCAACAAATCAGAAACATTATACTTCTATAAAGATAATACAAGATGGATACTTACTTGAGGACTTCCCAAGTGGTCCGAAGGATTGGAATGGTCGGCATTAACATTAGTAGCATTGTTATCTCCATTCGGTTCCGACTCTCGAAGGTTCTCTTTCCCTCCACCATTCGAAGATTAAAAACTAGCATGACCATGTTGGATCTCCACAACAATCTCCTCCCGGACGTGTCAACAATAATCGTCATTACTTTAATCAAGAAAAATTCATAATCACTTACGCAAAGGATACTTACATCCACTTCATCATCGGTGCTGGATTCCTGGATTGTTCGTTTAGAAACAAGGTGAAGACCGCCAATAACCGATGGAGCAAAATTCTGAAATAAATTAATAATATTCAAGATCCTGATTACATGGACAAGGAAATCGTAACGATAAGAGAAGTGCTAACAACTCACCAAAGAAGCGGCAGGGGACTGCACATTATTCGGTATCATTCTATGAGCTGTTTTGCTTCTTCCTTCTCCACCCTGGGGACTTTCTTGGAGGTCCGGAGAATTTACATCAATTCGAGGTCTCATAGCACGGCCATCCTACCATGGAGTCAACAATATAATTAAAAGTGTGAATGTCATGCTTTTGCTAAAATCATGAGGAAAGCACTTACATGTGTCGCATTTGGAGACGCTTTCCTATTGTCACCACTGGAAAGGAATCTCAATCTTGGTCGAGCAGAAATCATGTCAGGGGAAGGAAACTCTCGAACTGGGGACTTGACATCCATCACAAACTCATGCAAACACCCAAGTTACTGACGCCAGAAGTCTATGTAACCCGGAATCACGAAATTAGCACGATCAGAGCATGGGAATAAATACTCACCTTCCTCCGCATGAGTGCAATCCAGATTAGCCTTCAAATACTCAACTGATGGTTTGTTCATTCGGTGACCTGGGATACACTGGTCGACGCCCATCTGTCGAGCTGCTCTATCAATGTTGTATTCTTGTACCTGGAACTCTCCATTCATTACTGATATCAAGAAACCGGGAGTACAACTCAATACAAAAGATCTTTCTCCATCGCTCAGACCAGCACCAGTACTCAACATGACATTCTCTTAAGAAGTATTGAAAGTGATCAATTGCGAAAAGGGGAAGGAACCGACACCCAGGGGAGAGAATTGAACTCGGATTCAATGTCCAGAACGTCAGTAATACATATCTTATATTGTGGCTGCTTTGTAGACCAACGCATGATTTTGGCGTTATAATTCTCAAGGAAGGCATGGCCAGTATCGACCTTGGGTCCTTGCAAGATGCTACGAGGAATTGGGGAGTAACTCTCAAGATGCTCCCACATCAAGGCTTGGAGGAACATGGTATTGGAATATGTTTCGACTTTCATGAAGCCGTCGGAGATACTGGAGTCGATAATAAAGAATCTAAATTGGCAAACAGCGAACCCAAAAATAGACTACAATCGGAAGTTTCTCACCTTTAGCCATCTTTATGGCAAAACGTATCACAAACGGCTTCAACAAGTGTCCACAATCTTCAAGGATATCCCTGGAGATCCATAAGCATAAGAAAGCAACAATTGTTAAAGTACCATCAACCGGTTCTTTAGGAATTCCATCCCTCAGCCACCAATATGACAACCATTTAGCATAGCAAGACTTTGGAGACTCATCGAATTCGTGCATCTTGGCATCCAATACGTTAGATATTTCATTCTCCTCTGCTGAAAGCTCTTCAGGGAAATTATCGGTAACTGGAAGGTGCAACAAAGCAACTACATCTTCTAAGGTAACGGTGAATTCCCCCCATATGCATATGAAGGTGTGAGTATGAATGCACCAACGCGCAAGCAAAGCTACAATACCTGGTATGTCATGATTAATGATCAAATCACTAGCAGCTTGAATGGCTCGTGTCACTTGTGCATTATCCAGCAAGGTCCTTACACGGCTATGGCCTAGCATATGCCTTGCTCATCCAGAAAAGTGTGTCAGCGGCCTCCGAGAAAGTTTGAATTCCACATGAGAAGCCGAATAATTCTTTCCTTCCAAACAGAACCGAATTATTGTTGGAGGAGACACCAACTTGTTCTGAGTAGTGGTTTTGGGATTTATGAGCAGCCGAACGAGGACCCTAAGGGACGCTTTTCAGGTCTATACGGGTACACAAAGAACTTGTCCTCGTAAATTGGTATGTTCTTAGTCTTGGAAGTTTCCTCTTTATCCTTAGAAATCTCAGAATCATCAATTCTGGAGGAACCATCATCTCTGGAAGATGCGTCTATGGAAACATCCTCTCTAGAAGAAACATCGTCTTCAGAAATGCTACGAGACTGAGTCATCTTTGCAAAGTTGTTGCGACATCCATACACGAATTTCATCAGCACAATAGAATTAAAGCAACAGAACAATTATGATGCTCACATCAATGTTTACAAAAATGGTAATCCTTAACTCTTACCTATTTACGATTTCACGAACTTAGTGATAACATTGTAAAACCCCAAAACTTGCTCGTTCTTTCAAACTGCAAAGCCGAGCAAAAAACTTATCATTTAAAGTCGAACATTGGCTTTTCATGAAACTATGAATAATTCACATAACATTCCATGTGAACATTTGCTGATTTTTACGTGTACACACACTATAAAATCACTAAACTTATACATACACTACGAATTCATCAACTCATAAATTGTTTGCTTTCAACAATTTTTCATAAATAAAAACTTGATTTCTATTTAATAAAACGTGAATAAGTCACGTACCCTTTTTTTTAAAATCGTGAGCCAAATAACTCACGTAAATAAATTAAAAAAAAAGAAACTTTTTTGCTCAGTTGAGCATTCGTTTATGGAACGGGGGTCTTTTCTATTTTTGCCAAGGTCCACATATTCTAAATAAAAATTTGGAAGTTCATAAACAAATTTTATCATGAACTCCAGGTCTTTTCAAAATTTCCTTTAACCCTAAGGATCATTATTTATTACTTTTTACGAACAAACCTACGTTTCTAACAGTATTTACAAAGTTCATGCTTCGAAAAAAAAATTGGGTTTTCATGAAACCTAATAAACAAAACTTTTACTACTGCAACTAGACCATGTCTATTCAAAATTTTGTGTATCTCTTCCATATTAGGGATTTTTGCTCGTTTCCTAAACTAACGAAAAACGGGTATACATACTTTTTCTGAAAACAAATTCTTCATGAATTCTACGCATGCTTGCCACTATAGGATTTTTTGTTTTTTGAACAACTCATGAATCATAGAACGAACAGCAAAAAAAAAAAATTGCACTGACTTGTCGACCGGTCGGAAACTGGCCGGACGTTGATCGGCGCCGGTGATCGGCGCCGGTTCTCCGACAATTTTTTTTCCTTCCTTGCTGAACTCGTGAAGGTGGTGAAGAGAGGAGGTACACGTCTAAAAAAATAATAATAATAAATATTAGGGTTACTTACCTTTTTTATTATTTTTATTTCCAAAACCTAAAACACATGGGTTTCCTCTTTTGGGTTTTGGGCCCACGAACGCTAAACTGACCAAAACTGAGCCTTCGAGCGTCCAAATCAGCGGTGACTCATCTCTCCGTGCTCATGAGATGACACTCTATCTTTCTATCAGGGTCCTTATATATGTGTTTGCTCGTACATGACACCATTGGGGCAAATCGAGGATCTGAAGCTACCTTTGTACGACTGAGTTCAACCGCCGATCTCGTCGACTGAAAATCACCATCTAATGCTTACCGCGGAACATGATTGTCCCTCACTAAGCAGGGGACTTAATGTTGATGGTGGATTTTCAACAAAGGACAAAACCGTAAAATCATGATACTGCATGTTTCTTAGTTGGCTTCAGGCATGTGATGATTCATATTTTACGAAGCCATGATGAATATGTTCCCTGAAAGGCCTCCACTAGCTGAGCATTCAGTGCCACGCATTTCATCATGTCCTCTATGTAGAATAACGTAATTGGGAGGTTCTCCGTAAGATTGAGAGCAACAACGCCTTCAGAACGTCGGTGACACTCACTGTTCCCTGACTACATGAGAGAGACCCGCCTCTACATAGAAGAACGATTGGGCGGTTCTCCGTAGATTGAGAGCAAGAACGCCTTCAGAACGTCGGTGACACTCACTGTTCCCTGACTATGTAGAGAGACCGTGTATAGATCCAGGCAGTTCTCCGTAGATTGAGAGCAACAACGTCTTCAGGACTTCGGCAACTTGTTGTCTTCTGACTATACACCTTCGAAATGGGTATGACGCTTTAACTTGCTAATATCCCTTCTGTAATAGATTAATTCTGCCGTGATATTTACCACTGAATTCCCAGAATGATATATTATTGCTCCTATTCCATGGTCGAATCCACGGCATGATCCCATGGAATGGCAATAACAATTGCTCATATTCCATGGTCGAATCCACGGCCTGATCCCATGAAATGGCAATAACTATTGCTCCTATTCCATGGTCGAATCCGCGGCCTGATCCCACGGAATAGCAATAACAATTGCTCCTATTCCACGGTCGAATCCATGGCCTGATCCCATGGAATGGCAATAACAAATTGTATCATCTCATTATTCCGATTTCATGATCGAATTCACGGCTAATCTCATGGAATGATAATAGATAATTTTATTACTCCGATTTCATGATCGAATCCACGGTTGATCTCATGAAATGGTAATATTTAATTACTCTGATTCTATGGTCGAATCCACAATCCCATGGAATGGTAATACTTAACTTTATTGTTCTGAATTCATGGTCCACGACTGATCCCATGAATTGATAATAGAACAACTACTCATTTTATTGCTCAGTTTCATGAATTACTCTCCACTGAATTTCATAAACTAATAATAATACTCAACAACCGGGCATCCAGACCATCGCCGAGTAAGCCCCACCAAAATGGTGCAAGTGTACTCGACAATGATGCACGACTGAGCACCCGGATGCATAAACGAGCATTCAAAAATATGGACAGATGAGGAATCCTACACAAAACAGGAGAAAACATTAAATAATAATAATATAACAAAGAGGCGCCTATAGGTCCGGGCCCACCGGCCGGCCATGCCCTAGCCATGGTCGGTCCCAAGCCTCTCATATTATTTTTCTCATTTTTTGTTATTTTCATGAACTCATGAAAACTCCTTGATTTTAGTGACTTTCCTTGTTTTTGCAAGACTCAGGAATTCTCCATAACTTCATGGATTCATGAAAAATAATATTATAAAATAGGGAAAGGTGTGCGGGACCGGGCAACATAGCCGGCCGGCCATGCCCAAGCCGTGACCGGTCCCACACCTCACAATCCCTAGCTTTTTGTAATTATTATTCCCTGATGAAACTTCTTTGTTTCGACGAAAACTCATGGATTCTCCATAATATCACGGTTTCATAAAAAATAATAATATAAAATTAGGAAAAAGCGTGCGGGATCGGGCAACATAGCCGGCCGTCCATGCCCTAGCCGTGGCTGGCCCCACACCTTGCAATCTCAAGTCTTTTATGATTATTATTTTCCTCACTCATGAAACTCCTTGGTTTGAGCAAAAATCATGATTTCGTCATATTTTCTTAAATTTTGCTCGAATCATGAAAAACTAAAAACCAACATGGTCACATGACCGGCTAGCCTCTCACGAAAATTTTAAATGTTAAAATACTCTCATTTTAATATTTACAAAATATTGATCAATTGATCATACATGCTCATTCCAACAAAAAATCAAGAATTTCAGTCAAGATGAAACTCTTCTGAAGATTCACAATGTTGCTCGAACGCACATCAGAAAATGTTGAAAATCTCAGTACGGAGACACGGACACCACGGAAACACGTGCATGCCTTCATGACCGACCAGAGTCATACCTAGGGCTTGCACAAATCCGGTCCCACACGTTTTTATAATTCGGACCTAATTTGCTCAATTGCTCATATTGGGCCCAAACCTTGTCCAACCAACCTGAGGATTGCTCAAACGGCCAAAAACTGGTCCCGTGACCACCAAGATCTGGTCCCATGCTCTCTTGGTCGGTCCCCATCTGTCATACCTAGGTTTTAACACCTAATGCTGAACCCAGCAATATTTCAGTAAATGATGAAATCGACATTTTAATCATCATTCCTTCACCGACTGGTCAACTCAAGACCCTGGTGCACGCTCACTTGAGCATTCGGGAACCACATGGTCGTTCATCATCCCATGTGGTCGGTCCCTCTATCACTCATGACCTATTTTTAGCGATTCATCAGTTAACAAATAATTGATCTGAAATTAGGGTTTCGAATAAATGTTCTACGAATCATCATTCGGAGCAAGATTCAAACACTAATGAATTTATGATGAATTTAGCAACCAACATATGAATTAATCATATAATTTTTGGTAATCTACCAATATTTTTATATTTTAATGGGTCACGTCACTAATAAATATTTCGTCGAATTGAGAAATACTTGCTCAGTTTCTTAAATATTGATCCAGTTATCAATATTTAGTAACATTAGTAATTTGTCGAATTGAGCAATACTTGCTCAGTTGCACGTCAAATTATCAATTTTTAGTATTTTTTCGAATTGAGCAATACTTGCTCAGTTGCACGTCAAAATTATCAATTTGTCGAATTGAGCAATACTTGCTCAGTTGCTCGAATATTGATCCACTATCAATATTCAATAATTTGTCATCGAGTCGAGAAATACTTGCCCAGTTGCTCGAATAATCCATGTATATTCAGTAACTCATTAATATTCAGAAACTCGTTGAATTTACAATATTTTCTCAGACGAGCAACATTAATACTCATGAGTTACTGAGCATTTATCAATCATGCTCGATTCGACAAATCTAGATACATTGTCAAACAACTAATTAAAATATGTCTTCCTTGCAGACTCCAAGATTTGTGAGACATCAATCACGTCACAAATGGGGGGATATCACTTAGGATTTTGGTCTGGCGGTCTACGGCACGTGGATTCATCCACGGCAAGAAATGTGCGTAAGTCGTGCAAACGGTTGAAGGAGTTAGCAAAGTAGTGGGTGCACGATTAGTCAAGTCTCCACACGACATGGAACTGACTTTAACACGATCTCCCACTTTCCCACTCTTTCACTCAAGAAATCGTCACACTTACAGGGATCAATGTGTTCACAACTCTGACAATATAAATAAGTCTCTGAATCCATGATTGAGGAAATCATCAGCAATCGTCCACACAGAATTTCTCGAGTAACTACTCTCAAGAATTCATCAATCCACCAGAACTTATTCGAACTTATCAGTTCACCAATTATTGCATAAACCTTCAACACATCCACAATCCTTGATCATCATTGATCCCACACAATTCTCAGCTTCCCTCCTACAGACCAACCCATCTCTCTCTTTGTGACCGAATTGACTCTAGAACGGCCATTGACTTGGTTTAGTCTGGAGTCCTACAGATTGATCTCTCGAATCTAAGCACTCCCTTTGCAATTTCACTTTCCTAAAAAATCAGCAAACCGTTTTTCCCTATCTACAATCCTTTGAGGAAACCAAAGATTTTTGGCACGATCAGAAACTTTGGAAGACATCTCTATGTACGTAATTTGTGAGATACTTCGTAGGTCCACAAAAATCATATTGCTATAAACACAAACTTATGAGGTATTAAATGTGTTTGCCCGCTCTGATACCAATTAAAAAAATGGGGTTCTAACAACCACACCCAATATTTCGTTTGGCAATCTGAGAGGACATACTCCAATATACTTTGAAGAGAATCAACTAGACAATCAGACTCAATCTTATAGGAAAGTATATCAAAGAGCGATATCTCTATTTCTCAATTCAATCTGCAATCAACAAATAGGAATTTGCGAGCCCGATTGAATATAAGAGAACTAACTTGAACGGTACCAAAGACCAATGTTCAAGTGTCAAACAATTTATATCAACAACCAAAGGTCGGATTATCTAATTGATTGATCTTAACGCATAACCTGTGATATTTCAATTATATAACAAAATATAATGCAGAAAAGAAATAACACAGACACCAGAATTTTATTAACGAGGAAAATCGCAAATGCAGAAAAACCCCGGGACCTAGTCCAGCTTTGAACACCACAATCAATCTCAGAATGGAATGTAGTTGAGCCCTAATCAATCTCACACTGATCAAGGTACAGTTGCGCTCCCTACATCTATGAACCCTAGCAGGATTCTATGCACTTGATTCCCTTAGATGATCTCACCCACAACTAAGAGTTGCTACGAACCAAAGTCGAAGACTTGATAAACAAATCTGTCTCACACAGAAAAGTCTATTGGAATAGATAAATCTGTCTCCTACAGAAATACCTATCAGTTTTGTTCCGTCTTTTGATAAATCAAGGTGAACAAGAACCAATTGGTAACCCAGACTTATATTCCCAAAGAACAACCTAGTATTATTAATCACCTCACAATAATCTTAATCGCATGGTAGCGAAACAAGATATTGTGGAATCACAAATGATGATACAAAGATGTTTGTGACTACTTTTAAGCTTACCTATCGGAAATAAATCTCAAGCAAATCTTAGCAAAGATAATACTCAATCTCTATAGAAAAAGTAAGATCAGAACATGCAACTACAGAGAAAATAGTTGGGTCTGGATTCACAATCCCAATGAAGTCTTCAAGTCGTTAACCTACAGGGTTCCGTGAAAAACCTAAGGATAAAGGAGAATCGACTCTAGCTTATGCAACTAGTATCACACAAGAGGTGTGGGGATTAGGTTTCCCAGTTGCTAGAGTTCTCCTTTATATAGTTTTCAAATCAGGGTTTGCATTCTAAGTTACCTTGGTAAGCATTCAATGTTCACCGTAAGATGAAAACCTAATTAGATTCAAGATAATATCTTTCAACCGTTAGATCGAACTTAGTTTGTTATACACAAATGAAATGTACCTTCATTTAGGTTTAAGTAACGTACCTAAACGTGTACACCATGTTGGTTCAACAGTAGTTAACCGAGGTTAGCTATATGAACACTCTCATATCAATCTTATTCATCTTAACCATAACTAGTTCAAATGACTCAAATGAAACTAGTTAAAGAGTTGTTCAATTGCTATATTCTCATAGAAGTATACAAGAACACAATTGAATCGAAATCGGTTTGATTCACTCGAATCAATTCATGAACATTATAGCCACGATTTGCGAAGAATGCAATCCTTAATATAAAAATGTATTAGTTCATGAACTAACCGATTTTAGAACTTTAACCACTCAAGTATGCAAACACGTACGCATACTTAAGTAGCCGGTCTGAGTTTGGGTTCGCCAGTATGCGAACGGGTATGCATATCTTAGTACACTTCCAAAACCCAACAGAAATTCCTGGACCTATATCTTACACAATTATGTGTACCGGTATGTGTACTTGGTACACGGAATTTCACAACTACAAGTACGCATACGGGTATGCATACTTTAGTTCCGTTCATGGATCACATACATGCATGAATGCATACTATGTTCATAATCTAATAGTTTTAAACTCGATTTCAATCATTGAAACTTTCTTAGAGGATGACAATAGCCGTTTTCACACACTATTAGCATCAAAGCAATTTTTAAGTTATTGAAATAGTCATAACAAAACATTCCAAGTCTACACCAAATGATTATCACACAAACCATGTAAGATGTTACTCGGCAATTTTCACATGATCATCTTTTGACTTTCGTCAAGAATATAAGATGAACTTGGTTGAAGCGAAAGCTTACAAACATGTATTTCGAGAAACATGTGAGCGAGTTAAACTCAGCTCGAAATCTCAAATGTGTATAATTGAATACTATATAGTAATACGACTTTTGTCTCAATATAGGAGATAGAGTAGAAATAGACTTTCCAAGTGATAGATGAGTTTTAGTCTCCACATACCTTTTGTTGATGAAGTTCCATAAGCTCTCCTTAGTAGTTTTTCGTCTTCAATTGATGAACGTCGTGAAGTCTAATGCTCAACTACACAATCTATCCTAGTCCGAGACATTACTATAAGTAGACTAGAAATCAAGACTTATAGTTTTGATCACTAAGATTGACAAACAAGCTTGAGATAGCAACACTTGCGAGTTTGACCGAGCAGTGCTCTAATAGAGATAATCTTTAAAATCTTGGATGAAATAGAGTTTAAAAGGGAAAGAGCCTTGATTCAGTTTGAAAAGTATCAAAGCCATATGAGAAAAAACAAGCATACGGTAAAACCAAGAGAGTTTCAGCCGGGTGACCTTGTACTCAAAGAAGTACTACCTAAGCAGCCTAGAGTACAAACTCGAAAAGCTCGAAGTAGCTTGGGAAGGAAGTATGTCATTTATGACAAAATATGTCGAGCATCATACAGATTGAAAAACTTGTTGGGGGAAGAGTTGGGATACCCATATAATATATCTCACCTCAAAAAGTATTTTCAGTAAAACTGACTGCCGAAAGGTAAGGAAATAAAAATCTCAAGACTTCTAGATTGTAATAACTATTTACAGTTATCTGAAATGAAAGCATTACTTTCGAAAGCTCGGTTCAGGCTCGAACTAGTAAGATTGATAAAACTAGTGAAGTAATCAAACACTCACTACGTACAAGAACGCTAATAAAACACAGACTTGAAAAGTCAATGAAAGCAGTGAAGTGACCAAATATTCTCTATGAAATACAATGTTCATGAAGCACGGAAATGACAAAGTCAGAGGCAAAACAAAGTGATCATAGATTCACTAATAAATATGAAATGCTCATGAAGCATAAAATTGACAAAGTCAGTAGAATAAAATGAAGTGACTAAAAAAATCATTATAAACGCAAAATGCTTATAAAAGCTCGAACTGACGAAGTCAGGAAATTAGGGAAAGTGATCAAACTCCCACTGCAATCACAAAAAAGCGGACAAAGTCAGCGGAACAAGTGAAGTGATCACACACTCACTACAGACAAAACAAGCTTATAAAGCTCTAAACTGACAAAGTAAGGAAACCTACTGAAGTATTAACATTCGTCATAATCACTCTAAGATCTTTATTCTCGAAATGTTGGTCATTAAGACGTATTGGGTCGTAGTCGTATTGTTAAAATAAGCCAAAGACATTGCTATGATAAAATACGAGCGAAATACCATATCCTGATAGAGATTATGCCGAACATTAAGACCAACTATTAAGCTCCAGACCGATATCTAATTGGCACAGAAAAACACCCTAGCCAGGTAGCTTCAGAAATCAGAACCGGTCATCTCTGCTGCAACGATGAATCCCACATCACTAGCAGATAAAGTAAGCAACTCATAACACCTAATATCTCAGCGGCGATAAGTGAAATAAAAATAAGCGAAAAAATTCCGAATAGATGACTTCATAAAGAGAGCTCGAGAAAGAATAAAAAGGACTGCAAAACAGCCAGAGTAAACAAGGATAATCTAAGACAATCAAGCCTCCAGAATGAAAATGAGATGCAAAGCAGCTAAAATTGGCAAAGCTGATCAAGCTAATTACGCCAGACAAAAAAAAAGAGCTACCACAAAGCCAGAGCATGGAAAGAAAATCCAAGCCAATTAAGCCTCCTGAATAAAAATATAAACGAGCTGCAAAACAGCCAAAGCCGACAGAATTAATTGAGCCGTTAGAAAAATGTATATGTTCGAACAACTAAGCAACCTGAAAATATCTAAGGCTTAAAAAAGTCAAAAGATAAGAACTAGAAAGCTAACCTCAACGAGACAGGTATAGAACGAAACTCAAGAGTGAAATAGAATAAAGTCAAACAACATAGAATGAAAGACTGAGCCGATCCCAACAGGGGTTAGGAATCGAAATTTGAAGTCAAAATACCAGGAAGCCAAAAAACACATACTAGAAGGCTAAAAGAAAGGTTCAGAATAGGTCGACGTACCCGAGGAAATAACGAAATAAGGAGCTCGACTAAGCTCACGAGTCGATAAAGTTGGCTTAAGGAAAATAAGAGCTCAAATAAGCTCGGAAGCCAGTAAATTTGGCATAAAAGAAATAAGAGCTCGAATAAGCTCAACAGTCGAATAAAATTCACTAAAATATGAAAAAGTCAGAAAAACTGGAATAGCTTGAGATCAAGAATGAAAATCCAGATCTAAAAAATTATAGTCAAAGTAAAAAATGAGACTAGCTAGACTGGAAAAATCATGCATAACTAAAGTTGAGGATGACAACTAAAGAAACAGATAGAGTCTCTCAAACAGCATGAGACCCAGCATAGGTCATAAAGAGACAGCTCGAGAGCCTAAGATCTAGAAGTCAAGGTCGAAGTCGTAAAGGACAAACACGACCCAAGTGACTATACAGATCGATAAAGTAATATATGAACATAAGGCTAAGGTCTTGACTAAATGTCAAGAACCAAAAGTTAAGGGCCAAAAATAAAGCTCGACTAAGATTACTATACAGTCGATGAACTATTTTATTGCCATGGAGCAAAAGATAAGTAAGACTAAGTCAAAAGGCTTGAACAAAAATGTCCAAGGCCCGATCCCAATGCAGATTGTAAAAATCTGTAGAAAAAGGATTTCGATAGAAATTAATTTAACCCAAAAAACGGAGTCAAGTCGAGAATGAGACTTCGAACTCAGAAAAATAAAAGGCAAGATCATGGAAAAGTGATAGGTCTAGCTGATCTTAAAGACGATTACAGGTAACAAGCTAAGGCATAAAAGATCAAACCTACATTACGTGGGAGGGGGTAGCAAAAAGAGTGCAAAATGTAACCGCTAAATTACATCCTGAAGGGAATAAAAAAATATTTTATGGGGAATCGCGATTTGATTTCATCTCTTTTATGAGAAGAAGATTTCCTCGAAAAAAGAGAAAAAGACCAACCAAAAGAGCTAGAGTTGAGGCTTGGCGATCTCAAGTAAAGGGAAAGTGAAACCCCATCAGCTGAACTCCCAAACCCTATGCTTCAGCTTTCTCAAACTCCATAAGGAGGAAGCATGAACAAACGCTAAGAATCTCAGTATCGAGATAAACTAGCCACAAAAAGCTCATCAACAGCTGAGGACCCATATGGCGTTCTCTGAAGCTAGCTATAACATAAAACCAAAGCGGCACAACTAAAAACATCAAGCATAAAGAGATCAATCAGATCCAGAAATAAATTAATAAATAAATTTACCCTGAGCGAATCAAGAGAAAACTCTTCGCCAGAAAGCAAGCGACCCGGCGTCCAACACTCGCGTAACATTGAAGGAGGGAATTAAATCTCAAGTTCTACCTCTTTATAACAATACATCAAGATATCAATGGCTTGACCAAAACCCAAGTCACAAGTGAGGACGGTCATAAAAGCGACGATGTTGTTTCTCCCGATCTCATCGACGATCGAGTAGAAGGACGAACTTCGATGATTCTTCCCTTCCCTGAGATAAACTTCTTCCCTTATGAAAATACAAAAGAAGAATGGCAATTTTTTTTTTAAAAAAGGCAAAAAAAAGGTGTCAAAAATATGATTATCGACATGCTTACCAAGAAGGGAATGATCCTCAGAACTAGCAGAAAAGGTTCATTTGACATATGTAAAGAAAAGGGGAAATCCCGAAAACTTAATGCATCATCAAAAAGATGCAAAATAAAACTAACAGAAAAACAACTAATTGACACCAGAAAGTGGTGAATAGTATTCGTGTCGAAAATCATGATCTGTGACATGATTGAAAAAGGTGGGGGTACAACAACCACACCCAATATTTCGCTTAGCAATCTGTATGGACAAACTCCAATATACTTTCTAGATAATCAACTATACAGTCAGACTCAATCTAGATAAAAAGTATATCAAAGAGTTTATATCTCAATCTCTCGATTTGATATATACTCAAGCAAATAGAAATCTGCGAGTCTTTATCAAATACTCGAGAGATAACTTGGATGGTACCAAAGACCAATATCCAGGTGTCAATCAATTTAAATCAACAACCAAAAGGTCGGATATTCTAATTGATTGAACAACGCACAACCTGTGATATTTCAATTATATAACAAAATATAATGCGGAAAAGAAATAACACAGACACCAGGATTTTGTTAACGAGGAAACCGCAAATGCAGAAAAACCACGGGACCTAGTCCAGATTGAACACACACTGTATTAAGCCGCTACAGACACTAGCCTACTTCAAATTAACTTCGGTTTGGACTGTAGTTGAACCTCAATGAATCTCACACTGATCCAAGGTACAGTTATGCTCCTACGTCCCTGATCCCAGCAGGATGTTAAATCTGTCACCTCATAATAGTTATGCTGGGATCAGGGACGTAGGAGCATAACTGTCACCTCATAATAGTTATGCTGGGATCTATTTTGATAAATCAAGGTGAACATGAACCAATTGATAAACCGGACTTATATTCCCGAAGAACATCCTAGTATTATCAATCACCTCATAATAATCCTAATCGACGCAACGAAAAAAGATATTGTGGAATCATAAACGATGAGACGAAGTGTTTGTGATTTCTTTTATATCTTCCCTATCAGAGATATCAATCTCAAGACAATTATTACAATTGTACTCGTACGATAGAAACAACAAGATCAGATCACACAACTACGAGAAAGTAGTATCGGTCTGGCTTCACAATCCCAATGAAGTCTTTAAGTCGTTAACCTGGATTAGAAGAAGAAACTAAAGGTTAAAGGAGAATCGACTCTAGCTTAACATGGTTAATGATTTTTCTGGGGTTGTAGTAATGAAGGTTCAAACTCTCGGATTTGTGAAGGATAATTTTTTAGACTTAATAAAAAAGATAAATATATACAATAAAATATTAACAATTTGGTAGAGAGGTACTGGGACTAGGATTCCGCCAAATTCATTTCTTAAGGTTCAAATAATAATTCTTTTATCAATAATAGCTCGAAAAATATATTAAATATATCGACTCTAATTTATTGCCAAGATAGATTCTCAAAATATTAGGTGTAAATGTTAAGCATGGGACATCAAATCATCTAAGCTAAGCATGACTCATCAAATCAAATCACAACTAATTAATTTAAATCATAATTGCAATTAAAATTAATGCAAAAGTCATGAAAAGAATTAATAAAATTACCCATGTATGAAGCTCGGCCTCCTCCGTCGTCCCAGTATTGGGGTTTAACTCATCATAGTAAAAATGCTCTCAAAATAATTTATTATGGCTCAAAAATGGTTTACAAATGATGAGAATATGAGAAATACAATAAAACCAGAGACCTACGACCCTCAGTGACAAAATAAGACTACCGCCGCTGTGTCGCAAACGCTGTGGAAAATAAGACTGCCTGATGTACGACCCACAGGTGTGAGTCGTTATCACTGTAGAGAAACGACTGCTGTTGCAGGTCCGTTCTTCGTGTTCTTGGTGTTCTTCATCAACAGCAGCAGCAGCAACAGAGTTTCATCAACTCTTGATTTCTGCTTCTCTGGACCTCCTCTCGACCCCAAATTCTCGACACCTCTTCTACATCACCCTAAGAGACTATTTATACCCATATCACGCATTGAATCTCGTCATAACTCCAAATAATCTTCATTGAACACAAATATTTTCCACGGGCAATAATTTCTATATTTTCTTTCTCCACGCGTTTCTGAGATGTTTCGATCATTCCAATATCTTCTAAATATGTATATGAATCCTCAGAATTATTTTTCTTGCCTTTAGTCTCCTTTAATTTCCATAAATCAACTTGAAACCCTATTTTCCTTTTTTAACTGTTGTGAAAAATATCGGGCGATTGGGCCCAACTCAGGCCATTCCAACACTCAAAATATATTCATATACCCATAAGGAGTCTATCCCTTGAATTTCAGCTCTTTAGTCTACTCATAACCCTTTCAAATCATGCCTGTAAAATCTGCCAATGTATGAAATAATTTTCCCGCCAAAAATATTTTCAAATTCTGGGAAGAAAGTGACCTCCCCCTAATCCATTCTTTGGGTCCCTTTAGCAATTGGGGCGGAAATAGTAATTTTTGGGGCTGAAACAGTAATTTTTCTGGGGTTCCTTCGGGACATTTCTGGGGTTCTTCCGGTGCATTTCTGGAGTGTCTTTAGTACTTTATCCTAGGGTGTAAAACACCACTTTTTGAGCCAATTTTTGCCGCAAGAGATTATTTCTCTAAAAATACCTATAAAGACATAAAATAACAAAATAAATAGAAAACCGAGTACTAACAATACATACAATTGAGACATATTATCAACACCCCCAAACTTATTATTTGCTAGTCCTCGAGCAAAACTAATATTGAAAATAAAATCCTAACTCACTAGGTGTCCCTAGTGACCGAGTTAATCTCGGGAGGGTTTACTAGAGGTGTACCCACAAAACCAATACTCCATACCCTAGCTATCTACAACGAACCTTGGAAGGCACTAAAGAATCTCCTTGGTTGGCATACTTATTGACTACAAGAGGAAGTACCCTGATGCGAAATTCCAATTGATGTACACGAGTTTGCACTCAAGCATACTAAAATTCATATATAAGTGACAGAGCTCTACTCAGATAGTTGCACTATGGACATCATATTCGGAGTCAAACTAATCACATGGAAAGATTAAGATATGGATATAGAAAAACATAGATTGTTTTGATGTTTACTAAGTGAACGTCGTTTCCCATATATGTCTGAAGGCCTCCGCCAAAATGAACCTATCCTAATGGATTGAGATACTAGTCTGACTAATATCAACACACTGGCATATACAAGGGTACCAGTGGTCGATAACCTAACTCTAGGTCAACACAACTGGCATATACAAGGGTACCAGTGGTCGACTTTATTGAATTTTCCTTTTGGTCGAATGGTCTGGTCTCAATTTTTTTTTTCAACTTTTTTTTTTGTAACTCAATCACTCTAATTCATCCTAGCATTGGTAACAACTTGAATCGTGGGCCCCACCTATCACTTAGAGAAACATGGTTTAAAAACAAAATAAACTAAAAATAGAAGTGAAAAGGACTCAACGAGATATGGTGAAACTATCATGTTATTTCTAACACCTGAGCTCTGTGCTTTTATGAATAGACTCTTTAGATGTTTCCATCTATTCAGATTGGTTCCTCAACTCCTACAACCAAAATGCTTCCATCCACTTAGATTGGTTAGTGCCATCCTAAATACGCATAAATTTCTAGGCTCTGGAGTTTATTTATTCATACTTCAACTAAAAAGTTTCTCCCATACCCCCAAACTTAAATCTAACATTGTCCTCAATGTTCTAAAGATGAAATTAAAAGAATGAACAAGGAGAAACTGTTACCATTTGAAGCAAAAGAGATAAGGAAAGATATTACCGTGTTGCATGAGATTGGGTTACCTCCCAAGAAGTGCTAAGTTTAAAGTCTTCAGCCAGACATCGGAAGGAATTAGTCACCTCATAGAATCAAAAAGTAACAGCCGAAATAACTGTGGGTCTTCAAAACCAAAAAGAGCTGACCAAAGGAAACTACAATAACCCAAGAAAGTGAACAAGGATAACATGCCCTTATCTAGTTTCCTGATTAAGATATTTATATCTAATTGTGGTTCAGGTTCTAAGAAAGGGTCTAAATAAAATATTTTCATAGGTTGTGTTTCTTCATAGGTGGGATCCGAATCATTAGGTCCTAGAGTCTGGAAAAACTCAGATATGATCTTAGAAGCGCACAATAATAACCTAAATAACCGAGGATCCTCTAAGTCAATAAGATTTGACTTACAATATTGACTAAAATGAGAGTAGTGGTCATTCTTTAGCAAATGTGTCGATTCTAATTTCCTAAAGCATTTAGGTTTAGTCTCACAACTTAATATTCGACACATTTGAAATATAAACGTTCCCACATTTGGAAGAAAACTATTTGGTGGGAAAACAGAGTCAATCTGGGTATCATAGCCTGGGAAAACCACATCAACTAGAGGATGGGTTTCTAACGACTGAACTTCTTCCTGGAAATCATTAGGTTCGGGAAAACGAGTATGAAGGTAACTTGCAAAATGGTCGAGGCAGAGATATCAAGTCCTAAGTGTGGGGACTTTATGAGAGTTAAAGGTAAGGCACTAGGAAAGTGATAATCACCCCCAAACTTAGAGTTTTCAGTGTCTCTAGATAGACCTCTAATTATTTCTTGAATTTCCGTATCTTCAGAGTCCTTAAAATATTCAAGATATTCTTCTAAGTTATTATCAGGTAGTACATCTTTACTCATCTCTACGGGTCTATCTTCTTCTTCCAAGACTATTGTTTCTAAGTCGCTAGACTCTAAAACAGTATTTTCGAAATGAACCCGTTCCTCTAAACCACTATCGGCTTCGTAATCAAAAGGAAAAACTACATCGTCTAAAACGGTGGTATCCCTAATCAAATCCTCGTCCTTTTGAATAGGTGAATAATCATAAAAATTATTTGGATTTGAACTAGAAATAATATAATCAGTATACAGCTCAATTGGATTACTAGACTCCTGATCACTATGCCTACATATTTCAGATTCTTCATTACTGCTATCCTCATCATCATAGTACGAAGATGATTGAACCTTATCTAAATAAGTAGTGTCTTTTATTCTAACCTCGTCCTCTAGATTAGGAAAATATTCACTATTTACATCAAGGGTAAAATTGGAAACACTATTTTGGAAATTTAGATCTTTTAGAGAAGTTCTACTGGGTCTCTAACAAAAGCTTTTGGGCCGACTCACATGAATTCCTGACGTAATCTAGGAAATCAGGTAAAGAAAGTTCACTCATTGCATTATTTTCGTCCATAACTAAGTTATTCATTTCAGCGAACTTACGTGTCGACTCAAGTAAAGAGGAATTAGCATAATTTTTCTCGTATGACTGATGGTTGTGAGGATAGTGATTGGTCTCACCATGGTATGAACCATAACCTTGAAAAGTTTGGAGTTCCCAACCACTATTCCCACCATGGTAATAAAACTGATGATGTCCATATTCAAATTCAGGTCGATATTCGTTGTATTGGCTTCTATCATACCAGCTCGACATTCTTAATTGCAAGGTAATTCTACACAATCACAAACAAGGCTGACTCGACCAAATCAAACCTATAAAATCTAGCAAACAAAAAGCATGATGGCTCCACTTAGATTGTTTCTAGACCAGCTTTTATCTTTCGAAAGGGAATTCGTTACAATTTAAGCAAACCCCTCTGGAATCAATCCGAGTCAAAGTAAGTTGAATTGAGGCGAGGGAAGCTCAGTGGAGCTTTGATACCCAAGGCCTCACCGCTATCACAAGGCGACGCAGTCACGCATTCAACTCACAGAAACCATCATGAACTTTGGAGTGTGCTTAAAGAGCAACCAATGTTTTTCGAACGAGTTTCCTATTAAGCTCGTTACCCTATCGGTCTCGTTCTATTCCAAATTTTAAGCTTGGGTTCGCGTTAGGTTTTGTTTTCCTAAGGCGGGCAAGAAGGGAGCGGTGATGAAATCCGAACCCTTATCTTGTATTGGCCAGACCTTGCCCTTTACTAGGAATTTAAAAACAGTCCAAATTCGTCCTCAATCAATGAATCACCTTGAGGAATACAGTAAACCCGCTGACAGGAGATTCGCGGGTGTTTCGATGGACTTAACTCCCGTACCATACGGGGGATGAACCGTTGAAGTCGACTCGGGCCACGACTCCTATGTCATGTACGAACCCGAGGGGCCGAGACGATATAGTAATCGTCGTCCTTCCCTGCACACAGTTTATATAAATTTTTTTTTTTTTTTTAGGGTTAAAAAAAAAGAATAAAGTACAATTGTCCAAAATAAAGTCCAAATAAAAAGTCCAAAAATTACAAAAATTATGAAAAATAAAGCCTATTTACAAATCCTAAAAAATAAAATTATGTCTTTTTTTTCTTCTCTTTTAGCTTTAAGCTTTTTGTTCCCAAGTCCTTAGTATTCCACTTCGAACCTGTAAATCAAAGACACAAAAAGAAACGTAGAAAGGAACAAATAATAGTAAAAAAAATAATAAAAACCTAAAAATTCTACCTAAGCACAAATCCGCGTCGGCGGCGCCAAAATGGTTAATGATTTTTCTGGGGTTGTAGTAATGAAGGTTCAAACTCTCGGATTTGTGAAGGATAATTTTTTAGACTTAATAAAAAAGATAAATATATACAATAAAATATTAACAATTTGGTAGAGAGGTACTGGGACTAGGATTCCGCCAAATTCATTTCTTAAGGTTCAAATAATAATTCTTTTATCAATAATAGCTCGAAAAATATATTAAATATATCGACTCTAATTTATTGCCAAGATAGATTCTCAAAATATTAGGTGTAAATGTTAAGCATGGGACATCAAATCATCTAAGCTAAGCATGACCCATCAAATCAAATCACAACTAATTAATTTAAATTATAATTTCAATTAAAATTAATACAAAAGTCATGAAAAGAATAAATAAAATTACCCATGTATGAAGCTCGGCCTCCTCCGTCGTCCCAGTGTTGGGGTTTAACTCATCATAGTAAAAATGTTCTCAAAATAATTTATTATGGCTCAAAAATGGTTTACAAATGATGAGAATATGAGAAATGCAATAAAACCAGAGACCTACGACCCTCAGTGACAAAATAAGACTGCCGCCGCTGTGTCGCAAACGCTGTGGAAAATAAGACTGCCTGATGTACGACCCACAGGTGTGAGTCGTTATCACTGTAGAGAAACGACTGCTGTTGCAGGTCCGTTCTTCGTGTCCTTGGTGTTCTTCATCATCAGCAGCAGCAGCAACAGAGTTTCATCAACTCTTGATTTCTGCTTCTCTGGACCTCCTCTCGACCCCAAACTATCGACACCGCTTCTACATCACCCTAAGAGACTATTTATACCCATATCACGCATTGAATCTCGTCATAACTCAAAATAATCTTCATTGAACACAAATATTTTCCACGGGCAATAATTTCTATATTTTCTTTCTCCACGCGTTTCTGAGATGTTTCGATCATTCCAATATCTTCTAAATATGTATATGAATCCTCAGAATTATTTTTCTTGCCTTTAGTCTCCTTTAATTTCCATAAATCAACTTGAAACCCTATTTTCCTTTTTTAACTGTTGTGAAAAATATCCGGCGATTGGGCCCAACTCAGGCCATTCCAACACTCAAAATATATTCATATACCCATAAGGAGTCTATCCCTTGAATTTCAGCTCTTTAGTCTACTCATAACCCTTTCAAATCATGCCCGTAAAATCTGCCAGTGTATGAAATAATTTTCCCGCCAAAAATATTTTCAAATTCTGGGAAGAAAGTGACCTCCCCCTAATCCATTCCTGGGGTCCCTTTAGCAATTGGGGAGGAAATAGTAATTTTTGGGGCTGAAACAATAATTTTTCTGGGGTTCCTCCGGTGCATTTCTGGGGTTCTTCCGGTGCATTTCTGGAGTGTCTTTAGTACTTTATCCTAGGGTGTAAAACACCACTTTTTGAGCCAATTTTTGCCGCAAGAGCTTATTTCTCTAAAAATACCTATAAAGACATAAAATAACAAAATAAATAGAAAATCGAGTACTAACAATACATACAATTGAGACATATTAGACACATAAATGTGTCTATCAATACATATATGTGTTTCCACAACAATGCTTATATCCTCCAATGGTTATATAATCTAAACTCTCATTTCAATCATTGAAACATTCTTAGAGGACGTTGATATTCTATAGTTGTTATTCACAAACTATTTTTCGTCAAAGTAAGCAATTTCCAAAGTGATTGAAACTTGTCATGACTTTCGTCACTAGGTAAAGATGAACTTGGTTAAAGCGAAAGCTTACCAACACATATTTCGAGAAATAGATAGGCGGGATAAAATCGACTCGAAATAGAAAATGTGTATAATCTAAGTCTATATAGAAAAACGACTTTTCTCTCAAGATAGGAGATAAATAGACTTTTGAGTGATAGATAAGTTCAAGTATCCACATACCTTTTAGTCGATGAAGATCCACCGGTTCCTTGAGTAGTCCTTCGTCTTGTATGATGATTGCCATGGAGTTCTTGAGCTCAACTACACTTTCTATCCTAGTCCGAGACCTTAGCTATAGTAGACTAGAAATCAAGACTTATAGTTTTTATCACTAACATTGAAAAACATGCTTGAGATAGCAACGCATGCGAGTTCGACCGAGCAATGCTCTAAAAATCTCCCCCTTTGTAAATTTTAGGGACAAAACTAACAATACATATGGAATACAAAAAATAAATAAATTAACTTATGTAGCTCCTATTTCATACGCCTAATCTTCAACATTACTTGAAATCTTCGTCACTTCCAAGTACTCCAATGACCCCAAAGGTTGTAAGTTCAGCATCATCGTTGTTGAAAATCATAGCTATAACAACGAGAAAACAAGAGTTCTCAATCATTGTTATAAAGTGTCATAGTATCATTACACAGCGTCAAAGTTCAATTGTATCACAACTTCAACAACAATACTATGGTGATATGTATCACTCCCCCTTAGTCAATACTCCATCTCACATGGAAACCACTCCCCCTTACATAATGACCCGAAAACCATATGTATTTGTAGTGTGAACTACATATTAATTCTCCCCCTTTTTGTCAATAAAATTGGCAAAGGTACAAGAACGGGATCCTAATGAAATTTCCGAAAGAGAAATTTCTTGACCAAAAGAAAGCAAAAATATATCATCTTATTTAGATGCAATCATAAAGCCGAAGTTAAATGCATTCATCAAGGAGTTTGTAAAGATACAAGATAACCCCTATAATATCCCACATCCGCACTCCCCACAAATATTTGGCAATTAAGCACAAGTTCAATTAAGAACTCTCCCCCATTAAATGTCATTCCCGAAAGAACAACAAGAGCGACCTTATTTTCGAAAGAAAAGAAGGATTTCTTTGGACATAACAAATCACATACAAGTATGAATTTGAATCCAAAAATATTCAATTAAACTAACCATAAGAGAACCCATGATTAATTTAATCGACAAATGCTCAACATAAGTGAACTTATGGAGACTTAAAAACATACAATTAGATTAATCACAAGAGAACCCATAATTAATATAATCGAAATACACAACCAAACTAATCACAAAAGTAGTTAATTAAATTGGTCATGCTCGACATAAGAAAACTTACGGAGAAACAACTAAATAACCAAACAAAATGATTAATTTAGTTGAATATGCTCGACATAAAGTACCTCACGGAACAACAACATATCTAATCATAAAAATAATCAACTTGGTCGTTCAATGCTCAACATAAGACACTTTACGGATCCTCACAGTAATACATAAAATATGGACCAGGGAAGATCAATACTGCGGAATACACAAGGATTCATTCTATTTTCTATCACTATTCGCATAACGACATTCAATAGACATAATCCTTTCAAACAAAAGATTTTAACCTATCTTCCATCAATAATTGACATAATAGGCTTAACTTTTGTATTTGTCAAAAGTCTATTCATTTTTTTTTATCAATACATGCATATCGACACGAAAGACTTTACTTTTGACAAGGTATGGGACAATCATAGTTCACGGACGTAAACACACATATCCCATAACAAATTTGAAATATATAAAACCATAAAGATTAATACTGCAAAAATCATCTTCCAAACAAATTTAGAGTTTAAACCAATAAATCTAAAAACATGAAGATGAAAACTTTGGACATAGCTATGTGTAATCACAATAATGGCTATTCCAAACACTAGTTATTCTTCTAACAAAAAGAAAATAGAAGATTTACTAGGCAATAAGACCTTTGAAGAATTCTTTATCGTCCCCAAACTCCTTGTCATCAACAACCATTGGGACATAAGGTTCATTAAGGTAGGAGTTTATATCAATAAACCTTCTCGGCTGATGTTGTCGAACCAGGGCCTTGTGAATCTCATGAGTCTTATATACAAAAGCCTTTATTTGTTGAATCTCCTTTCACATCTCCTTCAACTCTTTAAGAACACCAAAAAACTTCTGAGAGTTTGAAGGAATGGCTCTTGGCTTCCTCACATTCCTTTTTTTTCTTTTCAAGGTAGGAGGTAACGGAGATTTCTCTTTTTCCTTCATGATTGATGGCTTAACAATCATATTAACATCTTTTCCATCAGAATACATCATGCTTGGAGTATCCATAAGAATGAGTTTGTGATAGGAAATTACAGATTGAACTCGACAAGTAGTCTTGAGATAAAAAGAGGTTTTGAGGAAGGAAAAAGAATGTAGGGTTTCGAAACCTTTAAACAGGTTCGTACACGTCCAACTCACAACCCTATAAAGAGTGTCGATAATAACCCTCTTTTGTTGATAGACATGGAAGAACAAAAACTAAGAAAAGGAGAAAAAAAACTTTTCCTAAAGCCTGAGAGGTACAAAATCATTGTCTCTTTTGATCAGGCACATGAAACAAGATTTCCAAAACAACATAATCAAGTTGCATTTTGGTGAACAAAAATTTGTTCACCATTTTACTTTTGAGAGGAATCCACAGACCTCTGTATATCAAAACGACTCGACCATACTTTCTTATCTAATGGTCTTGGTTTATCCTTGGAAACTAACTTCTTAGACGAAGATAAAATCCTACATACCTCAGCGGTTTGCTGAGCAAGTTTAAGCTTATTTGCGAATTGATTTGCTCTTCGTTGAAGTTTGTTGACATGCCTCAATTGGTGTTTTTAGTTGTAACACCTTGAAAGTTCATGACAATACAAGCATGTCAAACTAGGATAAAAGTCAGGCTTCTGATATGTGCACGCAGCTAGACACATGGTGGAACCTGAAACATTACAAACAAAATTTCCAAGAAATGGGTCAATTTTTTCTTCCAGATTAGTTGGGTTTTCTTCTGGAAGAATATTGAGATTGATGTATGTATTGCTACAATTATCAAAATCAATATTTTCACCAAGAAGTGCAACACTTGATTTCTCGTCTTCATTGGAATCATAGTTGTCAGACATTTCATCAAGAGTTGCAGCAAGACCTTTGTTCCCGATGTTTTTTCTACGATTTGGGCACTCGTTTGCAAAATGACCAAATCCCTTACACTTAAAGCACTGAGGCATATCCTCATCATCAGTTTCATCTGTTTCCCAGTTTTTAGGAGGAATACGATTATGAGGTTTAACTGATGCTTTAGGCTTATCTCTGGAGAACCGTTTACTTCTCTTCAACAGAAGATCCCTAAATTGTCTTGTGATCATCGAGACTGACTTGTCAAGATATTCATCTAATGAATCTGTCTCAGAGTGATCATCTTCAGAGATATACACTTTTTTATTCTTATCAAGTAATTTAGTGTCCTTTTTTGCTTTGAACGCAACATCCTTAGTTTTGGATGAATGTTCGTGATCAAAGATCTTAAGCTTCCCAACCAGCGTATTTATGGAGAGATTATAAAGGTTATATCCCTCAACGATGGCATGCTTCTTAGAGTCGTATCTAGATGGTAGCGATCTGAGAATTTTCATCACAATGTCCTTTTCAGGAATAGTCTTACCCAATGCAAAAGATGCATTAAAAATTTCAGACACTTTGTGATTAAACTCATCAAATGTTTCTTCATCTGCCATACGAAGGTTTTCCCAATCAGAATTAAGGTTTTGAATCCTAGCTTCCTTTTCACTGGAGTTACCTTCGAATACGATTTCTAAGATATCCCACGCATCTTTAGACCTCGTGCAACTTGACACATGGTGTTGAAGATTTGGGGTAATGGCATGTATAATGGCATTCAAACCGTCGGAATTTTGCTTTGCAGCATTTATCTCGGCAGGAGTGTATTCACTAATAGGCTTTGGAACGTTTACATCTCCAACTGCCACGACGGGAGCATTATAGCCATTAACAACATATACCCATGATTGAAAATCACGTGCTTGAAGAAATGCTCTCATAAAAATTTTCCACCATAAGTAATTAGAGCCATCGAAGACTGGTGGTACGTTAATTGAGATAACACCTTTGTCCATAGAGTCAGATTGCTACAAACACAGACTTGTGAGGTCTTGAACGTGTTTGCCTGCTCTGATACCAATTGAAAAAGGTAGGGGTACAACAACCACACCCAACATTTCGCTTAGCAATCTGTATGGACAAACTCCAATATACTTTCTAGAGAATCAACTAGACAGTCAGACTCAATCTATATAAAAAGTATATCAAAGAGTTTATATCTCAATCTCTCGATTTGATATTGTTGATGGTGGTTTTTAGACAAGGGGTAAAATCGTAAAACCTTACGCATAACATGACGTCACCGGTGATGCTAAACACATTATTAGAACATTTAATGCACTTATGTAAAAAATTATCAGGGTATTTTTTTTCAAATGCTAAACTAGGGTTTCGACACACAAAATCCTAAGCCACACAATCGCTGCGCATCATGGCAACCATGCCAAAACCAAGCCGCACGATCGCTGCGCATCACGACAACTATGCTAAAACCAAAGCCGCACAATCGCTGTGCATCATGCAACCATGCCAAAACCAAGTCGCAAGATCGCTGCGCATCACAGCAACTATGCCAAAACCAAAGCCGCACAATCGCTGCGCATCATAGAAACTATGCCAAAACCAAAGCCGCACAATCGCTGTGCATCATGGCAACCATGCCAAAACCAAGACGCACAATCATTGCGCCACATGCGCCATTGGCTCATGCCAAGTGACAATTGCGACCTAGCATGCCAAGCAGTGCAAACCTAGGGCCAAGCCGCCACACGCGCCATTGGCACATGCCAAGGGACACTTGTGACCTAGCATGCCAAGCCGTGCAAACCTATGGCCAAGCCGCCACACGCGCCATTGGTACATACCAAGTGACGCTTGCGACCTACCATGGCAAGCCGTGCAAACCTAAGGCCAAGCCGCCACACGCGCCATTGGCACATGCCAAGCGACGCTTGCGACCTAGCATGCCAAGCCGCCACACGCGCCATTGGCACGTGCCAAGCGACGCTTGCGATCTAGCATGCCTAGCCGTGCAAACCTAGGGCCAAGCCGCCACACGCGCCATTGGAATATGCCAAGAGACGCTTGCGACCTAGCATGTATAGCCGTGCAAACCTAGGGTCAAGCCGCCACACGCGCTATTGGCACATGCCAGACGACGCTTGCGACCTAGCATGCCAAGCCGTACAAACCTAGGGCCAAGCCGCCACACGCGCCATTGGCACATGCCAAGTGACGCTTGCGACCTAGCATGCCAAGCCGTGCAAAGCTAGGGACAAGCCGCCACACGCGCCATTGGTACGTGCCAAGCGACACTTGCGACCTAGCATGCCTAGCCGTGCAAACCTAGGGCCAAGCCTCCACACGCGCCATTGGCACATGCCAAGCGAAGCTTGCGACCTAGCATGCCTAGCCGTGCAAACCTAGAGCCAAGCCTCCACACGCGCCATTGGCACATGCCAAGCGACGCTTGCGACCTAGCATGCCTAGCCGTGCAAACCTAGGGTCAAGCCGCCACACGCGTTATTGGCACATGCAAAGCGACGCTTGCGACCTAGCATGCCAAGCCGTGCAAACCTAGGGCCAAGCCGCCACACGCGCCATTAGCACATACCAAGCGACGCTTGCGACCTAGCATGGCAAGTCCTGCAACCCTAGGGCCAAGCCACCACACGCGCCATTGGCACATGTCAAGCGACGCTTGCGACCTAGCATGCCAATCCGCCACACGCGCCATTGGCACGTGCCAAGCGACGCTTGCGACCTAGCATGCCTAGCCGTGCAAACCTAGGGCCAAGCCGCCACACGCGCCATTGGCACATGCCAAGCGACGCTTGCGACCTAGCATGCCTTGCCGTGCAAACCTAGGGTCAAGCCTCCACACGCACTATTGGCACATGCCAAGCGACGCTTGCGACCTAGCATGCCAAGCCGTGCAAACCTAGGGCCAAGCCTCCACACGCGCCATTGGCACATGCCAAGGGACGCTTGCGACCTAGCATGCCAAACCGTGCAAAGCTAGGGCCAAGCCGCCACACGCGCCATTGGCACGTGCCAAGCGACGCTTGCGACCTAGCATGCCTAGCCGTGAAAACCTAGGGCCAAGTCGCCACACGCGCTATTGGTACATGCCAAGCGACGCTTGCAACCTAGCATGCCAAGCCGTGCAAACCTAGTGCCAAGCCGCCACACGCGCCATCGGCACATGCCAAGCAACCCATGCAACCTAGCATGCCAAGCCGTGCAAACCTAGGGCCAAAACCGCTACGCGCGCCATTGGCATATGCCATGCAACACTAGAATTTTGACATTACCACCTGCACCCGATGCGCAACCTACAACCAAGGAATTCCACACAAGCCATTGGCACATGCCATGCAAGCCTTGCACTTTGGCATGCTGCGCCTACATCAAAGGCCACGATTCCTCTCAAGATGCAAAATCTCGACCGTCAAAGGTCGCCACTGAGCCGGCACATCTCTCAAGCTCAACTTATCAAACACCACCGACATGCTACACATTTTCCACGAAAACACTCGAGACATCAATACATGTCACAGACTGGGGGATGCTCTTTAGGGTTTTGGTTTGGCGGTTTACAGCGTGCGTCATACACAAATGCCCGTTTCAAGATAGTGTATTACGAATAAAACGATTAGTAAATGCAGGAAGTAATGGTAAAACGCTATTTGATTATGGAACATCGATTCCATCAATATCAGGCGTTACACATCTTCCCATTTAACTCATCCGTTTCTTTTTCTTACGAGGCCAGAGTACGTTTCACTTAGACTTGTATAAATAGGTCTTACTTATTTCCATCAAAACGACAAGTTTTTGGTCAGGAGAAACATAATACTCAGAAAGGCAACTCTGCTAGCTTTCAAAAGCTTTCACCTTCTGATACAAGTCAAGTACTACACTTTCAGAACTGTTCTGGTCTCAACACTCTCTTCGCTTCCCTCCCTAAACCAGCCCTTATCCTCCTCTTTGTGATCGAAGCAAATCCGGAACGGCCATTTCTTGGTTTAGGCCGGAGTTGTACAGATTGATCTCTCGAATATAAATTACTCCCGTGCCGTACATTTGTTTAGGGTTTAGATTTGTTTCTCATTCACCTACCGAAATTACCAAAATCGACAGAAACGATTTTCACCCATAAACAATTGGCGACCACAGTGGGAGATTGATCTTTAGGTTACAATGCAAGTTTTCAATCCTCGATCTCATACTTCGATCCAGACCTCAGGACGGCGAAAACAAGCGATTTTTTCTGGGATCTATAACTCGATTACCAGACAACCTGGTTACCAGCCATGATCCGCAAAGAGATGGCTGGGGACTTCACAGGAAGCTCCAAAGCGATTGTGGACTTTCCACAATCGCGGCGGTGCTTTCCAAAAAACTCGATCTTACACACGGAGGATCCCTTTTTCATCAGGAGATCCCGGAAACCGAGTAAGTCTTGCCTAGACAGAATATATGGTTTACAATTTCAAGTTTTCACGGGAATGATAAAACCGATAGCCATGTTATGTTTCATCCCATGTCATCTACCAACACGCAACATTCATGATTCCATATCTTCCCTGGGATGATCGTATCACTTACAATCATAACCAAAAAATGACATCATCCTAAAACGGTTCATCCCGAATAATAACCCAAAACCCCCATAAGTAACACTTGTCTATCAACCCAGAAATACAGAAAATCAAAACCATAAGCCAGGTGTTTCATATGACTTTCGAAAAAAAAAAACAGAAGAATTTAAGAAGACAGAATTGCATCCAAAGGAAGCCATTCAACGGTGGTTTTCCCTTCTCAAAGAAAATGTCCTTCGTCATTTGGAGGACCGCCTGTTTCAGATCCAACTCTTTGTGCATCCTTCCAACCTCCGCCTCTTGTTGTTTGACCACGTCTGCAGAAGGACCTTCGGTTACCTTGGCCTGCAACCTTGTATCTCAGAGAAACCCTAACGCCCAGTCTTCGTGGAATCAGTTGCATGCCCATGTGTACCTACCTTCCATCATAACGATTACCAGTCACTATTCATGAGGTAATATTCGAAGAGAAGAACAATATTTCTACAGATTTATGGAAGGCATACCTATGGCTAGGGTTTGCACCAACACAAGAAACACTGGAGTACATACCTGGAATATGCTGGCCCACTTTACTGCTACCGCGCCACGCCAAGATAGCGCCCACGCCGGAACCATCGCCCACGCCAAGCCAGCGCTCGTTCCAACAAGATCCAGCGCTAACAACTTGCATCTTCCCATGGCGAGTAGCTTTCATCTCTTCCAGCGCACCGACAGCTTGCGTCCTTCCAGCACCGGAAACTTGCGTCTTCCAGTGCTGACAACTTGCGTCCTTCCGATACTGGCAGCTTGCATCTTTTCCAGCGCGCCGACAGCTTGCATCCTTCCAGCACCGGCAACTTGCATCTTCCAGCGCTTACCGCTTGCGTCCTTCCGATACCGGCAGCTTGCATCTTTTCCAGCGCGCCGACGGCTTGCGTCCTTCCAGCACTGGTAACTTGCGTCTTCCAGTGCTGACAACTTGCATCATTCCGATACCGGAAGCTTACATCTTTCCAACGCCGACAACTTGCATCTTTACAACGGCTTGCATCTTTATAGAAGCTTGTATCCTCCCAGCGCTGGCAGCTTGCATCCTTCTAGTGTTGCATTTGAACGCCCCGTAGGGTATCAACAATCCGATTTCATCACACGTAAAGATCAGGAACGACTTCTCCAAAATCGAAGCAAGGAAAATCAGCAAACCCCATGGGTTCACGAAGATTCTCTTCCTGTCAAGAGACGCATGATTTCTGGGGACTTCGCCCCACAAAACCGTGCGGTCCATGATGAAACATTTATGTGAGATTCTATGTTTCCCCAAGGCACAACGTCAAGGCATATTCGCAGCCCTCAACCGCACCGCACCAGGGAAGCAGCCGTTTCCAACCAGAGAAGTCGTTCCCAAACCCCAACCTCTCCTGGAAAGCACGATTGATAGATGGAACTAGGGACTCCACCATTGTTCGCCTGAAGGGTGTCCAGTTTGACAGCCCACTGATTAATGCAGCCGCTCCGCTTCAACTTCACCCGACAGCTACTTTTCAACGCTCGCTCCAGCAGCCGCTCCGCTTCGGCGTTCTCTCCATAATCTACTCTAGGATCCGAAGCCGAAGATTTAGCATTTGGCTTCTTAAGTTTCGACATCCTCTCCAAGAGCCGAAGCTTCTTCAATGCCGCTTCTTCCTGCAAAGGGTCGTACCACCACGCTCCCCATGTCAAGGATCATTGTCACAACCATCCAATCTTTTTACTTCCATGGAACCCCATACAATTCCATCCAACCTACTTTGTTACCACGACAATGTAGTCTCTTCTGATTACATCTCCTACCAAGAACCGTTGTCGCTCATTCGTTGATACCAGCCAGAGCTTCACCACAGCAGCAATTACTGCAAAGATGGAAACATGTAAACCATACTTGAGGACTGGGGATATACACAAAATCCCTTCACTGTCAAAGCTCAGAAGACAAAGTCAACTAAACGCCGTACCCACAACAAGGTCATCTACTCTTCAAGGGTGCAGCGTAAGAATATCATCACCTCTCTGTCTAGAAGACGCCTTCAACACTTTACGAGGCCGCGGAGGATCCCAAGCCTGCACTATCCAGAATATTTCATCATGTAATTTCTGAGCATCCCAGTGTCACATCCAGAAGAGTACGATAGGCTTATATCGAATCCCGTGGACGGGGATTCAAGGCGATGTAGTGAAAGTAGGTTACGCATGGGGACTACCAGCATGAGATGCTTTCACTCCTCTTAACCAGGTTATTACTGATTTCAACATCATCACTGTCAAAGTTTTACGAGCCACGGGAATTTCTCAACATGAAGCCGTACATGTGCACCGAAGACTCCAAAAGCACGCCAGAAGGTTACATTAACATATTCATCCATGCCATCATATCAAACCGAAGTATAACTGGGGACTTCTCACCGCATCCCATTCCGTACGATAATCCAAGATTCAAAAGATGGTTCGAAGGATGTAGCTTGGAACAAAGTCCCGGGATACTTGATAGCAGAACATCGGCAACGAAACGTCTCCCTATTCCATCCAGGGGCGCCAGAAGTTTTCGACCATGCAAGCATTCACAACACATCATCATCACGATCAATTAGGTCCACTGAACAACCTAAGGTCGAGGATGGACCGACGACGCAACCACAATCTCCAAGATTATCCCTGACATGATCGTTTCCGGGCATATATTTCATCCATCCGTCCCAAGAATACATCGGAGTTTTGGTAAACTTTTGGAATCCACTAGAGAGACACTGCAGACGAAAACACGAATCCAGACGAACAACAGAAAACAAAAGAGGGTCGATACCGCTTTTCATGCGGATAGAGTTTTTAGAGATTGAAAAGAATGAATATTTTTTCTTGTTCCATGAATGGTAATAGGTGACTGGCGCGAGACTATGCCACCCCGGGCCCGCAACATCCCTCCTGACTTCTTCCTGATTTTCACTGTCGTGCCGTTTTCACCTCCTAAGAGAGATCTAAACCTAAATATTCCAGAGTAGGGAGATAGAGAATTATGTTTCGTGTCCGATGAAGGGGCGGACCGTCAAAATCCGAGTCCGTACGCGTATTCTACAGCAATTCTAGTAAAGGGTGCTAATTAGGGTTTCGGCGTGTCAAACCCTAAACCGCAAGCGCTTCCCTTACCAGCGTAATGCCTTGCCAAGCGCTTTAAGGATCGTCCCACACCTGTTCCATGCCCGTCAGTGCTAATGGGTCCCCTTCATGCCAAGTCCATGCTAGCAGCTCCGCCTCACGTTCCAAAGCCTAGCCTGAAGACACCCCAATCATACCGGGATTTGCGTAAAGCTACCAGATGAAAGGATTGCGGATGCTACCTACCTCTCAAAAAATATTTTTGAATAAGGAAAGAATTCCCTATTAAATCCGCGCATGAAGAAAGGCGATTGGGCCCACAAGAGCAAGCCTTGCCGCTCTCAAGACATCCGCGCTTTCCTTTCCAGTGCCAGTCTTGCCAACGCTCCACGTCAGCTTTTGCAACACTCCGCGCCTTTCATGCTAATCCCATCCAATGCCAACGCTCCACGTCAGCTTTTGCAACACTCCGCGCCTTTCATGCTAATCTCATCCAATGCCAACGCTCCGCGCCAGCCAGGAAAATCCACGCTTTCCATGCTAACGCCTTACTAGTGGACCATGTCAGAGCCTTGCCGGAAACCTGCGTTTCCCTTGCCGCGCTTCCCTTACCGACGCCATGCTTTTCCAAGCGGCCCACGCCCATTCCAAGCTCATTAATACTGACAAGTCCCTTTCACACCCAGTCTATACTAGCAGCTTCGCCTCGCGCTCCAAAGCCCGGCCACAAAGACATATAAACGACTAGGATTTATACAAAGCTACCAGATGCAAGGATTGAGAATTCCACTTACATCTCGAAAAAAGGTCAGACAAGTCTCCTTAGCCCCTTTTCACGACTTACTGTCTCAGTTCTATCCTCGTCTGTCACCATCTTATGCTTACCTTGCAACAAGGCCCCTATACCAAGCTAAGCAAGGGACTTAATGTTGATGGTGGTTTTTAGACAAGGGGTAAAATCGTAAAACCTTACGCATAGCATGACGTCACCGGTGACGCTAAACACATTTATTAGAACATTTAATCCACTTATGTAAAAAATTACCAGGGTATCTTTTTTCAAATGCTAAACTAGGGTTTCGACACACAAAACCCTAAGCCGCACAATCGCTGCGCATCATGGCAACCATGCCAAAACCAAGCCGCACGATCGCTGCGCATCATGGAAACTATGCCAAAACCAAAGCCGCACAATCGATGCGCATCATGACAACTATGCCAAAACCAAAGCCACACAATCCCTGTGCATCATGGAAACTATGCCAAAACCAAAGTCGCACAATCGCTGGGCATCATGACAACTATGCCAAAACCAAAGCCGCACAATCGCTGCGCATCATGGCAACTATACCAAAATCAAAGCCGCACAATCGTTGCGCATCATGGAAACTATGCCAAAACCAAAGCCGCACAATCGATGTGCATCATGGCAACCATGTAAAAACCAAGACGCACAATCATTGCGCCACACGCGCCATTGGCACATGACAAGTGACGCTTGCGACCTAGCATGCTAAGCCGTGCAAACCTAGGGCCAAGCCGCCACACACGCCATTGGCACATGCCAAGCGACGCTTGCGACCTAGCATGCCAAGCCATGAAAACCTAGGGCCAAGCCGCCACACGCGCCATTGGCACATACCAAGCGACGCTTGCGACCTAGCATGGAAAGCCGTGCAAACCTAGGGCCAAGCCGCCACACGCGCCATTGGCACATGCCAAGCGACGCTTGCGACCTAGCATGCCAAGCCGTGCAAACCTAGGGCCAAGCCGCCACACGCGCCATTGGCACGTTCCAAGCGACGCTTGCGACCTAGCATGCCTAGCCGTGAAAACCTAGGGCCAAGCCGCCACACGCGCTATTGGCACCTGCCAAGCGACGCTTGCGACCTAGCATGCCAAGTCGTGCAAACCTAGGGCCGAGCCACCACACGCGCCAATGGCACATGCCAGGCGACGCTTACGACCTAGCATGCCAAGCCGTGCAAACCTAGGGCCAAGCCGCCACATACATCATTGGCACATGCCAAGCGACACTTGAGACCTAGCATGCCAAGCCGTACAAACCTACGGCCAAGCCGCCACACGCGCCATTGGCACGTGCCAAGCGACGCTTGCGACCTAGCATTCCTAGCCGTGCAAACCTAGGGACAAGCCTCCACACGCGCTATTGACACATGCCAAGCGACGCTTGCAACCTAGCATGCCAAGCCGTGCAAACCTAGTGCCAAGCCGCCACACACGCCATTGGCATATGCCATGCAACACTTGCATTTTGGCATTTCCACCTGCACCCGATGAGCAACCTACAACCAAGGCATTCCACACAGGCCATTGGCACATGCCATGCAACCCTTGCACTTTGGCATGCCGCGCCTACATCAAAGGCCACGATTCCTCTCAAGATGCAAAATCTCGACCGTCGAAGGTCGCCACTGAGCCGGCACATCTCTCAAGCTCAACTTATCCAACACCAGCGACATGCTACACATTTTCCACGAAAACACTCGAGATATCAATACACGTCACAAACTGGGGGATGCTCTTTAGGGTTTTGGTTTGGTGGTATACAGCGTGCGGCATAGATAAATGCCCGTTTCAAGACAGTGTATTAAGAATAAAACGGTTAGTAAATGCAGGAAGTAATGGTGAAACGCTCTTTCATTATGGAACATCAATTCCATCAAATTCCATCAATACCAGGCATTACCACCTCTTCCCATTTAACTCATCCGTTTCTTTTTCTTACGAGGCCAGAGTACGTTTCACTTAGACTTGTATAAATAGGTCTTACCTATTTCCACCAAAACGACAAGTTTTTGGTCAGAAGAAATATAATACTCAGAAAGGAAACTCTGCTAGCTTTACCAAAAGCTTTCACCTTCTGATACAAGTCAAGTACTACTCTTCCAGAACTGTTCTGATCTCAACACTCTCTTCGCTTTCCTCCCTAAACCAGCCCTTCTCCCCCTCTTTGTAACCGAAGCAAATCCGGAACGGCCATTTCTTGGTTTAGGCCGGAGTTGTACATATTGATCTATTGAATCTAATGTATTCCCGTGCAGTACATTTGTTCAGGGTTTAGATTTGTTTCTCACTCACCTACCGAAATTACCAAAATCGGCAAACACGATTTTCACCCATAAACAGATATATACTCAAGAAAATAGAAATTTGCGAGTCTTTATCAAATACTAGAGAGATAACTTGGATGGTACCAAAGACCAATATCCAAGTGTCAATCAATTTAAATCAACAACCAAAAGGTCGGATATTCTAATTGATTGAACAACGCACAACCTGTGATATTTGAATTATATAACAAAATATAATGCGGAAAAGAAATAGCACAGACACCAGGATTTTGTTAACGAGGAAACCGAAAATGTAGAAAAACCCCGGGACCTAGTCCAGATTGAACACACACTGTATTAAGCCGCTATAGACACTAGCCTACTCCAAATTAACTTATGTCTGGACTGTGGTTGAACCCCAATCAATCTCACACTGATCCAAGGTACAGTTATGCTCCTACGTATCTGATCCCACCAGGATGTCACGTACTTGATTCCCTTAGCTGATCTCACCCACAACTAAGAGTTGCTACGACCCAAAGTCGAAGACTTTAATAAACAAATTCGTATCACATAGAAAATTCTGTAATAGATAAATCCGTCTCCCATGAATATACCTACGATTTTTCTTCCATATTTTAATAAATCAAGGTGAACAGGAATCAATTGATAAACCAGACTTATATTCCCGAAGAACAGCCTAGTATTATCAATCACCTCACAATAATCCTAATCGACACAGCGAAAAAAGATATTGTGGAATCACAAACGATGAGACGAAGTAATTGTGATTTCTTTTATATCTTGCCTATCGGAGATATCAATCTCAAGCCAATTATTACAATTGTACTTGTACGATAGAAACAACAAGATCAGATCACACAACTACGAGAAAGTAGTATCGGTCTGGCTTCATAATTCCAATGAAGTATTTAAGTCGTTAACCTGGTTTAGAAGAAGAAACCAAAGGTTAAAGGAGAATCGACTCTATCTTAGCACAACTAGTATCACAAAGAAGGTGCGGGGATTAGGTTTCCCAGTTGCTAGAGTTCTCCATTATATAGTCTTTCAAATCAGGGTTTGCAATCAACGTTAGCTTGGTAACAAAGCATTCAATATTCACCATTAGATGAAAACCTGTCTTAGATTCAAGCTAATATCTTTCAACCATTAGATCCAAAACTAGATTGTTACACACAAATGAAATGCACGCTTCTAGGCTTGTGTAACCGTACCCAAACTTGTATTTTTGTTGGTTCAACAATAGTCAACCAAATGGTTAGCCATATGATCACTTTCATATCAACCATATTCTTCTTCACCATAACTAGTTTAAGTGACTCAAATGAACTAGTTAGAGAGTTGTTCAATTGTAACGAAATCTTATATAACTACACAAGACACAATCGAAGCAAAAACGATTTGATTCACTCGAATCAGTTCATGAACTATATAGCCACGATTTTCATTTGCATTCCTTAGTTTATATAAGAATAAGTTCACAAACATCGTTTTTAGATATAACCTACTCAAGTTCGCGGACTGGGTTCGCTGACTTAAGTTCCCGGCCGGAGTTCACAAACTCCGGCAGAAATTCTCGGGACAAGAACTTTCGCCAGTTCGCGGACTTGGGTCATGCCACCATGCCGGTTCTCTTGATCAACAAAGTTCGCAAACTTCGGTTCAAGAAATAAGGACTTATACATATATGTGTTTCCACAACAATGCTTATATCCTCCAATGGTTATATAATCTAAACTCTCATTTCAATCATTGGAACATTCTTAGAGGACGTTGATATTCTATAGTTGTTATTCACAAACTATTTTTCGTCAAAGTAAGCAATTTCCATAGTGATTGAAACTTGTCATGACTTTCGTCACTAGGTAAAGATGAACTTGGTTAAAGCGAAAGCTTACCAACACATATTTCAAGAAATAGATAGGCGAGATAAACTCGGCTCAAAATAGCAAATGTGTATAATCTAAGTCTATATAGCAAAACGACTTTTGTCTCAAGATAGGAAATAAATAGACTTTTAAGTGATAGATAAGTTCAAGTCTCCACATACCTTTTAGTCGATGAAGATCCACCGGTTCCTTGAGTAGTCCTTCGTCTTATATGATGATTGCCATGGAGTTCTTGAGCTCAAATACACTTTCTATCCTAGTCCGAGACCTTAGCTACAATAGACTAGAAATCAAGACTTATAGTTTTGATCACTAACATTGACAAACATGCTTGAGATAGAAACGCATGCGAGTTCGACCGAGCAATGCTCTAACAATGATTATCAAGAAGAACATATCAATGAATCTGAAAGCATATGTCTATCCGATGAAAAATCGTGGGAATGAAAGGCAACAAGTAGAAGTTGAAAAGAAAAAGAAAATTTTCAAAGGCCTCTAAGCTTCTGAGAAAGCAGAGACGAAAATAAGACTGTAAAGAATTTTTTTTTTTACTGATCTGAAAAGTCTACATATAAGAAGAACAAAAGGAAAAGTGCAAAGAAGTGATCGCACCTTAGACGGTACACTACCTCTATTACCTAACTCTAAAATTTAAAAGACATCTGCAAACATGGGTCATGCACCATTAACTCATTAAAATAAGAGGAAACTCCACGACTTCCAAAAAAGAGGTGCACAACACCCATTGGAAAAACTTTTCGAACTCTGGGAAGAGGTAAAAAATACACTCCATGTGAAAATCTATGCACATAATAAGTGGTAGTAACCTTTTCACCTCTCCATAAACTAGCAACTAATATTCCTCAAGAGAATATTATTTAAATCCAAAACTCGACATGTGTCATGTGATCAGAGAAGATGGAGGTGACAATTCAGATTTCACATTTAAAGATACTCCTCTTTTTGGGGGGAAAAGCGGAGTACTCGATATTATCAGAGATATCCTCAATCCAAGATAAGGCTCAAGATCTGATACCTAAGTTTTATCGCCTATCTAAACAATATAACAAGACACCATCTCGATAAGTTATTGAAGCAATCTTATAGATTGTTAGAGCACTGCTCGGTCGAAATCGCAAGCGTTGCTATCTCAAGCTTGTTTGTCTAGTTTAGTTGCCAAAACTATAAGTCTTGATTTATAGTCTACTTATAGCTAAATCTCGGACTAGGATAGTAAGTGTATTTGAGCTCTAGACTCCATGACGTTCATCATGCAAAGACGAAAAACTACTCAAGGAACCGGTGGAACTTCATCGACAAAAAGCTATGTGGAGACTTGAACTTATCTATCACTCAAAAGTCTATCTACTCTATCTCATATCTTGAGACAAAAGCCGTATTGCTATATAGACTTCGATTATACACATTTGCTATTTTCATCCGAGCTTATCTCGCTTATCTATTTCTCGAAATATGTGTTGGTAAGCTTTCGCTTTGGCCAAGTTCATCTTTACTCATGGCGAAAGTCATGTTAAATATTTCAATAACTTGAAAATCGCTTTGATGAAAAATAATTTGTGAATAACAACTATATAACATCCTCGAAGAAAGTTTCAATGATTGAAATGAGAGTTTAGAACATGTAACCATCTTTGGATATAAGCATAGTGTGTTTTCACATTTGTGTAAAATTCCAAAACCGGGAACCCAAAGTACGCATACCCATAAGCGTACTGGCGGTTGTTGGAAATCCGGGACAGTATGCGTACCCGTACGCGTACCGGCGGAAAGTTCACGTCCGTGAATTTCTGCTGGAGTTTGGAAGTGAAAACAAACTCAATCCAGTTACTTAAGTACGCGTACTTGTTCGCATACTTAGGTAGGTTACTTTCTAAAATCGGTTTGTTCATGAATTAAAACATTTATATATATTAAGGAATGCAATCTTTGCAAACCGTGGCTATAATGTTCATGAATCGATTCGAGTGAATCAATACCGATTTATTTTCGATTGTGTTTTATATACTTCTATCAGATCTAAGCAATTGAGCAACTCTCTAACTAGTTCATTTGAGTCATTTGAACTAGTTATGGTGAAGATGAATATGAAAGTGCTCATATGACTAACCTTTGGTTAACAATTGTTGAACCAACTAAGTGTACACGTTTAGGTACGGTTACTCAAATCTAAATGAAGTTACATTTCATTTGTGTAACAAGCTAAGTTCAATCTAACGGTTGAAAGATATTAGCTTGAATCTAATCAGGTTTTCATCTAACAGTGAATATTGAATGCTTTGTTACCAAGGTAACTTAGATTGCAAACCCTGATTTGGAGACTATATTAAGGAGAACTCTAACAAATGGGAAACCTAATTCCCACACCTCCTGTGTGATACTAGTTGTGTAAGATAGATTCGATTCTACTTTAACCTTAGGTTTATCTCGAGACCCTGTAGGTAACGACTTAAAGACTTCATTGGGATTGTGAATCCAGACCCAACTATTTTCTCTGTAGTTGCGTGATTTGATCTTGGTGTTTTTATCGTGATTGAGTACAATAGTAAGATTGGCTTGAGATTTGTATCTCCGATAGACAAGATAGAAAAGTAGTCACGAACACTTTCGTCTCATCGTTTGTGATTCCACAATATCTTGTTTCGCTAGTCGATTGAGATTATTGTGAGGTGATTGATAATTCTAGGATGTTCTTCGGGAATATAAGTCCGGTATATCAATTGGTTCATGGTCACCTTGATTTATCAAAAGTCGGAACAAAACTCGTAGGTGTTTCTGTGGGAGACAGATTTATCTATTCTTATAGAATTTTCTGTGTGAGACAGATTTGTTTATTAAAGTCTTCGACTTTGGGTCGTAGCAACTCTTATTTGTGGGTGAGATCAACTAAGGGAATCAAGTGCATAATATCCTGCTGGGATCAGAGACATAAGGAGCGCAATTGTACCTTGGATCAGTGTGAGATTGATTGGGTTCAATTACAGTCCAGACCGAAGATAGTTTGTAGTAGGATAGTGTCTGTAGCGGCTTAATATAGTTTGTGTTCAATATGGACTAGGTACCGGGGTTTTTCTGTATTTGCAGTTTCCTCGTTAACAAAACTTCTGGTGTCCGTGTTATTTCTTTTCCGCATTATATTTTGTTGTAAAATTGAAATATCACAGATTGTGCATTGAATCGATCAATTGGTAAATCCAACCTTTGGTTGTTGATTGGAATTGATTGATCCTTGAACATTGGTCTTTGGTACCATTCACGTTATCTCTCTTAGATTCAATCAGGCTCGCAAATTATTGTTTGTTTGATTGCGGATTGAATTAAGAGATTGAGATATAACTCTTTGATATATTTTCCTTAAGATTGAGTATGACTGTCTAGTTGATTTTCTTGAAAGTATATTGGAGTTAATCCATACAGATTGCTAAGTGAAATATTGGGTGTGGTTGTTAGATCCCCGCTTTTTCATAGATGAGTTGTCATAAAGCTAAGTTGGCAAAAAGTACATCTTTTAGACGAGCTGAAAAAATCTAAGAAAATAAAAAATAACCAAAGTTTAAATAAAATACAATCCAAAGGCTACATTTTAAATAAACTGGGGGCAAGTATGTAGATGAAAAAATATAGCATCTACCAGCAACTAATAACTGGAGCATCCTGGAGCTCATATTTAAAGCCAAAACTCATAGCTAAGAAGGAGTTCACGTCGAGATCGAGTTATAAATCCTCACACAGAGCACGATCTAAAGAAAAATACTTAACAAAAGACGAGACTTGACACATAGAATCATGACACGTGAAAGACACGAGTTCTTAGCGAGAAGTGAAGATTAGGTCATCAAGATACTCTAAAGGTCACAGATCTTGAGATTAACCGACTAATAAAATAAAGTATGAGTAGATCATGACGTCAACTCCAGCTAGAGTTAAGTGGTCCCTCTGAATTAACCTGTTTAGCGTAAGTCACACGCTAAACTATTTGTATATAAGCCTGCAAAGGCTCACTTTGTAAAATAAGACGTACGATTCAGTCTAACTAAATGAACATGATTTATATTTATCTGATTTTCTCCCTGACTAAGTTTTGATCACCAACCAAGAGATAATTTGATAATCACCAACTGAACTAAGATGATCATCTCCAGGTGAAGATCATGAACAGATCGAGTCTGAAGATTGGACTGAAAAACCAGTAATCAAATCATAATATTGTATAGGCACGCATATCGTTATCTCGATCAAACGATACGAAAAACATGCATATTCTATCACAATGTACACCCATGAAAGATCAAACAATATTATACCAACTACCTATGAATTTCCATTCATTCAAGATTTTATTACTAGTTCTGATAATGATTTGGGTTTTCTGGTAAACCATATACTTTATATATATATATATATATTATCCGAATATAGGATGAATCCTCATACCATAGATTGATAATTTTGATTTTCCAGAACATGAGAATCAATAACAGTTACAAGATTAATACAGTTTTCAATGTAAAGATTGTGCAATATAGCTGTTAGACCTTCATTCGTCCAATTGTTTGAATGGCATTACGATTACAAAGTCTTTATGTTTGCAACATTTCTTATATTGATTCTGTAAATTAAAATAAAAGTAGTACCTTTGAAGTTAAACAAGTGTTTATCCTAGCTTTAAAGTCTTCACTCATTTTATAACGTTGTTGTCTTTCCCTAGCATATATTCTCATCAACATCTTTAGAGTAGGCTCTGAATTACTTTGTAATGTGATTTCGTAGCCACTCCATTCAGTTGCCCACCAAAAGGCAGCTTCGGTACCATTTTCTTCTAATTGTTCCCTAGTTGTGCAGTCCACAAAGGATTCTCTTGCCTCAATTTATTTTCCTGTAAAATCTATTAATGGTGGATTTGGTTGCAGAATTCACAATTTCCAGGAATTTGTTATCCCATGGGATTACAAATTATGTGATTCATGTAAATCCTTTGTATGTTTGGTAACTCAGTTGAGATTCCAAGGATTCACAAAATTTTCTTGTGTTGAAGTCCATGAATTGTTAGGCATTGCCCTAAGAATCTTAAAATTGTATATATATGGGTTTTGGAGTAAAAAAAAGTGGCTTCATAAATCCCCTGATAAGTTTCCCAGCAAATCTTGGGGGGGGGGGGGGGGGGGGGTCGGACTCCATATGGAGGATTTGCTGGAAAAATGAATCCCGTCAGAAACGTAATTCCAGGGATTTGGGCAACCAAATATAGCGAGGGAAACGTAATTCCACCAAATCCCCTGGACCCTGTTGATGGTGGATTTTAGTTCAGGGCTAAAATTGTAAAAGCCAAAATTATGCGCTGACATCCTGCAAAGGATAGAGCCACTGATAAGTGATGAATACTTCTTCACTTTACTAATTCATCCAGGTTGGAGCATGTGGCAACAATCCCATATACCCTGTGAATTTATAGCATTATCAATCAATACGCGATTGGCTTTGTATTTCCCACTGAACTCTCATTATTGGTGCGGCATGACGACTGAGTGTTGCTCTCAGCAGAGAAACACGAATCTCCAAGCGTTAATAATGAAGCGTATACGAAATGCCCGTACAAGCTGCCGCTCTCGGTGTGTTATACTAGCCCGATTGAGCATACATCTCTCGGTGTGTCATACTAGCCCGATTGAGCAACTGGACTATCCATTTCAGTCTCAGAAACAATCACGACCATCCAACTTCACCAGCATGATTGGATGGCTTAGATCGAATCCATAACCCTCAAGCAGGTATTGGAATGTTCAACATCGGGCCAATGCGGACCCCGCATGGTCGGCCTCCCCAAAAGGGTAGCATGGCTTTCCAATTCGTCCAGCCAAAGCAGCGTGGACAAGAAACCCTAAATTAGGGTTTGCAGCACATTACATGTGTCGCAAATCAGTCTCAACCATCCATCTTCGCAGGCATAGATAGAGGGTGTAGATGTAGATTCAAAGGGCCCATAACATGTCAACACAATCACCATAGGACCGCCTACATACATGACCAATCGGTCAGGACCAACCATAGTTGGTAATCCCAATTCGTGCGCCCAAACAAGGCATGACGCACGACCGACAAAACCCTAATTAGGGTTTGTATCGATCACGAGCGTCCATTTTCACCTGATCGAATGAAGGGTCTAGGAGTCGATTAAGCAGGTCCACTAAGTGTCAACACGATCACTGTGGGCCCACCTATCTCCACACCCGATCGGCCAAGGCATACCATGCCCAGTCGTCTCGATTCACATGCCCAAACTAGGCGTGGCCGCACTTCCCAATCGCAAACTGATCTCGACCACTAAACTTCACCGGACAAATTGAGTGGCTTAGATCACGTTTCTATGGGAAAATAAGGTATAGGTGAGTATACCAGCCCGCCGTCTACACGCCAGACTAATCGGCCAAGACCGACCAAGTTTGTCATCTTGAAACGTGCGCCCTAAGTAGGCTTTTCGTGCGGCCTTTGTGGCACAAAGCTTCTGTCGCAAATCGATCCTAGCCTCTCCTATTTACCGGATAGATTGACCATTCCAGATCACACATTCATGGGGCAGCAAGGTATAGGCGCCTACACCGGTATGTCGTCTACACACATGCACAATCGGCCCTGCCAAAAAGTGTTCCCAAGCTTGGTTTCGACCAAGCTGAAGAGTGATGCTTGCGCACCTCTTCACAAACCCTAATTTCACTAACGGTCGCGGATGAGTGTCTCAGAGATCATCTCGTCCGTTCAACTTCACCTGCTTGGTTATACAACCCTGGTCAGGAGTTAACTTGGTCACATGAAGTAGGTTGTACATGATGCTTTAAAACGCTCAATAGCGATGCTTCATACATGCTGAATATATTCGATGCAGTACCTACATAGAATACACACGATATTTCATAAATATCGACTTCCTAAATAACTTAGTTATTTAATCCAACATCACATGCTACTTTCTGTGGGTCCTACGATCCACACACTCGAGACAGCAATCATGTCACAAACTGGGGGATACATACTGGGGTATTGGTCTGGCGGTTTACAGCGTGCAGCGCACAACGTACCATCACAAGAACGTGTCAGGAAGTCATGGACGGTTAGTGATGATGGGAGAAGTGGGCAAAACTGGTCGTGTGACACCAACACACAACTCCACTGCTCCATCATTCCACTTTCTCCACTTCCCACGAGATACGAGGGTTAGGCTCAAAGACTTGTATAAATAGGTTCTCCTCCTTATTTTCCAAACAAGACAAGACAACAGAAACCAAGTGTTGATACAACCGTATTCAAATACCGGAACTGATAGCTTACATCATGCAAGCCAGTTCATCTTTCTGATACAAGTCATACATAGCCAACACCTTCACAATCTCAACACCTTCTTCGTTTCCCTCCCTAAGATCATCCCCATATCCTTCACTTTGTGACCGAGGCAAGTCTGGAACGACCATTTCTTGGTTTAGGCCATAATTGTACAGATTGATTTCTCGAATCACAAGCACTCCCGTGCAGTGCATTTGTTTAGGGTTTAGATTCATTTCTCATTCACACACCCCAAATTACCAAAACCGACAGAAATAGTTTTCACCCATAAACAATTGGCGACCACAGTGGGAGATTAATCTCTCGGTTGTGAAGTCAATTTCTTCAATAACAATTCAATTTTACTGATTTCGAAAATGGTGGATCTTAGGTCTGGATCAGCGACCAATCCTGACGGGACTAGCGTTGACAACACTCTCGGTGTTGATATCTCAGGTGTCACCGTGAAGCCAGTCAATACCATTAATGTATCTCGTGGAATTGCTTCCTCTACTACCAGCACCAGCGGAGCAGGAGATGTTCCAGTAAGTGTAATACCTCCCATCACCAGAGCCAGAGCAGCCGCAAATCCCGGCATCTCCTCAAAGTGTAACGCCTCCGGCGGTCACCAGAGCAACAACATCCACCCCTTCATCAGAACGAGGAGCTGGAGGAGAAAGAGTAGGACCATCTCCCAATACCATGGCATGGATAGGCAGGAAGTCCTTGCTAAGACTCAAACGGATATGGCCGCAACTCAGAAAGAGGTACTCACTTTTCTTAAGACATTAACTGATCGATTGCCACAAGAGCCGCACCATCCCCTGAAGCCAACAAGGAACGCATTTAACGCACCCGGAAAAGGTACTTCAGCGACGCGGACCTACATGGACCTGATCAAAGAAGCGACATCAGATATGAACGGTCCTGTCATGGAGATTCGTACACTGGGGACTGATCCTCACAACGATCCTCCTCAAGTCAATAGTCTCACTATGAACCGGAGGCCGGTGGATCAGGAAGCGGTTTCTCTAGATGAAAGTTTATGCAAACTTTTACACCTCTCGAAGAATCAACGGGCAGAGACGTTTTGCTGCAATCAACTAGAAGAAGGTCACAACCGGGCCCTACACGTTACTGCACGCATCAAGGATTCATATTTAAAGAGGGCCCTCATCGACACGGGAGCGTCTTCGAATGCGATTACTCTCAAGACCCTCAGGATGGCCAAGGTTCGCTCAGGCAAGATCGTACAATGACAGAGTTTGAATGAAACCAGACCAGCACGTACGGGATCATCCCTTCAACGTATCACCAATGCCTGAAGACCATGCTGGATAAAGAAGTCGTTTGTATTCCTGCATCATTGTCTCCTTACACACCAATATGCGGAGTAGAACTGTTCGAACTGAGGGAAGCTCCGCGGGAAGGATCAGACAAAGTCCATTGCATCCCACTCTCCACGTGGGAGTCTGATAGACGCATTTATGTGTCTAATATAGCTCATTTGTATATATTGTTAGTACTCGATATTGTACTTATTCGGTTATTTTATGTATTTGTAGGTGTTTTTGGAAGAATAAAGCTTTTGCGGCGAAATTGGCTAAAAAATGGTTTTTGCGCCCGTGGGAGAAAATTACTATACGGACTCTCATTTTGGATAAGGGATAACCTAATTACTAATGGGTGACCCATTTCCAGGCATCTTCTAAAGGGAGACCGGAACTGGAT